>NC_066582.1:57110153-57421820 GCF_024323335.1 Lathyrus oleraceus
GGCACAAAGTTGGGCGACATTCCCCACGGGAATCCTGCAGGCACATTCGACGCGAAGTGGGTGGTAGTAGCAGGCATGGTAGAGGTAGTCACCTCTGAAGTAACAATCCTGGTGGGAGGAATTGCAGGCGTGGGAGAAGATTGACTATGAGCAGTAAGAACTGACTCCATCATGGCAGTCAGGCGGGCGATCTCGTCCTTTATCTCTCTGTTCTCTTGCTCTAGATGCTCCATGATTTTCAGATGATTGGCTCGGGTATTGTACCGGTGAGTCAGCTTGGCTAAAGCACATAAGAAACACCAATCAGACACCTGGCAAAAACCTGCTTATGTAAATGATGCATGAAATGCAATGCTTGATTATTCTTATTTTCAAGGAACTTACTATATCATTTGCAAATATACAATATTTAAATGGAAATTGCAACAATTTGATATGACCAAAAAATATCTTTTTATTTATATAAATTGGAAGGATTACACTGAGTACAATTTCAGAAACCAAATGAAAAATACAAGAGAAAAGGAGACTAGTCATCTTAAGGATCCCTAACAACAATGTCAGAAGATCTGGCTGCAGGCGCGTACTTCCTTCAAATGCGACGGATCTCGGTCTCAAAAGAAGCCTTCATCTGAGTCTTCTCGAGGACAAGCTGGTCAACAATCTTCTTCCAAGCAACGGAAGGCTGAGGCATGCTAGAAGATGAAACCTCTGGCTCTCTCTGTCTCTTCGTCACTCGGTCTTCAAGTAGATCAATAAGCGCATCTTTGTCCTTAGACTCCAACTGCAACTCTTCATGCTTCTTGCTCAAAGCACGGAAACGCTCTTCCCACATATCCTTCTCTTGCTTCATCTTGACGAGTGCATCTTCCAACTCCTCTACATCTTGGTTAGGGAGAGTTAATGGCTCAACCACAACCATAGACATAGGTCTTTCGCAAGGATAAGGCATCTTCAACTTCATAGCTCTCTTCTTCACCCAAAGAGTGTAAGCTTCCAAAGCTACACAATTGCACGGACCAAGCTCAGATCTTCCTTTCCTATGCACATTATGCCAAGAATGCACAATCTTCTGCTTCAAATATTGGGGATCTTTACCCTCTTGATAGAAAAGACCTTCTAACAAAGTGTTATTAGGTTTGTCTCTCAAGGGGAACCCAAGTTGACGACGAGCCAAAGCAGGGTTGTAGTTAATGCCTCCTTGTGTACCAATGAGAGGCACGTTAGAGAATTCACCACAACTATCAATAATCTCCAAACTGCTTAAAGACGGATCATACCAAACTATATCATCATTAGTGAGAGACATAAGTCTCTGAGACCACCTTAGACATTGTTTGTTCTCCATAAAAGCAGGTGTCTGAGGCAAGTGCGAAATAAACCACTTGTATAGAAGAGGAATGCAACAAACGATGGTTCCACCACCCTTAGAATTCCTTAGATGCAAAGAGAAATGCATATCACCCAACAAAGTAGGCACAAGATTTCCAATCAAGAAAAGTCTAATGGCGTTAACATCAACAAAACCGTCAATGTTAGGGAACAAAGCTAATCCATAGATGAGCAAGACAAAGATAGATTCAAAGGCGTCCACACTACCAGCTTGAGCAAAAGTAGTAGCTTCCTTAATGAGGAAAACAGATGACAACCCAAATAACCCCCCTTTCTTCACCCAATGAGCCTCTATTTCAGACTTCTTCAAGTGAAGAGCTTCAGCAATAATACTAGATTGGGGAATCTCATCCAATCCACTAAAAGGCACTCTCCTCGAAACAGGTATCCCCAAAAGATGAGAATACTCCTCCAAGGTAGGCACAAGCTGAAAATTTGGGAAAGTGAAACAACGGTAGAGAGGATCATAGAACTGCACTAGCACACTAAATAGTCCTTCAACCACATCAGCAAACAAGATGGATAAAAGCTTCCCATGACGTTGTTTGAACTCTAAGGGATCTAATACAAAAGATGCTAGCTTCCTTAACTCTTTCAAGTCGGGACATCTGAAACTGTACTTCTTAGTGCTCCTTCGTCCACAATCCATGGTCTGAAAATATTTGCACATGATACCTTAGTTCCTTGAAATTTTTGTGTGATGAATGTTATGATGCGCATGAATGCATGAATGCAACAATCACAAATAAGGGATCACACACAAGGCAAACAAAGGTCAAGGGATGAATCAAGTCATTGTCAAGATCAATTATCCATTTTGGTGGATTATGGTTTACACCTTATCAACACCCAAGTTCCATTGATATTGACAAGACTTGATTGGATCAACCCAGAATCAAGGGTTTGTTGCAAGTCACGAGCATGGAGTCTGGGTAAGAACCATCCCAAAGGAGTGAACTAAGGATAAAAACCTGTAGATCATGTTCTAAATAGTTCTCAGAGTCTTAATTCCATCTATCAGATATTACAGGTTAAGATGACTGACTCATCGACCCATAATATTCTCAAGAGAAACTCGTTTGAGTGTAGTATCGCGTAACAAATGTTATCAAGTCTACACTTGAATAGTTTCCGCACTACGTCCTAAATAGGCCAAGATGGGTTAAATGTATTAAGGTCCTCAGCTTCTCGGACCCAATTAGAAATAGTAATGCCTAACCGTAAATACTTGTGTGACATTTCCAAATCCAAAGGAGTCTCTACTGAGCAGATGGATCCCAAGCCAACTTGTTAAGGACTACTCCACACAAGTCGAACATGACTATACCATCCTCCTATCTTAATTATACTCAAGTTCGGGTTAGAACTTATCTCACCACTCAGAGATCACCAAGCACAACAAGCATATTATATCACACATACATATATATAAACATCACATATATACAAATATATTCACATAAAAAAGTAGGCTAAACCCACTGGAGACTACTCCCCAGCAGAGTCGCCACTTAATTTTTGTAGCGGGAAATTCATGATCATCAAGCTAATGACAAGCTAGAGATCAAATAACAAGAGTCGCCACCGCACTTTTATTGTTTCCAAGGGAAAAGGGAAAAAGTACGAACAAAACCCAAAAGTAAGAAGTTTTCAAATCAAAACTAATAAAAAGTCAGAGATCACAAGTAAGGGGGTTGGTTACACAGAGGGCAGGTGTTAGCACCCAAAGTGTCCTAGGTACTCCTAGGGAGACCTTTTTGTCTGCATATGTACTTGGTATAAAGTGATGTTTACAAACAAATAGAATGGGGGGATGAGAAAATAATTCATTAATTATATTTTTGTGTTTGACAAGACCTTCGGTCTCGTGCCTACGTACCAACATAAAAATGAGGGATCAAAACCTCGTAGTTCGTGATACAAATTTCAAAATGGATGCATTGTTATTAACAAAAATTAAGTTTGAAAGGCACAAAGGCCTTAAAATGGTTTGAATGAGTTAGTTCTTTTTGGTTTTTTGAAAGTTTAAGTAAAGTATAGTTAAGTCTATTTACAAGTTTGATTTAAGAAAAGAAGTTTGAAAATGCAATGGCAAAGGCCAAAGTTTCTATCTTTTTGCAAAAGTGGTCAAAGTTTAGAACAAAAGTAGTTCACACAAAGAAGATTTTTGAAAAATGGAGGGAGAGATTTTTGAAATTAAAGAAATGGGGATAAGATGAAGAGACTATCCTATGTATAAAATTAAAAGTTTAGAGTTTAAAAGATCTGACCAAATGGGCAGCAATCTAATAGACAAGAATGTCAATAGAAACCCAGAATTCCCTTTGACCTTTAGAATCAAGAAACACACAAATGCGCAATTATATTATCTTGAAGAGCAAGGCATCAAATAAATATTGCCACATCCAAGCTTATCCATTCCATGATCTTCTCCAAAATAGCCCATGTAATAGATGAATTCCACAAGTCACAGGTTCAAAATAATAGCTTCACAATGATCATGTTGCAGATGAACTTAGAGAGGTCTTCAAAGATGTATCAGATGAAGTTCAAAATTGCAAGCACTTGATTTCTCAATAATTTGGCAATGGCCAAGTCCATTAGCATAGGAAGGTTGCCTAGATTCTAAGTCTATTTGTCCAAGATCAAGCCAACAGTCCACTCAATTTTTTTAGGGTTTTTTGTTATTATTATATACATTGATGGTCAAAGACCACACAAACAAGCAAAGTATACACAAACAAAATATATCACACAATATGGTCCAAATGGACAAAGAGAAAATTGCATTAACATAAACAATTAGAATGATATAAACAATGACAAATGAAATAGAGTGCTAAAAGTAAATTGCATGAAAGTAAAAGCTTGAAATTAAAAGTTAGTAGTTAATTGGTTAGAAGTTAGTGTTGTTTTGGTTTTGCTTTTCATTTCAAGATATTCTTTGGAGAACACTCAACCCACTTATCACAAGCATGAATCCTTGAACCAAAACATCTTCCAAAGGAAGGAAAGAAGGCCGAGTTTCCACACAATACCATGAAAGAGGGGAGACTTACAATCTCACTAACTAGAATGCTTATGCATTTTATGTCACAAATTTAGCGCTATGTTAAATAATCGTAATTGGACTTATGTAGAATTCACAACTATTTGAGGCCGGGCAATATAATTTTGGTGTTAATGCATGTTAGAGATATAGTATAGTGGACTATGCTCATGAAACATACCACACACAAAAAGAATATGCAAAAGGTGTGGCCTAATCTCATCCATACTCATGTCAATTTTTCAATCAACTAGCATTAGGACTTTGAGATGTCATAGGCCAAATGGAATGAATGAATGAAGAAATGGAATAAGATGAAGTGGGAGGAGAATGGATCAAAACACAAATTGGTAAAAGGAGGACTTTTACCAAATTAATATCATCCATTCATTTAGGGAGATGGAATGTACATTCCATCAATCCCCTAAATCCAATGATATTAATTTGACAAAGTCAAATCAACCTTGACCAAGGCCTAACAACAAGAGTTAAACATAAACAAGTCATCACAATTGGTCAACAAATTTATTTGACATTTATTCAAATAAAAAAAAACTAAAATAGTGCATTTAAATTAAATATGGTTTGTCCAATTCCTAAAATCCCATCAAAACACCAAAGAAATGACCATGAGATTTATTATAGGTCAAACAAGGTCAAAGGACCTTGGAGAAAATTTTTCATAATTTTTGGACATTTAAAATTATTTTTAAACAATTAAAAACAAATGAAAAATCAATTAATTCATGAAAAATATTAATAATGATCCAAAAAATAATTTTAATTCAGAATATGAAAGAGAAAAATATTTGAATTTTTTTGGTGAAAGTCCCATATTTTTTCGATCAATATTGAATTTAATATGAATTATTGAAAATAATGCAATTAAAATGAAAATTAAAATATCATAAAAAACGTGGACGACTTGATCTCCCTCATTAATTGAGGTGGCAGATCAAGTGGCCAGAAACGCGCTATCCAAGATGGACTCAAGTCAGCGCGCTACACATTTGGTAATCACAATGGACGCGTGAGATTAAAACAAATTACATGGATCTTGTGGCTGTGAGACATGCCAGCGCATGGCCGGAGCTGTAGCTCCAGTCTTCTTCTTCGGTGGACCTCACCGGACTGGTCCACCATCAACCATCACCAAAATGAAAAACAAGGACATGATTTTAAAGTAGAAATGGCACTGAGCTCGAATCTGGCCTCAATTCACTCTAATTCCAAGTATATTGAGAGATACATGGAGTTGAAATTGGGGTACATGAACTGAGTTGCTTCGATTTGGCCTCAAAGCAACTCAATCTACTTGCCTACATTGGTAGGACTTCAGACAACCAAAGAATCAATAGAATTGAGCAAGAATTTGAGAGAATCGAAAAGTTCAAAATTTCTGGAAAATACCTTGAATTGAGGTATGGATTCAACTGATCTTGATCTTGCTTGTGCTTGATCTCACTCCATTTGCTTGCAGAAGAAGGATTGGATGCTTACAAGGCTGTGGATTCCTGGAGATTTGAATTTCAAACTAGTGGAAATTCAACCTCAAATTCAAATGAATTTCTCAGGTTTATCCTGAAATTCTGGTATCAGATATGAGATGTTGAAGGTAATGTCACGACACTAATATCTGAACAATACAAACAAGATAAAAGATAAAGAACAGTAATGCAAGAGACACAAACAATTGTTAACCCAGTTCGGTGCAAACTCACCTACGTTTGGAGGCTACCAAGCCAGGAAGGAAATCCACTAAACAGAATTAGTTCAAAGACTCTCAGTAAACAACTTCAAGTTATAGTCTTTTCACCTAATCTCTACCCGTGTGACTTCTACCTAAGAACTCTTAGATATGAGATCATACTCACTCCCCCTCAATCATAGTAGTGATATAAAACAAGAATTACAATGAAAGGAAGACACTCTTCAAAGACACATACTTGATCTTGCTTAAAAGCTTCAATCAAGTAAACACACACTCATGCTTCAAAGCTTAGAGTGGACAAATTACAACTCAAAAATCAGTCCAATTCAATCATCTATGGATGAATGAATGGCTTACAATTCACACGACCACACAAGACTAAAACCCTTATTCTCTCTTAATATTTCGTTCGTTATTTCTTGCGTATAAAACCAGGTTTTCCATGTCCTTTATATAGAAGCATTTGGATGGGCTTGGACATCATAAAACCCTAAAACTATTTTCCATTCATATCTTCTCATGACAACTGATTATATCTCGTTGGAAAATAAGTCAATCTAGTTGTAATTACTGATTGAGAGTGCGTTCAATCATCTCATCAATCATACATAGATTAGCATAAAAAATGCAATCACACAATATATAACATTCAGACTGAATGTTTTGTATACAAATGTCATGACATCGGGTCTGACATCTCAGTAAAATCCTGCATATTCACATCTTAAACATCCTGCAGGTACATGTTATCTTATGTCAAGACAACACTTGTGACAACTTGTGAACACTCTAGGTTTTACCAAAATTGCTGCCAACACATAGAACCAACATATCCTTTGCAAAGTGAGGGTTTGAGACAGGGGATCAAAGCTGATGCGAATGTGTGTCAAATTCTGAGCAATTGAGGCTCTATTTATAGCTGAAATCATTGATATTTGCACACTTGAAATCACTTTCCAAATTTGGTCATGGATGATGCATGGGTGCATGGGCTCGCATAGGCCCATAAAATCATTGCCATAAGTCCACAAATGAATGTTGGATAGTCTGAATTCAACTTGGATTGCAAGGCAAGTGTGCATTTGGATTTGAAGTTTGATCCTTGCCAAGTGATGTCACCATTTTCATATCATGCGCAGCCTATGCATTCCTTGTCCAAAATGAATGAATTTGAGCTCTTTGGAAAGGTGAGTTCAAGAGGAACAACTTTCATGTTCAACACTTTTTCATTTGGAGCTTAGAACTTGGATAAATTTGAGGTGGAAGTTTGGAAATTTTTGACATATCAAAATTTTTCTAAGTGTCAAGCCATATGTCTCAATATTCCACCTTGCTTAACTTTTTACATGAGCTTCAAATGAGAAAAGTGTTTTCATAAAAGTTGTATCTATTTCAAAGAACTTCAAAATGGTAACCAATTTCATGTCATTTGGACTTGAAATGATAGAGTTATGCATTTTTGAAGTTTGGAAAAATCACTTGATCATTGGTATAGGTCAAAAGTGACCTATAATGTAACCTCATATCACATGCTCAAAAAAGTTGAATTAGCTCCCACTACAAACATCAAAGTTGAAGTAGACACGTTGAATTTGATTATGCAACTTTTAAATATTTCATCTCATAAAAATTGAGCAAGTTATGGCCTTGGGAAGTTGACTTTCAAATTAGGGTTTAGACAAAATGACCTATAATGTTCCAACATAGAAAATGATTTTCCAAGGAAAACTAGCTCTAGGTGTAAATATGAAAGTTGTTTGGAATGTCATTTAGAGTAAGTTTGTTCTTGGAATCATTTTCATATGCTTAAATTGTAGGAGATAGGGTCTAGGGAGACCCAGTTTTGATCAGATGAATCCATCTGGCCAACCACCATCAACCAACTTGCTAACTTCCAATTCTCTTGACTTTCTTGGCTCATGGAAGATCATATATGTATAAGATGATTAATTTTGAAGTGTACCTTTAGAAATTTGCTCAATTGGTGAGATAGCTTGTTGGAGAAGTTACTCAAGATACCAAGTCAAACTAGGGTTTCCAAGGCAAATCACCCTCAAACTCTTGAAGAAAACTTGATCAATATAACATGTAGAGAACATTGGGACTCATATATGATCCTCATAACCATTCTTGGATCAATTCTTGGTTGTGCTCTTTGTTCATGAGGCTCTCAAACCCTAGATGTGAACTTGATGAATCAATGGAATCATGTCCTTCCTACAAAAGAGTTAGACAAATGCAAAGACATATTTTTGGTATTTTGGTTAGTGAAATGATAAAATACAAGTATGCTACAATTACATAGTGCTTGGTGATCTCTCCCAAAACAAACCCAATGAAAGAGGGGTAAGAAGTGCCAAGATATGATCCCAATGCTAATGCTTATGATGAAATTGCATGAGGGATCTTAGGGTCAAAATTGGGGTCTTACACCTACGTACCAACATAAAAAATGAGGGATAAAAACCTCGTATTTCGTGATACAAATTTCAAAGTGGATGCATTGCTTTTAATAAGAATTGAGTTTGAAAGGAACAAAGGCCTAAAAATGGTTTTGATGGGTTAGTTCTTTTTTTGCTTTTCTGAAAGTTTAAGTCAAGTATAGTTAAGTTTATTTACATATTTGATTTAAGAAAAGAAGTTTGAAAATGCAATGGCATAAGGCCAAAGTTTCTATCTTTTTACATAGTGGTCAGAGTTTAGAACAAAATAAGTTCAATCAAAGAAGATTTTGAAAAGGGAGGGAGAGATTTTGAAATTAAAGAAATGGGGATAAGATAAAAAGACTAATCCTATGCAAAAAATTAAAAGTTAAGAGTTGAAAAGATATGACTAATGGGTAGCAATCCAATAGACAAGAATGTTAATAGAAACCCAGAATTCCCTTGGACATTTAGAATCAAGCAACACACAAAGGCACAATTATATTATCTTGAAGAGCAAGGCATCAAATAAATATAGCCACATCCAAGCTTAGCCACTCCATGATCTTCTTCAGATTTGCCTATGTAACAGATGAATTCCACAAGTCAAAGGTTCAAAATAACAGCTTCACAATGATCATGTTGCAGATGAACTCAGAGGGATCTTGAATGATGTATCAGATGAAGTTTCAAATTGCAAGCACTTGGTTCCACAGGAAGTTGGCATTGACCAAGTCCTTTAGCATAGGAATATTGCCTAAATTCTAAGTCTGTTTGTCTAAGATCAAGCCAACAGTCCACACAAAAGTTTTTTTAGGGTTTTTGGTGTTATTATGTACATTAATGGTCAAAGACCACACAAACAAGCAAAGTATACACAAATAAGATATATCACACAATATGGTCCAAATGGACAAAGTGAAAATTTCATTAACATAAACAATTAGAATGGTATGGATAATGGCAAATGAATAAAGGCTAAAATTAAATGACATTAAAGTAAATGGCTTAAAATTAAAAGTTAGTTGTTAATGAGTTAGAAGTTAGTATTGTTTTACTTTTGCTTTTTTATCTTTAAGTCATTCTTTAGAGAACACTCAACCCACTTATCACAAGCATGGATCCTTGAGTCAAGACATCTTCTAAAGGAAGGAAAAAAGGCCAAGTTTCCATACAATACCATGAAAGAGGGGAGACTTACAATCTCACTAACTAGAATGCTATACCTTTTGTGTCACAAATTTAGCGCTATGTTAAGCAATCACAATTGGACTTATGTAGAAGTCACAACTATTTGAGGCCGGGCAATAGAATTTTGGTGTTAATGAATGTTTGAGACATAGTATAATGAACTATGCTCATAAAACATACCACACACAAAAAGAATATGCAAAAAAGGTGGTCTAATCTCATCCATACTTATGTTGATTTTTTAATCAACTAGCCTTAGGACTTTGAGATATCATAGGCCAAATGAGATGAATGCATAAAGAAGGGGAATGAGATGAAGAGGGAGGGGGATGGATCAAAACTCAAATTGGTCAAAGGAGGACTTTTACCAAATTAATATCATTCATTTATTTTGGAAGATGGAAGGTACATTCCATCAATCTCCTAAATCCAATGATATTAACTTGACAAAGTCAAATCAACCTTGATCAAGGCCCAACAATAAGAGTCAGACTCAAACAAGTCACCACAATTGGTCAACACATTTAATTGGTATTTATTCAAATTAAAAAAATACTAAAATAAGGCATTTAAATTAAATATGGTTTGTCAAATTCCTAAAACCTCATCAAAAACCAAATAAATGACCATGAGATTTATCATAGGTCAATCAAGGTCAAAGGACCTTGGAGAATTTTTTTTAGAATTTTTAAAGACTTAAAGTATTTTTAAACAATTAAAAATAATCACAAAATCAATTAAATCATGAAAAATATTAATAATGATCCAAAAAATAATTTTAATTCAGAATATGAAGGAGGAAATATTTGAATTTTTTTGGTGAAACTCTCATTTTTTTTGGATCAATATTAAAATTAATATGAATTAATGAAAATAAAAGGAATAAAACAAAAATCAGAAAATATGAAAAAACGTGAGCCACTTGATCTCCCTCATTAATTGAGGTGGCAGATCAAGTGGCCTAAAACGTGCGTTCCACCAAACACACGAGTCAGCGCGCTGCAGGGATGGTAATCACAATGGACGCGTGAGATTAAAACATTTTAAAATGATCATGTGGCTCAGAACCTGTCCAGCACACCACCGGTGCTGGACCTCCGGTCACCTTCTCAGGCGAGGCTCACCGGACTGGTTTAGTCATCACCATCACATAAATGAAAAAGGAGGACATGATCTGAAAGAAAAAATGGCGTAGAGCACGAATCTGACCTCAATTTTAACTAACTCCACATATATAGAAAGATATGAAGAGTTAAATTTTGAGGCGTGTCAACTGAGTTGCTTCGATTTGACTTCTAAGTAACTCAATCTTCTTGCCTACATTGGTAGGACTTCAGACAACCCAAGATCCAAGATAATTGAGTAGAATTGAGTGAGAAGCGAAGAGATGAAATTTTATGAAAATTACCTTCAATGCTATGCAATTCTTGATGTGGCTTGTTCCAAACACGATCTGATCACACTTGAGAAACTTGCAGGAAGTGATTAGAGAGGTTGCAAGGCTTTTGATCCTGGAGTTCTTGAATCTCCAAAAGTTGAGATTCAAACTCAAATTTCAAATTGAAATTTCTTAGGTTTTCCTTTAGAATGAGAGGGTTTCAATGGGGGCAAAGCTAGCGCGCAAGGTGTGATTCAAATGAGCACAGAGGTCATGTATTTATAGCATGAATGAATGATACTTGCACACTTCAAAAATCTATCCAAAATTAGCAATGTGAGTGGCACGAGTGCATGGGCATGTGCAGGCCCATGATGCAATGCAAAAAGGTCCAAAATGATTCCAATTGAGGTCTGAATGAAGCTTGAATGGCAATGCATTGTGAACTGAAGTTTATGCAATTGATTCTTTTCAATGATGCATCCCTTCTAAAGCCATGCGCAGACCTAGCAAACCTCATCCAAAATGAATGAACTTGGGTTCTTTGGAAAGCTTGGATCAAGGGGAACAAGTTTGATGTTCAACACTTTTTCATTTGGATCTTGGAACATGGAGAATTTTGAGGTGGAAGTTTGGAAATTTCAATATGTTGAAATTTTTTCTAAGTGTCAAGCCATATATCTCAATATTCCATCTTGCTTAACTTTTTATGTGAGCCTCAAATGAGAAAAGTGTCTTCATCAAAGTTGTAGCTCTTTCAAAAATAGTCACCAATTTCATGTCATTTGGATTTGGAATGAGAGAGTTATTCATTTTTGAAGTTTGGAAAAATCACTTGTTCAATGGTATAGGTAAAAAATGACCTATAATATAACCTCATATCACATGCTCATAAAAGTTGAATTAGCTCTGACTCCAAACATAAAAGTTGAAGTAGAAATATTGAATTTGATTGTGAAACTTGGAAATATTTCATCTCATAAAAATTGAGCAAGCTATCGCTTTGGGAAGTTGACTTTCAAATTAGGGTTCAAACAAAATGACCTATAATGTTTCAATATAGAAAATGATTTTCCAAGCAAAAATAGCTCTAGGTCCCAACATGAAAGTTCTTTGGAACTTCATTTAGAGTAACTTTGATCTTGGAATAATTTTCATATGGTGAAAATTGTATGAGATAGGATCTAGGGAGACCTAGTTTTGATCAGATGAATTCATCTGGCCAACCACCATCAACCAACTTGCTAACCTTCAACTCTTTGGACTTTCTTGGCTCATGGTAGATCATATATGAATAAGGTGATGAATTTTGAAGGGTCCCTTGAGAAATTTGATCAATTGGTGAGATAGCTTATTGGAGAAGTTACTCAAGATACCCAGTCAAACTAGGGTTTCCAAGGCAAATCACCCTCAAACTCTTGAAGAAAATTTGATCAATATAACATGTAGGAATCAATGGAACTCATATACGATGCTCATAACCATTCTTGGATCAATTCATGGTTGTGCTCTTTGTCATGAGGGTCTCAAACCCTAGATATGAACTTGATAAATCAATGGTGATCATGCCCCACCTACAAAAGAGTTAGGCAAATGCAAAGATATATTTTTGGTATTTTGGTTAGTAAAATGATAAGATAAAAGTATGATACAATCACATAGTGCTTGGTGATCTCTCCCAAAACAAACCCAATGAAAGAGGGGTAAGGAGGATGCCAAGGTATGATCCCAATGCTAATGCATATGATGAAATTGCATGAGGGATCTTAGGGTCAAAATTGGGGTATTACAGTTGCCCCTATTTAAGGACATTCTAACTGAGGAGGCGAAGGTTAAAATCTTAATGTCGACTCAGTAGAATGTGAAGGAGAATTGCGGTCCAAAACGCAGCGGAAATTAAAATTTTCTCCTTTAGAGATCCTTACGAATGGTCATGATCAGTGATAGAATATTTACCTCTTGTGACGGTTGAAACCTTTGGTGCAGATCTCTTGTGACGATCAAAACCTTTGATGCAAATCCACGAAGCGATCACGAACGTTGAACGATGACAACGTCTCTACTCAGTCCACACGAACGGGTTCCTTCAATCTCAGTGCTAGCTGGTACGAATGAAGGCTTTGAGTGAGAGAGAGAGAGTGAGAGAAAACGAAAATAATGCAACCGCAAATTTTTGCTTCTGCACAAGGGTTCTATTTATAGAACCACTTGTGTGGGCTTCAAGCTAAAAGCCCACTTAAGTGTATTTTGGCCCATATCTTATAATATGCCCAAAATCACTTAAGCCCATGGTACCTTACCATATTTCGTATTCTACTCAAGTACACCGTACCTTACGATGTTCTATAATCCACTTAAGGGCACCGTACCTTACGGTATTCCTTAGTTACTCTATCTCTCATCAATCCGTACTTTGTGTGTGACCCTGTAGGTTTTCGTGACGTTAGCAATTATATTAAATCACACATTTAATATAATAAACAGTGAGCGGTATCTAGCAACACATCACTGCTACCCAAGACACGAAAATGTCATGTGATCTGACAAAACCATCTGTGATAATAATTATGTGTATAATTACCCTTTTGCCCTTATGTCTATATTGAACACAAGGCATAGACCGTGTCATCCTTGTCCAGTTCAATATTGGGCCCATAGACACTTATCCTGTTATGCAGGATGGGCAAATTCCATCTAGGTCACTCATGTCCCTCAGCATGCTTCGTGGAGTACCCATCAACTGTCTTTATGGTTATCCAGTTACGAACAACGTTGGATCAGCAATAAAGCACTCGACTCTACATCTAGGATCCATAGTGGTTTCAGGTCGAAGAGTGGAATACACTATTATCACCATGAGAATAACTTATGACACCTTGCATAACTTTCTATATAGTATTCTCATAGCGGGTCAATCCGGTATAAATATTACTCCTAATATTCATACCTATGTTTAAGACTTGATAACTCTTTATCCATGATCCATGAGATGTGATCATCAGTCTACAAACATAATAGTCTTAATGCTTTAATGTTATCCCACTTCACACTAAAGCTCGACTACGGATACTTTAGGAATAATGTCCTTATGTTTAATGTGTTCTCATGATTAAGTCACACTTAATACATTAAACGAACTATCTATTCCAGGGACTTTATTAATCAACCATAATAAAGAGAATGCCTTTTATTATTCGATACAAGTACCAAAATGTATTGGCCTCTAGGGCTTACACCAACAGAATGGGCTTAAATAACTGTTTGTGTAAGCCCTAGAGGCCAATACTTTTGGTACTTGTATCGAATTATTTATTAATAATAAAAGGCTTTTTATTTATTATGTTTGTTTAATAAAGTCCCTAGAATAGCTAGTCCGTTTAATGTATCAAGTATGACTTAATCATGAGATCACATTAAACATAAGGACACTATTCTTAAAGTATCCATAGTCAAGCTTTATTGTGAAGTGGGATAACATTAAAGCATGAAGACTATTATGTTTATAGACTGATGATCACATCTCATGGATCATGGATAAAGAGTTATCAAGTCTTAAACATAGGTATGAATATTAAGAGTAATATTCATACTGGAGTGACCCGCTATGAGAATACTATATAGAATGTTATGCACAGTGTCATAAGTTATTCTCATGGTGATAGTGGTGTATACCATCCTTCGACCTAAAACCACTATGGACCCTAGATGTAAAGTCGAGTGCCTTATTGCTGATCAAACATTATCCGTAGTTGGATGACCATAAAGACAGTTGATGGGTACTCCACGAAGCATGCTAAGGGACATGAGTGACCTAGATGGAATTTGCCCATCCTGCGTAACAGGATAAATGTCTATGGGCCCAATATTGAACTGGACAAGGATGACACGGGTCTATGCCTTGTGTTCAATATAGACATAAGGGCAAAAGGGTAATTATACACATAATTATTATCACAGAAGGATTTGTCAGATCACATGACATTTTCGTGTCTTGGGTAGCAGTGATGTGTTGCTAGATACCGCTCACTGTTTATTATGTTAAATACGTGATTTATTATAATTGCCAATGCCGCGAAAACCTATAGGGTAACACACAAAGGTCAGATTGATGAGAGATAAAGTAATTAAGGAATACCGTAATGTACGGTGCCCTTAAGTGAATTATAGAACATCGTAAGGTACGGTGTACTTAAGTAGAATACGAAATATGGTAAGGTACCACGCGCTTAAGTGATTTTGGCATATTATAAGATATGGGCCATATACACTTGAGTGAGCTTTTTAGCTTGCAGCCCACACAAGTGGTTCTATAAATAGAACCCTTGTGTAGAAGCATTGTTGCAGTTGCAATTTCGTTTTCTCTCTCTCTCTCTCTCTCTCTCTCTCTCTCTCTCTCTCTCTCTCTCTCTCTCACTCAAAGTCTTCATTCGTAGCAGCTAGCACTGAGATTGAAGGAATCCGTTCGTGTGGACTGAGTAGAGGCGTTGTCATCGTTCAACGTTCGTGATCGCTCCGTAGATCTGCATCAAAGGTTTCAATCGTCACAAGAGGTAACGATTCTATCACTGATCATGCCCATTCGTAAGGATCACTAAAGGAGAAAATTTTAAATTCCGCTGCATTTTGGATCGCCCTTCTCCTTCAGTGGTATCAGAGCCACTTACGAAACCATGCATCTGATAGCAGTTTATTTTCTGTATTAATACGACTAAAAGACAGAATAAATCAAAGAATAAACGAGTAATTAAATTGAGATCGATCAAGTTATATATGATATAAGTAATCCTGATGCAAAATATGGTATATATGATATACTGTTTCTGTTTCATTCATTCAAACACTTAATGGTTATTTTCCTTTGAGCGATCAATGGTCGTTTGCTTCTTGATCCGACATTAGTATGGTGAAGCAATGACGTGTTGATCAATCATACTGAATCAATAATCGAGATATGTTTGACGGTCTGAAATTGGTGCATTAGGGTTAATGACGGCACAAAGGTTGTGTTGTCAAAGAGTTATGCATTAGGGTTAATGACGGCACAAGGGTTGTGTTGTCAAAGAGTTATGCATTAGGGTTAATGACGGCACAAGGGTTGTGTTGTCAAAGAGTTATGAATTAGGGTTAATGACGGCACAAGGGTTGTGTTGTCAAAGAGTTATGCGATTAGGGTTGTGACTGCGCAAGAGTTGTGCTTTAAAGTATCAAATGTTGATGCGAAAAACGACGTCGATTTCAAATGAATTGTTCATTAAAATTTTCGGCCAGGGGCGCTGCCCTTACAACCCCGCAAGGGGCGTTGCCCCCTTGACCCGTTCCCGCTGACCGGGCAGCGGACCTCCGGCTAACTCTGCGTAGTGTGATCGGTCGCCGAAATTTAATTTGGTTTTAATTAATTAAAAGAATTAAAATTAATAATAATAATAATAATGTGTTTATTATTATTGTCTTGTGGTGATCGGTTATGGCCTTAGTTTTCCTTTATTTTGTTTTGGGTTTTAAAATACGACCTGCGTGTCGTGCCTCTCTTTTAATCTCTTAATGTAACTTCTTTTCTCATCTCACTCCCTCGTATGTAAAACGAGTTTCTTTTATGTAATGTAATATTATGAAGAAAGAGAAGAATTCAGAATCAAAGGAGGACAACCTTGAAGATCTTGCTTGAAGAAGCTTAGATCATTATTAGGTTAGCTTAGGTTATCTCATTGGCTTGGGAGAACAATTGTGCTAGGGGCCATAACTGTTTCATTATGTATGTATGTTGATGCATGTGAATGTATGTTGATGCATGTGAGAGACGATTTATATGATAAATAAGCCGGTGAGTGTAAGAACAAAATTGTTCTACAACAGATTCCTTGATTTTGATGATAACAAAGGATGAAACCAAAAATGGCACCCTAACGAAAAGTTTCTAAGTGTGCAGGGTTCTAAAGAAAGAAGTAATAAATCTGATAATGTCATCAGATGCACAACAAGATCAGATACAAATTCTCAAGTATCAGAAGCATCTGAAGTGGAATCTCGTTCAAGAAAGTCTGACTTTGGACAAAACTACAAAGTTTCAGAAGCATCTGAACATGAAGTAAAGTCTAGAAGCTCTGACTCTGAACAACGCCCTCTGAAGAATCTATTTAGATCAACATCAGAAGCAAGATTCCTAGTTTCTCCAGAAACACAAATACTCTGATTATGGATTTGCTAATCATGAAAGAGTAACGTTGAAGACAAGTAAAGATTTTCAATTGGATTTCCTTATTAAGAAAGAGACGTTAATCTCCACTTCCAAGAGAGAAGATACTACTTGTGGTAAGTAGTCACTTCAAAGATGAAAAGTTAAACTGCAGAAGCTATTTAAGTGATGGAGTAAACTCAGTTTAATATCCACCAGATTCTACTCTACTCCAACTCATATATAAATAGAGATGCAATCAACATTCAAAAAACAAGAAATCAACTAGCCAAAACTATACTGAATTATTTCACGCTCAAGAAAATCATCTTTGCTCTCAAAGAATTTCACTAAGCTTTTGCTTATTAAGTGAAAAATCTGTTCTTAAGTTTGTAATACTTGCTTTCTTAGAAGCACTCTAGATTACATATCTTGTATATTTTATTTGTTTGATTTCCTCAAGTGACTCTGTGTAGTCTGTAGACTTGGGAAGACTAAGAGATTTTCTTCTCTCTTAGGTGTTGTTTGTAATCTTTCAAGATTAGTGGATTAAGTCCTTGTTGAAGGCGAAATCACCTTGGCCGGGTGGACTGGAGTAGCTTTGTGTTATAAGCGAACCAGTATAAAATCATTGTGTGATTTTCATTTTGGAAAAGCGCTTATTTTTTAAAACAATTCAAACCCCCCCTTTCTTGTTTTTCTCACCTTCATTTGGTATCAGAGCTCCGGCTCTGTTATTGATTTTCAAATCAAACACTTAACCGTGTAGAGAGATCCAGTGCGAGAAAAACAAATGGCTCACTCAAATGAAAGAGATTCTTACAATGCTAAACCTCCTGTTTTTGATGGAGAAAAGTTTGATTACTGGAAAGACAGAATCGAAAGTTTCTTTCTGGGTTATGATGCTGACCTCTGGGACATTGTCACAGATGGATATACTCCTCCAGTCTTAAATGGAGCTGAAGTTCCCAGAAGCAAAATGTCAGAAGATCAGAAACGTGTTTTCAAAAATCACCACAAGGCCAGAACAATACTTCTAAATGCTATATCATACAATGAATATGAAAAGATCACCAACAGAGAGACTGCCAAAGATATTCTTGACTCTCTGAAGATGACCCATGAAGGAAACTCCCAAGTCAAGGAGACGAAGGCTCTGGCGCTTATCCAGAAGTATGAAGCCTTCAAGATGGAAGATGATGAAGCTATAGAAGCTATGTTTTCCAGATTTCAAACTCTTATTGCAGGTCTTAAAGTGCTAGACAAAGGATACACGACTGCAGATCATGTTAAGAAGATAGTCAGAAGTCTGCCAAAGAAATGGAGACCAATGGTTACTGCTCTGAAGTTATCAAAGGATCTGAACAATATCAGCCTTGAAGAACTTGTTAGTTCTCTCAGAAGCCATGAGATAGAACTAGAGGAGGATGAGCCTCAAAAAAGGAACAAGTCAGTGGCGCTGAAGTCCAGACCTGAAAGACGGAAGTCAGACAGAACCAAAGCTCTCCAGGCAGAAACTGCAGATACTGACGACTCTGAACCTGAAGACTCTGATGATGAAGAAGAACTGTCCTTACTAACCAGAAGAGTTAAGCAACTCTGGAAAAGAAGGAGCAACAACAACTTCAGAAGATCAAGACCCAGAGGGGATCGATCAGAGTCAACTTCAAAAGGTAAACCTAATAAAGATATTACCTGTTTTGAATGTAAAGAAACAGGTCATTACAGAAATGAATGCCCCAAGCTGAAGAAAGACAACCCTAGAAAAGAAAGCTTCAAGAAGAATACCTTCAGAACAAAGAAAGGATTAATGGCCACCTGGGACGATAGTGAATCAGGATCATCAGAATCTGACTCTGATGAACAAGCCAACGTAGCACTTATGGCTACCACATCCAGCAGCTCAGATGAAGAATCTGAAGAGGTATTTTCTGAACTTTCTAGATCTGACTTAGAATCATGTTTATCAGAAACTCTTACCTCTCTTCAGAAATTAAAACAAAAAGTTAAAAGCATTAAAGGCCTTCTTAAAGCAAAATCTGAAGAATGTAGTAAACTTGAGACAACAATTCTAGCACAAGAAGATACTATCAGATCTTTAACGTTAGAAAGAGATGGAGCTAAAACAAAAAGCTTAGAATTAGAAGAAGCGTTGTCTCAAGCACCACAAACTTCAAATGAAATTATTTATAAATATGAAGAAGCCTTTCAAAAATTTCTGAAGAATGGAATAGATAGGAGTATTATGGCATCCATGATTTATGGAGTAAGTCAGAATAATAAAAGGGGAATTGGGTATGATTCTGAGGAACATAAAACCTCTACCAGTAACCAAATTAAATCGCCTTTTTCATATCATTACACACACACACAAGAACACAAATTTAAAAATGCTAGAAGACCCAAAGTTGTAAGAAACTCTGGGAAAACTAATCTGAAAGGACCCAAGAGATTCTGGGTACCGAAAGATAAGATCATCTATGTTGCAGATATCCTATGCAGCAAAGTTCAGACACCAATCATGGTACCTGGACTCTGGATGCTCGCGACATATGACGGGAAGAAAGTCTATGTTCCAAAGCCTGGAACTTAAAGACGCTGGATTTGTAGGCTTCGGAGGAGATCAGAAAGGAAGGATCAGAGGCTCCGGAACTATTGGTAATGGTACTCTTCCCTCTATATCTGATGTTCTTTATGTAGAAGGATTAATGCATAACTTGTTATCCATAAGTCAATTAAGTGATAACGGTTATGATGTAATCTTTAATCAAAAAACGTGTAAAGCCATTAGTCAGAACGATGGCTCTGTCCTTTTCACAGGCAAGAGGAAAAACAACATTTATAAAATAAATCTTTCTGATTTAAAAGATCAAAATGTTAAATGTTTAATGTCAGTTCACGAAGAGCAATGGGTATGGCATAGACGCTTAGGCCACATTAGCATGAGAAAACTTTCTCAGCTAACTAGACTTGAGTTAGTCAGAGGCCTGCCTAAACTGAAGTTTTCTTCAGATGCTCTGTGTGAAGCTTGTCAGAAAGGAAAGTTTTCAAAAACATCTTTTAAAAAGAAAAATGTTGTTTCTACCTCTAAGCCTCTGGAGCTTCTTCACATTGACTTATTTGGCCCTGTGAAAACAGCATCAGTCAATGGAAAGAAGTATGGACTAGTAATCGTTGATGATTACAGCCGCTGGACATGGGTAAAATTCCTAAAGCACAAGAGTGAGTCTCACTCTGTATTCACCAGTTTCTGTTCTAAAGTGCAAAAAGAATTTGACTCTAAAATTGTTAGAGTCAGAAGTGATCATGGTGGAGAATTTGAAAATAAAGATTTTGAAGAATTATTTGATTCTAATGGAATATCCCATGATTTCTCCTGCCCTAGAACTCCACAACAAAATGGAGTTGTAGAGAGGAAGAATAGGACACTCCAAGAAATGGCCAGAACCATGATCAATGAAACAAATGTAGCAAAGCACTTTTGGGCAGAAGCTGTAAATACAGCGTGTTATATTCAGAATAGAATCTCTATCAGACCTATTCTGGAAAAGACTCCCTATGAACTGTGTAAGGGAAGAAAACCCAACATCTCATATTTTCATCCTTTTGGATGCATTTGTTTTATATTAAATACTAAAGAACATCTGAACAAGTTTGATTCCAAAGCACAGAAAGGTATCATGTTAGGATACTCAGAACGCTCTAAAGGCTACAGAGTATACAACACAGAAACCAAAATTGTGGAGGAATCAATTCATGTTAGATTTGATGATAAGCTTGACCCTGAAAAGTCAAAGCTAGTTGAAAAGTTTGCAGATTTAGAAATCACTCTGGTAGAATCTGAGAAAACTCCAGAAGCAACTGTCACTCCAGACTCTGAAGAAATTAAATCTCCAGATATTCCAAGGAAAGTTAAAAGTCGTATTAACATATCTGAAGATTTGATTTTGGGAAACAAAGATGAACCTGTTAGAACCAGATCTACCTTCAGAACTTCTGAAGATATTCCTCTGGGACTAGTGTCTCTGATTGAGCCTACGTCCTGTGATGAAGCTCTTCAAGATAACGATTGGGTGGCAGCTATGCAAGAAGAGTTAGATCAATTCTCCAAGAATGATGTCTGGGATCTCGTTCCTAAACCCAGAGGCACTCATGTCATTGGAACCAGATGGGTTTTCAGAAACAAGCTGAACGAGAAAGGAGAAGTTGTCAGAAACAAAGCACGACTGGTAGCTCAAGGTTATAGTCAACAAGAAGGTATTGATTATAACGAAACTTTTGCTCCAGTCGCGAGGTTAGAATCTATTCGTCTTCTTGTATCTTTTGCTATTAATCATTCTATTAAACTATATCAAATGGATGTCAAGAGTGCATTTCTTAATGGTTATATTTCAGAAGAAGTGTATGTCAATCAACCTCCAGGTTTTGAAAATTCAAACTTTCCAGAACATGTTTTTAAACTTAAGAAATCCTTGTATGGACTTAAACAAGCTCCCAGAGCTTGGTATGAACGCTTAAGCAATTTTCTTCTGGAACAAAATTTTATCAGAGGGAAAGTTGATTCTACACTCTTCTGTAAAAACCTTAATAATGATCTCATGATATGCCAAATTTATGTTGATGATATTATTTTTGGTTCTGCTAATATCTCTGTTTGCCAAGAATTTTCTAAGTTAATGCAGGCAGAATTTGAAATGAGTCTAATGCAAGAACTAAAGTTCTTTCTGGGAATTCAAATTAATCAAACTCCAGAAGTCACGTACGTCCATCAAAGTAAATATATTAAAGACGTTCTGAAGAAGTTTGACATGACTGAATGCAACTCTGCAAAGACTCCCATGCACCCAACTTGCATTCTGGAGAAGGAAGAGGTAAGCAACAAGGTTTGTCAGAAGCTCTATCGAGGTATGATAGACTCTCTTCTCTATCTGACTGCTACTCATCTTGATATTCTCTTTAGCGTATGTCTCTGTGCCAGATTCCAATCAGATCCTAGAGAATCTCATTTAACAGCTGTTAAGAGAATTCTTAAGTATCTGAAAGGAACTCCTAACCTGGGCCTGATGTATGAGAAAACATCAGAGTATAGGCTTTCTGGTTATTGTGATGCAGATTATGCAGGAGATAGAATAGAACGAAAAAGCACTTCTGGAAATTGCCAGCTTCTGGGAAACAATCTAATCTCCTGGGCTAGCAAAAGACAGTCAACAATTGCTCTATCAACTGCAGAAGCAGAATATATCTCAGCATCACTGTGCACAACTCAGATGCTCTGGATGAAGCATCAGCTAGAAGATCTTCAGATATTTGAGAGTAACATTCCTATCTTTTGTGATAATACTGCTGCTATTTGTTTAAGTAAGAATCCCATTCTACATTCCAGAGCCAAACACATAGAAATAAAACATCATTTTATCAGAGACTATGTTCAGAAAGGGATAGTAACTTTGAAGTTCATTGATACAGAACATCAATGGGCAGATATCTTTACTAAGCCTCTAGCTGAAGATAGATTTCTTTTTATATTAGAAAATCTGAACATTAAAAATTGCCCTGAGTAAATTTGGCTCTGAACATGTAAAATGAGACTCTGATAAAAACAAATACACTTCTGCCTCTGACTCTGATACTTCTACAAGTTAAGAAGATATCTGAGTTAGAAATCTTCAGAAACCAATCCTTTGGTATTCCTGAAGATCAGATACATCAACACGTGGAGCATTAAACGTCTAACCCTAGAACTTCTAGACAGCTGTCAATAGAAATCAAAGGTCAGAACGTTTGAAATCTCCTAGAGCAGTGTGCGTACTGTTGGGATTAGACATTCATTTATTAGCTGTAATCATTTTTCCCCCCAAGCGTGCTTTTTTTTTTTTAGTGTTGTGTCTAACGCATTCTGAGGTGTCGTTTTGCATGAGTTTCACTTAGAGTATATAAACACTTTCTCTCACATTTCACACTTATCACTCTCACTCACTCTAAAACCCTAAACCCTTCTCTGCTAGTTCTCTGCAAGTTCTTCACCTTCTTCATCAATCTTCTTCATGGATGCTCAACAGCAAGAAGTTTTTAACTTCTCTCAACAGATGGAATCCAGTTCTAATCCCCAAACCTCAAACACTCAAACTCCTACTGTTACCGGCGTCACCATAACCCCTGTTTATCAAGAACCCCACATTCTTGACCGTGAACGCCACATAAACCTTTCAACTCCCTTTGAAGGTTTGGATGTTTTGTGTGAATCTTTGGTTGATTTTGACAACCTAAGAAGAAATGGCGTTGATCTAACTGGAGAACTACGTCAACAAGGATGGGAGAACTATTTCCAACGGTTGTATGGTCCAATCTACCCTCTTTTGGTCAAAGAGTTCTGGAGACATGCTGATGCAGATGACCAATTCATTGTCTCATTTGTTCTGGGAGTGAAGATAGTTATCACAGAAGCGTCTATTGCTTCCCTGTTGAATATGGAGCAAAGTGGAGGAAAAAGGATCTACAACATTCCTCCTAGGTCAAAACGCATCACTGAAGTTATCAACCCAACAATATTCAAACCAAATGTTGAAGGAAACCCCTCTAAGAACAAAGAGCTACACCAGAACCTCCGAGTGTGGCTAAAAATCATTCTGGGTACTATTCACCATCGCCCAGCCTCCAACTCCTCTGATTACATAAATGCTGATCAAAAATGCATTTTATACTGTATTCAGAAGGGTATCCAGATCAACCTCCCTGTTCTCCTCTTTAGATATCTGAGGGATTCAGTCAGAGAAACCAGGAATAACATGAAGCCCAGATCCTACATTCCTCTGGGTAGATTGCTCTCTGACATCTTCATTGAGCATGGACTGGTAGACGCTCTGGAAAAGACCAGATGTATGGATGATCTGGCAATTGATGTGGGAAAGGCTCTGAATGCCAGAAACCTCAAGAGTATGGGGATTATCAAGAAAATACAAGTCAAGCCAACTCTGGATGTATCCTGGAATAGCTTGAAAGATCAGAGGAAGATGCCTCATGGCCTTGCCAGATTCTTCAAGAACGAGCCAAGAGATGCCGTTGCCATCTATCTTCAGCGTCTACTGGATGATGGTGTGGATATATCTGACTTCAGCCTCGATGACTGTCTGGACTCTGAAGAAGATTTAGTCAGATACAAGAGAGGTGTCTCTGAGAAACAGATAGCTGCTGAGGCAAGGAAAGCAAAGAAAGCCAGAATTGAAGGAGCTTCTGGAAGCGGATCTTCAGCTCCTCTGCAAATCTCAACTAGTAAGTCTATTCCTCCTGTTACTTCTGTACCTATGATGGCTTCTTCTCATCCTCTCACAACACCTCCCTTATATACTACCTCTGAAATCCCACCCTCAATCACCAGAACCTCCCAACCTACACCAGTTCTAAACATAGCTAGAACTTTCATTCCTCCCTCTATACCTGCACAAACTCACCAAAGCACTTCTTCTTCTTCATCATCCTCTATACCAGAATCACCACCTTATGTTACTGTTTCCTCTGACCCTGAACCTTCTGATCCTGACTCCCCAACAATAGCCACTCTATATGCTCATAGACTTGCCTCTCAACAACAAACTCTAACACAATCTGAAGTAACCTCACCACTCCAAACTTCACTTCCACCACAACAAACAACAACTCTCCCCTCTGAAACTCAACCATCTGATCCCTTCACCTCTAATATCACTCCACCAATCATTCCCGCTGTACCTGAAGTAGACTCTAACCCTTTAGACCTAAATCCTCTTTATGCTTCATCTCCTAGTCTTCAACCAGAAGCAGAATCTGAACCTCAAACTCTAAATCTTAGCCCTCCAAACTCTCCACCTCATTCACCTGAACCTGAACCTGAACTTACCATACCTACCCTTGAGGAAGCCATCAGGCAGGTAGCAGAAGCTTCAATCCAGAAGGTCAAGTCTCTGGCTAACAACTCTGAAGTCAGTGATGATCCTAAATCTGTTAGGACACACTGGAACAGAGTCATTAGTTGGATGACCTCTGAGTCTTATAGGCTGAAGAGTGTCTCTGAACAAGTCAGAAATGGCTACATCAGAGATGCTGAGGAAAGACTCCAGGAGAGATTAGCCAGAGAAGCTGAAGCCAAAAGGCTAGAGGAAGAGAGGTTGGCTAAGGAAGCTGAAGAAGAAGCAAAGAGACTAGAGGAAGAAAGACTAGCAAAAGAAGCAGAAATCCTAAGGCAACAAGAAGCTGAAGCTAAGGCTCTGGCAGATGCAGAAGCTCAAGCTGCTGCAGAAGCTGAAGCCCAGCAGGCTCTGACTCAGGGGGAGTCTTCAACTGCTGTTCCCATGATTCTTCAGACTCTGAAGGACCTTAAGGAAGATCAGAACATCCTCCGAGACAGAATGGACAAGCAAGATACCGTCAATGAGAATATCCAGAAGATGCTTGCCATGATCTTGCAGAAATTGCCTCAGAACCCTTAGGCACTTAGGCTTTTATGTTTTGCTTGCCTTCTTGTTTTTGCTTTCTTGTTTTGCTGACTCTGATGTCTGTGTTCTCTTGTTTTTCGTTTCTGCTATATTTTAATACAATGTTTTGTTTTTTTTCTCTTCAATTATTTATTTTCTATGTCTTTTTGATTCTGACAAAAAGGGGGAGAAATCATTAAATAGCTCTGATGAAAATTGTCTAAAAACCTTAAGCACTCTGCAACAATTGTAGAAATAGCTCTGATAAAAATAACTCTGGTTAAATAGCTCTAACATTAAAATTAAGAAATTGCAGAAAGTTTTCAGAAATCTCATTACTTGGAAAGCTCTGGTAAGAACTTCTGAACTCCCTAGCACTAACTCAGGGGGAGCTTCTGTCTATCTGATCTTATTTTATTCATGTTTCATCTGCTATTTTAAGTTGTTTTGTCATCATCAAAAAGGGGGAGATTGTAAGAACAAAATTGTTCTACAACAGATTCCTTGATTTTGATGATAACAAAGGATGAAACCAAAAATGGCACCCTAACGAAAAGTTTCTAAGTGTGCAGGGTTCTAAAGAAAGAAGTAATAAATCTGATAATGTCATCAGATGCACAACAAGATCAGATACAAATTCTCAAGTATCAGAAGCATCTGAAGTGGAATCTCGTTCAAGAAAGTCTGACTTTGGACAAAACTACAAAGTTTCAGAAGCATCTGAACATGAAGTAAAGTCTAGAAGCTCTGACTCTGAACAACGCCCTCTGAAGAATCTATTTAGATCAACATCAGAAGCAAGATTCCTAGTTTCTCCAGAAACACAAATACTCTGATTATGGATTTGCTAATCATGAAAGAGTAACGTTGAAGACAAGTAAAGATTTTCAATTGGATTTCCTTATTAAGAAAGAGACGTTAATCTCCACTTCCAAGAGAGAAGATACTACTTGTGGTAAGTAGTCACTTCAAAGATGAAAAGTTAAACTGCAGAAGCTATTTAAGTGATGGAGTAAACTCAGTTTAATATCCACCAGATTCTACTCTACTCCAACTCATATATAAATAGAGATGCAATCAACATTCAAAAAACAAGAAATCAACTAGCCAAAACTATACTGAATTATTTCACGCTCAAGAAAATCATCTTTGCTCTCAAAGAATTTCACTAAGCTTTTGCTTATTAAGTGAAAAATCTGTTCTTAAGTTTGTAATACTTGCTTTCTTAGAAGCACTCTAGATTACATATCTTGTATATTTTATTTGTTTGATTTCCTCAAGTGACTCTGTGTAGTCTGTAGACTTGGGAAGACTAAGAGATTTTCTTCTCTCTTAGGTGTTGTTTGTAATCTTTCAAGATTAGTGGATTAAGTCCTTGTTGAAGGCGAAATCACCTTGGCCGGGTGGACTGGAGTAGCTTTGTGTTATAAGCGAACCAGTATAAAATCATTGTGTGATTTTCATTTTGGAAAAGCGCTTATTTTTTAAAACAATTCAAACCCCCCCTTTCTTGTTTTTCTCACCTTCAGTGAGATCAGAATAATTGCAAATTCCCTCAAATTAAATATTAAGTTTATGCTTTCCAAGTTTTAGCACTCATCAAGACTAGTATCGGATAATGTAGGTTTCGCTTACGCGAGGTGCATGTCCTATATTAGTAAGGTGCGATGGGATAATTGTAATATCCAATTGTTAAAACAATGGGTCAAACTTAACTAAACAAATTATAATAAGATTATATATGTTTAGAAGCAAGAGTTGGAAATGATCCATGTGATGGATTGGAATAAGGAGTTATTCACCCAACTAAAATATTCGAGAGTTGTATTAGATACAATTGGAAGGAGTTCCTACCTCAATAACCTAGTTTTGTGTAATCCGCCTACGCGGACTTAAAACAAAGTGAAATATGGATCTCGACCCACTAGAAAATCTTCCAACAGGATTTTCCGAATCAAATGGTGAGGGTCATTTGTTTTGAGTAAAATAGTGGGAGCATATTTAATTAAAGGCCCAATTAAATATGTTATTGATACTTATATTTTCATTATTTTCATGTAGATTACCATGACAACAAACACCTCTAACAACATTTTGCGATCAATCCTTGACAAGGAAAAATTGTCTGGGACAAATTTTCTGGATTGACACCGAAATTTGAGGATTGCCCTCAAACATGATAGAAAGCTGTACGTCTTGGAGAAACCTGTTCCTGAAGAGGAACCTCCTAGTTCTGCACCTAAGGCAGAAAGAGATGCTTATAAGAAGCATGTCGATGATGCCAATGAAACTGCTTGTCTCATGCTAGGAACCATGAACTCAGAGTTGCAAAAGCAATATGAGAACATGGCAGCATTCGATATGATCAAACACCTGAAGATGCTCTATCAAGAGCAAGCAAGGCATGAAAGGTTTGAAGTTTCAAAAGCCCTTTTTCAAGGCAAGTTAGCTGAGGGAGCCCCTGTAGGTCCCCATGTGCTCAAGATGATTGGGTATGTGGAAAACCTTGAGAGGTTGGGTTTTCCCCTCGGAAAGGAACTTGCGACTGATTTAATCTTGCAATCGTTGCCAGATAGATTCAGTCAATTTGTCCTAAATTTCAATATGAATGATATGGATAAATCTCTTCCTGAACTGCTAAGCAAAATCTGAAGTCAAAAGGGAAGTCCATTCTGATGATAGGAAATGGAAAGAGACAGAACAAAAGGCCCACCAAGCAGGGTGATAAAGGGAAAGGCAAGGAAGTTGCCAAACCCAAACTCAGTGTTGCTGCTTTGAAGCCTAGTGGAGGCATAGCAAAAGAAGGCACCTGCTTCCATTGCGGTAAGACCGGACACTGGAAGAGAAACTGCCCAAAGTACCTGGAAGATAAGAAGAATGGAGTAGAGACTTCAACTTCAGGTATTTTTGTTATTGAAATTAATATATCTACTTCTGCATCATGGGTATTAGATACTGGATGCGGTTCTCACATTTGTACCAATGTGCAGGGACTAAAAAGGAGTAGAGATTTGGCAAAAGGTGAAGTCGACCTACGAGTTAGAAATGGAGCAAAGGTTGCTGCTTTAGCCGTAGGAACTTATGTATTGACTTTACCTAGTGGTTTAATAATTCAGTTAGAGAATTGTTATTATGTACCTGCAATTAACAGGAATATTATTTCCGTTTCTTGTTTGGACAAGTTTGGTTTTTCATTTATAATAAAGAACAATTGTTGCTCAATTTATTTGAATGATATATTCTATGCTACTGCACAAATGAACAATGGACTATATGTCATTGATCTTGAAATGCCTATTTATAGCATTAATACTAAAAGGATGAAACCTAATGAGTTAAATCCAACTTACCTTTGGCATTGTCGATTAGGCCACATAAATGAGAAACGCATTTCCAAACTCCATAAAGATGGACTCTTGGACTCTTTTGATTATGAATCATATGAGACATGCAGATCTTGTTTAATTAGAAAGATGACAAAGTCTCCATTCACAGGAAAAGGTGAAAGAGCTAATGATCTTTTGGCCCTCATACATACTGATGTATGTGGACCACTAAACATACCAGCCAGAGGAGGTTTTCAGTACTTCATCATATTTACTGATGATTTCAGTAGATATGGTTATGTGTATTTAATGAAACACAAACCAGAGTCCTTTGAAAAGTTCAAGGAATTCAAGAATGAAGTACAAAACCAACTAGGTAAGAATATTAAAACTCTTCGATCAGATCGAGGTGGTGAGTATTTAAGCCTAGAGTTTGATGACCATCTGAAAGAGTGTGGGATTCTATCCCAACTTACTCCTCCTAGAACACCCCAATGGAAGGGTGTATCTGAGAGAAGAAATCGAACCATGTTAGACATGGTCCGATCCATGATGAGTCACGCCGATCTCCCAAACTCCTTTTGGGGACATGCATTATTGACAGCAGCTTACACACTTAACCGTGTTCCATCCAAAAAGGTTGAGAAGACACCATATGAGATATGGAGTGGTAAGAAACCACATATGTCTTACATGAAGATTTGGGGTTGCGAAGTTTATGTGAAACGACAAATTTCAACTAAGCTTGAGCCCAAATCTGACAAATGCTTATTTGTGGGGTATCCTAAAGAAACAAGAGGGTATTACTTCTACAATCCTTCTGAGGGCAAAGTGTTTGTCGCTCGAAATGGAGTTTTCCTAGAAAAGGATTTTATTTCCAAAGGAATCAGTGGGAGGAAAGTAGAGCTTGAAGAAATTCAAGAATCACAAAGCATCGATACACCTAAGGAGGAATTAGAGCAGGAAACACAAGTAGTTGTGGAAGAGCAACCTACTCAAGTAGAACAAGACCAGCGTAGGTCAAGCAGGATACGTCACCAATTTGAGAGATATGGATATCTCATAACTGATCAAGGTGATGTATTACTCATGGATCAAGATGAGCCTGTGACCTACCAAGAGGCCATAACTGGTCCCGAGTCTGAGAAGTGGCTAGAAGCCATGAAATCTGAAATGGATTCCATGTACACAAACCAAGTTTAGACCTTGGTAGAGCCTCCTATAGGAGTTAACCCTATAGGATGCAAGTGGGTCTTCAAAAAGAAGACCAACATGGATGGTAAGGTACATACCTATAAGGCAAGACTGGTTGCAAAAGGATATAAACAAATTCATGGGGTTGACTATGATGAAACCTTTTCACCAATTGCAATGCTTAAATCTGTTCAGATTTTACTTGCTATCGCTGCATATCATGATTATGAAATATGGCAGATGGATGTCAAAAATGCTTTCCTTAATGGGAATCTTCTTGAGGATGTGTACATGACACAACCTGAAGGATTTGACATACCAGAAGAAGCCTAAAAGATATGTAAGTTACAAAGATCAATCTATGGATTGAAGCAAGCTTCCAGAAGCTGGAATCTTCGTTTTGATGAAACGGTAAAACAATATGGATTCATCATGAACGAAGATGAGCCTTGTGTCTACAAGAAGGTTAATGGGAGCATGATCGTTTTCCTGGTATTATATGTAGATGACATATTACTCATTGGAAACGATGTCCCTACCCTGCAACAAGTAAAGTCTTGGTTGGGGAAATGCTTTTCTATGAATGACCTAGGTGAAGCAGCCTATATATTAGGAATCAGAATCTATAGAGATAGATCACAAAAACTGCTTGGCCTAAGTCAGAGTACGTACATAGACAAAGTGCTGAGATGCTTTAATATGCATGATTCCAAGAAAGGATTCATACCTATGCAACATGGCATGTGTCTATAAAAAACACAATCCCCTTCAACTAAGGTAGAAAGGGATCACATGAATAAGATTCCATATGCATCTGCAATAGGATCTATCACGTATGCCATGTTATGTACTCGACCAGATGTCTCGTATGCTTTAAGTGCAACGAGTAGGTACCAATCTGATCCTGGTGATGCCTATTGGGTAGCTGTCAAGAATATCCTTAAGTATTTGAGAAGGACTAAGGACTCATTCTTGATATATGGAGGTCAGGAAGAGTTGGCTGTAATTGGATACACCGATGCTAGCTTCCAGACAGATAAGGATGACTTTAGATTGCAATCTGGTTATGTGTTTTGCTTAAACGGTGGCGCTGTGAGCTAGAAAAGTTCAAAGCAAGATACAGTTGCTGATTCTACAACCGAGGCCGAGTATATTATTGCCTCAAGTGCAGCAAAGGAAGTTGTTTGGATCAAAAAGTTCATTAGTGAACTTGGCATAGTTCCTAGTGATCGGTCACCATTTCCATTGAATTCCCACCGTTGATCCGACATATTTTCATCACTTTGGTAAGATTTATGTTTATTTATAGTTGTTTCAGAGTCATTTATCATGTTTTGTTAGTTTGGTATCGCATTGCATTTTCTTACAAGTTTATGTCAAAAAGGTCTCTTTTACGCTTCGTTTGGTAGTGTTATTGTTACAGGCCATTGCACAGGTTTAAAAGCACTAATAGAGGAGTTGTGGATACTCAGAAAGGCGAAAATATGAAGAGACAGCAGGTCAACACGGCCCCCCGTGTGCTACAACACTGCCCGTGTTGTTGGTCAGGCAAAGCAAAATTGGAGAGGAAAAATAGAGAGCAACACGGGCACCCGTGTGATGACACACGACCGTGTTGTTTAAAACAGTGCATTAACACGGGCACCCGTGTGTAGGAACACGGCCCGTGTTGTTACCTCTGCAGCTTGATTTGAAAATGCTCATGTTGGAGAGCACACACGGGCACCCGTGTGTACACACACGGCCCGTGTTGTTGGGCGCGGCTTAGAAACTTCAATTTTTGCCATGTGAACCTATTCTGCTCAGTAAGTGTAGTTTGGACTTTTTGCTTGAAGAAAATCCATCTGAAACTATTAGAAGGCTTGGGAAAGAAAGGATACGACACTTTTTTGACGTACGAAAGAAAACACTGCATTGAGAGGATAGCTACTACGGAGGATTCGAAGACGGCGAGATTCAAGGGTTCCGACCATTGAAGATCAAAATCTCCTAGTTCTTTGTAATGTCTAATTTTCATACTATGATTTCGTTTAATACTATGAGAGGCTAAACCCCCTATGTTAGGGGGGTGGTCCCGATTTGATCGTATGTTATGAATTTGAACAAATGATTTCCTTATTACTATGTTACTTATTTCAATTTAATTGTGTGATGTTATTATGCTTTTGTATCGGACAAATACAAATTGATCTATGACTATCAATAACAGGATTGTAATTGTTAGGGTTTTCACATAATTGGGTTTATGATTGCATCATCTAGGACTAGTAACTTTTGTAAACCACCGCAAACCTTGATATTGTTAATGATTAAAACTAGGGGTGGCAAAATGGATGGATTGGATGGATATGGATTGGATCGTTAATGGATGGATCAAAACAATCCATTATCCATTAACAATCCACTAAAAGTTTTTTAAAAATATCCAATCCAATCCATCCATTAAGAATAAAAATCCATCCAATCCATCCATTATCATATTTTTAGTGGATGGATATCCATCCATCCATTTTTTTTTCCTTTAAAATTTTTCTTTCAAATTTATTTTTTTAAAAAAGTTTTTTACTTTTTTTTAATAAAACAATATCAATTTTTTTTTCAAAAAAAATATATTTTTGTATTTTTGAAAAAAATAATTTTATTTTATTTTTTCGTAAAAAAAAATAATTTAAAAATATTTTTTTTTATATTCGTAAAAAAATAATATCAGTTTTCTAATTTAAAAATAAGAATTTTTTTTTAAAATTTTTGGAAAAAATGGTTTTTTGTATTTTCAAAAAAAAATGATTTTTTTACAAAAAAAAATGTTTTTTTTCGAAAAAAAAAATTATTTTTTATTTTTTATAAAAAAAAATTAATATTTGAAAAAAAATATTTTTTTAAAATTAGATAAAAAAATCCATTGGATCATTAAAATGTGTTGGATGGATTGGATCAATCCATGCTTATAAATGGATGGATTGGATCAATCCATTAACTTAATTTTTTATGTAGTGGATGGATTGGATGGATTTTTTGATGGATGGATTGGATGGATTTTCTCTTAATGGATCCAATTGTCACCCCTAATTAAAACCAATGATTAATTGAATGGACATTTGAGTAAGAATTGGTAGTTTAATAGTTTCTTCCTTAAGGACTTAAGGAAGAACATTCTGAGGTTAGGTAATTGAATGTTGCATATGTATTAAGGAAATCTTGACTGAATTCATAACTGGTTAAATCAACCACTTCCCCTAGCATATTTTATATTAATCAATTATATTTTACTGTCTGTTGTGTTTATTGTTAAAATTCCAAAACAACCAAACCATTATCTTTTTGTTCTGATAGAATCAAAGTAAAATAAGTATTTCCTACGCAATCCCTGAGATCGATACTTGGAAATAAAACTCCTCATTACTACATCGGTAAAAATAGTACACTTTCTATTTTTCCGTTCAAGTTTTTGGCGCCGTTGCCGGGGATTGCCAAAATACCTATTTTAATTTTTATTCTATTGAAATTTTGTTGCTCGGAAACCAAAATTTTATCTGTGACAATCTTGTTATTCAATTATAATATTTGTCTAACTTGTGTATGCGAGGTAAGGCCTCAGCGGATTTTTCTTTTGACGCAGATCCAGAAAGAACTCTTCGCGCTAGACTAAGACAAGCTAAGCGAGAAAAACTGGAATTAGCAGAGAAAGCAGAGGAGGAAATTGTTTCAGTGCACTCAGAGATTTCAGATTCAGACGCGGAAACAGTTCCTGAAATCATGGCTGCAAACCCACCACCACCACCACCACCAGAGAGACTTCTCGGTGACTATGGTGGAAACAACATTGCGGGTGGTCGTATGGCAATTTTCAACCAACCGGTTAATGTAGAATAATTTCAGCTGCATCCCAGCATAATTAATCAACTCGAAAGGCGGTCCTTTTCTGGAAGAGTGAATGAAGATGCCAACAAGCATCTCCAAAGGTTTTTGACTATGAGCACAACTCTAAAAATGCTTGGACATAACGAAGAAGCAATAAGGCTTCGTATGTTCCCATTCACTTTAGCAGATGAAGCCGAAGAGTGGTTCTATTCGTTACCTACTGGCAGTATCACTACATGGGAGCAGATGGAAACAACATTCTTACAGGAATATTTTTCCGCATCTGTGTCACTGAGAAAAAGATACGAGATCCTTAACTTCAAGCAGAAGGAGGGTGAGTCACTAGGAGATACCTATAAAAGATTCAAGAGAATCCTAGTGGCTTGTCCTACTCACAACATGGATGAAACTGAGCAGATGCAAATGTTTGTTAATGGTCTTCGAATTCAAACGAGACAAATCCTTGATTCAGCAGCTGGTGGCTCAGCTAACTTTGCAACAGCCATCGGTATGAAAAAGATAATTGAAGCAATTGCCTCAAATGAGCATCTGGAGTTGTATGATAGGGTGTCAAGCAAATCTGCAGTAATTGATTTGAAGCTTGAAACAAACAAACAGGTAAAAATTGAAGAAGCAGTTGCTGCAGAGGTGGAGAAAAGGTTGAAGGCATTAAACATAGGTGCTCAGAAAGTGGCTCAAGTGCAACAGGCACCAAACGATGTGTGTGGCATTTGTAATGGACCACACAATACTGTTCATTGTTTTTCAACACCACAGCAGATAGAAGATATCAAGTTTTTAAAGCAAAACAATCCCTACTCCAACACATACAACCCGGGGTGGAAGAATCATCCCAACTTTGCATGGAAGGATCATAAAGGGAATGTGCAACAGCAGGTACAAGGTCAATATCAAAACCAATATCAACAACAGCAACAACAAGTCCCAAAGAAGGCAGATTGGGAGATTGCAATTGAAAAGATGGCAGCTCAAAATGGGCAATTTGAAGAAGAGACTAGAAACAATCAAAAACACACCGCCGCATCCCTAAAGAATCTCGAAGTTCAGCTGGGGCAGATAGCCTAGCAACTGGCAAGTTCTCGAACACCAGGTTCCCTACCAATTGAAACAGTTCAAAATCCGAGAGGTCAGGAGAATGTTAATACTGTCACGAGGATAGAGAAAAAGGTGGCTAAAAAGAAAAAAATTACATCACCGAGCGAGCCGACTAAAGAAGAAACTACCAAAGGAACTAAACCGGTGATTAAGTTGCCCTATCCTCAGAGAATGACAAAGAAGGAACCTAGTGAGTCAAACTTGGAGAAATTTATGAGAATGTTTAAAAGGATTGAGGGTCATATGGCTTTGTTTGAAGCACTTGAAAGGATGCCCATGTACAAGAAATTCGTGGAAGAGGTTATGGCTGAAAAGAAACTAACTACTGAAGAACAGGTATCCGGTAAGGAACAATATAATGCAAACTCCCTGGAGCAGAACATTCCTAACAAACAAAAGGATCCAGGAACCGTCACAGTACCATGCACAATCAAAGAAAGAACCTTCAAAAAAGTACTAATAGATTCGGGAGCTAGTGTGAATCTGATGTCATTATCGATCTATCACAGGCTGGGTATTAAAAATATCAGTGATATAAAGACCAATCTGAAGTTTGTGGATCACTCAAGAAAAGATGCTTATGGTATGGCTGAAGATGTGCTGGTAACGATAGCGGACTTGACTTTCCCAGTCGATTTTGTAATCCTAGACATACCTGAAGACAATGAGGCACCCATCATTCTGGGTCGACCTTTCATGAAGACGAGTCGATGCAAGCTCGACATGGATGAGTGCACGTTAACCTTGAAAGTTCACAACAAGGAAATAACATTGAATGCTATTTAAGACCAGGAAATGGAGGAAGATACAGAATCTCAGTATCAAGTAGGCTTAATCAGGACATTGAATACTATCAAAGTCTTACCACTGCCAGTAACCACCCTAAACGGAAAGATTCCTAACACCGAAAGGAAGGTTAAAAAGGAATCGTGGCACAAAGGAGTCCACACTGATAAAAGAGACAACGTCCGAGTTATAGACAAGAGGTGCAACAAGGTTTTGAACCTGAAATACCCCCCATGATAAGGGAAATGAACCGTCGAGCCATGCGACGTTAAACGAAGCGCTTAGTGGGAGGCAACCCACGCGTTTGATTTCTAATTTATGTCATTTTTCTTTTTCTTTGTGTATGCTAAAATTTTGTTGTAGGGGAGGAGGAGAATTAGAAGGGCAAAGTCACAAACACCTCAAAATGGAAGAAAACCACACAAGTGCAATAAAACAATAGTAGTCGCTGTGAGTCCCCTGGGTATCTGGATTTAAACATTAAGGTCAATGTTTAGTTCATGTGTGGGGGGGGGGTTTTCCTTTCATGTTTTATTTCGTTTTCATTTTGTTCATGTTTTCCTTCATCGTTTTTGGCTTTCGTTTTTGCTTCTGTTGTCGTAGTATTTTGTTTTTTTTACCCGTGTGTACAGAGTGATGAGAAATTGTTGGACGAATCCGGGATCGATTGTAGTGGATGAAAGACACTCTTCATACTTGTTCTGTTAAGGTACCCCGGAAGTTGATGCAACCATGAAAAGTAAAAGTCGGATACAATTTGGTGACACTGGACCAAGAGAGCGGTATGGTAGAACCAAATCAGAAAAGAAACCGCATGACACGAGGAGGCTTCAGAGCTTGTAAGGCAAACCAACATGGTGAGAATACAAAAGCCAAACACTAAACATCAGCATGAGAGTTCAGCCAGGTATGACTCTACCACTCTGATTTTGCGTATGTCCTTTTGACACTTCACAGCATGACAACACACACTGAGGCAAGTTGTTTGTTTAGCCAGGGCCTTTCTAGACATCCCTATCTGTATGTTTTCCCTTCTTGAACCCCGTTGAGCCTTAGCCATTTTATTTATAATAAACCCCATGTTAACCACTAATCATTCATTTCTTCCATCACTCAGCATGATTGTTGTGAGTTACAAGATGTGCATAAAGCTAAGTTTGGGGTGGTAATCTTGAAAGATAGGGCAAGTGCATAATAAGAGATCATACAAAAAGAAGAGATTTGTGTATGTCCAAAAAGAAAAAAAAACAAAAGAGAAAAAATGCACTTGCCGAGACTTAAGACTCTAACAACTATAAAATGCTCACAAAGAATTGAGTGGAAAAGAGTCAAAAGAGTGAAATTAACCCCCAGAGTATAAGTGATGCAGGGAAAAAAAAAGAGAAAGAAAAATCACACAGTATGAATGCCGAGTTCAAAATCATTCGTTATCCATTTTTGTGTTTATCCCACCGTACCCAAGCCCCGTTACAACCTAAAAGACCTCGTAAAGTGTGTGGAATCCGCTGTTGTCGTGAAATTAGAATGTATTCAAATTTAAGAGTTTGGTATTGCATACTGTGCTGTGAGTGTACACACCCTAACCATGAGAGATATTGTGAGTGTGTGAAAAGCTTGCAGGTGACGAGGCTTCTGATGTGGAAATATGGCAAACTGCCTGAGTTGGAGATACCTGAAACTCGATTGGAAAGGAATAACACAAAGTGTGAAAGACTAGGTTGCATTATGGAAAATGAATTCGTGGGTGACCTTTGTTTGAACTCAATACATCACTTGAGGACAAGCAATGAGACAAGTTTGGGGTTGTGATCGCTCACCATTTCCATTGAATTCCCACCGTTGATCCGACATATTTTCATCACTTTGGTAAGATTTATGTTTATTTATAGTTGTTTCAGAGTCATTTATCATGTTTTGTTGGTTTGGTATCACATTGCATTTTATTACAAGTTTATGTCAAAAAGGTCTCTTTTACGCTTCGTTTGGTAGTGTTATTGTTACAGGCTATTGCACAGGTTTAAAAGCACTAATAGAGGAGTTATGGATACTCAGAAAGGCGAAAATATGAAGAGACAGCAGGTCAACACGGCCCCCCGTGTGCTACAACACTGCCCGTGTTGTTGGTCAGACAAAGCAAAATTGGAGAGGAAAAACAGAGAGCAACACGGGCACCCGTGTGGTGACACACGACCGTGTTGTTTAAAACAGTGCATTAACACGGGCACCCGTGTGTAGGAACACGGCCCGTGTTGTTACCTCTGTAGCTTGATTTAAAAATGCTCATGTTGGAGTGCATACACGGGCACCAGTGTGTACACACACGGCCCGTGTTGTTGGGCCTGACTTAGAAACTTCAATTTTTGCCATGTGAACCTATTCTGCTCATTAAGGGTAGTTTGGACTTTTTGCTTGAAGAAAATCCATCTGAAGCTATTATAAGGCTTGGGAAAGAAAGGAGAAGACACTTTTTTGATGTACGAAAGAAAACACTGCATTGAGAGGATAACTACTACGGAGGATTCGAAGACGGCGAGATTCAAGGGTTCTGACCATTGAAGATCAAAATCTCCTAGTTCTTTGTAATGTCTAATTTTCATACTATGATTTAGTTTAATACTATGAGAGGCTAAACCCCCTATGTTAGGGGGTGGTCCCGATTTGATCGTATGTTATGAATTTGAACAAATGATTTCCTTATTACTATGTTACTTATTTCAATTTAATTGTGTGATGTTATTATGCTTTTGTATCGGACAAATACAAATTGATCTATGATTATCAATAACATGATTGTAATTGTTAGGGTTTTCACACAATTGGGTTTATGATTGCATCATCTAGGACTAGTAACTTTTGTAAACCCCCACAAACCTTGATATTGTTAATGATTAAAACCAATGATTAATTGAATGGACATTTGAGTAAGAATTGGTAGTTTAATAGTTTCTTCCTTAAGGACTTAAGGAAGAACATTCTGAGGTTAGGTAATTGAATGTTGCATATGTATTAAGGAAATCTTGATTGAATTCATAACTGGTTAAATCAACCACTTCCCCTAGCATATTTTATATTAATCAATTATATTTTACTGTCTGTTGTGTTTATTGTTAAAATTCCAAAACAACCAAATCATTATCTTTTTGTTCTGATAAAATCAAAGTAAAATAAGTATTTCCTACGCAATCCCTGAGATCGATACTTGGAAATAAAACTCCTCATTACTACATCGGTAAAAATAGTACACTTGTTATTTTTCCGATCACCTAGCATTGTGGATCCCATTGGTTTCTATTGTAATAACAATGGTGCTATCGCACAAGCTAAGGAGCCTAGATCTCACCAACGATCCAAACACATACTTAGGCATTATCACCTCATTCGAGAGATAATAGATAGAGGAGATGTGAAAATATGCAGAGTACCTACACTTGACAATATTGCTGACCCACTGACAAAGCCTCTTGCGCAGCAGAAGCATGATGACCATACTAGATCTATGGGCATTAGGGGTATGCCTGATTGGCTCTAGTGCTAGTGGGAGATTGTTTATGTAAGCCCTAGAGGCCAATACTTTTGGTACTTGTATCAAATTATTTATTAATAATAAAAGGCTTTTTCTTTATTATGTTTGTTTGATAAAGTCCCCAGAATAGCTAGTCCGTTTAATGTATCAAGTATGACTTAATCATGAGATCACATTAAACATAAGGACACTATTCTTAAAGTATCCGTAGTCAAGCTTTATTGTGAAGTGGGATAACATTAAAGCATGAAGACTATTATGTTTATAGACTGATGATCACATCTCATGGATCATGGATAAAGAGTTATCAAGTCTTAAACATAGGTATGAATATTAAGAGTAATATTTATACTGGATTGACCCGCTATGAGAATACTATATAGAATGTTATGTAAAGTGTCATAAGTTATTCTCATGGTGATAATGGTGTATACCACCCTTCGACCTGAAACCACTATGGACCCTAGATGTAGAGTCGAGTGCCTTATTGCTGATCAAACGTTGCCCGTAATTGGATGACCATAAAGACAGTTGATGGGTACTCCACGAAGCATGCTAAGGGACATGAGTGACCTAGATGGAATTTGCCCATCCTGCATAATAGGATAAATGTCTATGGGCCCAACATTGAACTGGACAAGGATGACACGGTCTATGCCTTGTGTTCAATATAGACATAAGGGCAAAAGGGTAATTATACACATAATTATTATCACAGAAGGATTTGTCAGATCACATGATATTTTCGTGTCTTGGGTAGCAGTGATGTGTTGCTAGATACCGCTCACTGTTTATTATGTTAAATACGTGATTTAATATAATTGCAAATGCTGCGAAAACCTATAGGGTCACACACAAAGGACGAAGTAGAGGCGTTGTCATCGTTCAACGTTCGTGATCGCTCCGTAGATCTGCATCAAAGGTTTCAATCGTCACAAGAGGTAACAATTCTATCATTGATCATGCCCATTCGTAAGGATCACTAAAGGAGAAAATTTTAAATTCCGCTGCATTTTGGATCGCCCTTCTCCTTCAATAACAACATATAGAAACAAATTTTGGTCCCTAAGAGACCTCATGATGCATATGATATGAATGCAAAAGTTAATGCCCTGTGGGGAAATATTGCCACAAAGGAAAAGAAATCAGAGAGACCGAAAGTCCGCAGGAGTATAATGTATTCCGTAAGGAAAACTCATTGGGGAGACAGACTCTAGGGAAAAAGGAGTTATGCGTAGGCCAGGCTACGACTTAAAACTACTGGGGACTAAAGGAATTCCATACAAACATGGAAAAAACTCAGCCGGGGAACAACAACATCTACAGGGGATACTAGTAAGTCAGGATAAAACTGAATTACTTGAATCATGCAGGGAAAGCGATTTCACTAAGGAAAAACACACTCAACTCAACTGGGGAAGAAATAAACTTCAACACAGGAGGAGCAGAAATCTATTATCTACTACCTGTTTCTGGGTAAGGAGATAATAAAGATCTGACAGAGAGAACATCCTTCATCGGTTAGGATGAACATATCAAGGATGACTCGCTTAGAAAATGCCAGGAGGGAGTATTCATTACCGATTACTGGGTAAGAATAGCCTTGCTGGGGAACACCGCAGAAAAAATAGGATTTACAACTACCAGTTACTGGGCAGAAGACCAGAGGTGAGAATATCCGTCATCATTTAAGATGAACATATCAAGGATAAACTCAACAGGGAAGAAGATCCGTCATCGGTTAAGATGAACATATCAAGGATATACTTGCCTGGGACTGTCAAGGAGGATACCCGCCATCGGTTAGGATGAACATATCAAGGATATACCAACTGAACCACAAGGTAGGAATTACATCTATCGAATGCTGGATAGAAGACCATCAAAGAGAAAATTCGTCACCGGTTAAGATGAACATATCAAGGATAGACCCAACAGGGAAGAAGACCCGTCATTGGTTAAGATGAACATATCAAGGACAAACTTGCCTGGGACTGTCAAGAAGGATACCCGTCATCGGTTAGGATGAACATATCAAGGATATACCAACTGAACCACAAGGTAGGAATTACATCTATCGAATGCTGGATAGAAGACCATCAAAGAGAAAATTTGTCACTGGTTAAGATGAACATATCAAGGATAGACTCTGAGAGGGGAGAAAATGAGAATTACATCTATCAGTTACTGGATAGAATAACATCGAAGAGAAAATCTATCACCGGTTAGGATGAACATATCAAGGATAGACTCTGCGGGTGAAAGTAGGGTTTACAACTACCGGTTAATGGGTAGAGTACCACAAAGAGAAGGAAACCTGTCATCGGTTAGGATGAACATATCAAGGATTAACTCTCTGGGAACATAATAGGGATTACAACTACCTTTTTACTGGGTAGAACACCAAGGATGAGAATATCCGTCATCGGTTAGGATGAACATATCAAGGATAGGCTCATGCGGGGGAGAGAAAGATATCCATCACCGGTTAGGGTGAACATATCAGGGATATACTTCCTGGGGAATCAAAAACAAATGAATCTACTGGGAACTCCACTGCTGGGAAAATAGGGGTACTTTTGCCGGGTATTGGGCAAGAAGTAACAAACTGCAAACTAAGAAGAATATTACCAGTTACTAGGTAATAAGCTCTTAGGAGACTCCAAACATCTATCTAGGTAAGAGCTAGAAAGAAACAATCAATCAAGACTCAACCCAATGAGGACATAACTCAAGGGGGGTGATTCCATCCAGATAAACAATTGGGGAGGAAACTGAAGTAATAATCATCCATGAGGAAACAACTCAGTGGGGAAGAAGAGATAGGTTAAAGTCTTTCTGCCTAAGGGGCTAACACTCTACAATTGAGGGAGGACAGACACCGAACTTGTATGGGGATAAAGTACCACCATACAGAGAATGAGAATCTCAAACCAACAAATTAATCAGATATGACGATGCAAATATGCAATTATGAAATTATATGAATGTATATGTATATGTATATATGATGATTATGCTGACAAAACAATCACAAAGGATACGAAAGGTGTCGCAAAGAATTTGAATCATCAGTACAATCCTCGGTCCATCCACAAAAAGAGGGAGACAACTGCTGGAGAACAGAGAAATCAACAAACCAAAGGCTCAAATCTAGCCGAGGGAGGAGATATGCTGAGGGGAAGCAAAGTTATCGAGTCTGCAGGGAATTTTAGGTCAACACCATATCAAATGGGAGACAACCATACAAAAGATAAACACAAAACAGCTGCTTAGAAACCAGGAGGAAACTCTGACTGGGAGCGAGTTGGGTGATCACTGGCGGAGAAACCCACACGACCTACTAGGGAAGAACATCTTATTCTACTGAAGATCAACCCTGCTGGAGAAACGTGAACTCCGTTGGGGAATACAGAAACACTGCCGAGGAAATAACACGGCGCAAGGTACTGAATCAACCAACTTAGCTGGGGAAAAGAATCAGAACTCTGCTAGGGAACAAACACTTCGTAGGGGAACCAAATCAACACAAACAACTAGGAATATCCGAAGGGTTAACTGCTTGGGGAACCTTTGATGTTTCACACTTAAGGACTTGCTGCTCTTTGAAATGCTGTTGATACTTCCTTTTAATTGCTTTGAAAATTTCTTGTTTTTATATGTTTTAAGAAAAAAGATTTTGATTAAAAATTTTAAATTTCCAAAATGATCATAATAAAATTTAAACTATTGGCTGAAGTAAATAAGAGTAGAAACAAATTGGACAAAAGCTCAACTTTATTTAATGGGATGATAGTCTGTAAATGACAAGACTCCATAGATTTTTTTACAAAGTTGAAAATGGTACTTTACATGGAAAAGGGTTACATTGAATACAAATGATCCTTAATCCTTCTACCAACTCTTGATATCCACTGTGCTCTTAATCGCTACTAGGATGATGAATCTACGTCAACCCTTGTGCTCAACAAAGTCTTTCCAAAATTGGACGATCAGTAGACTGCAGTTACTTGCCATAATCCCTAATTTTTGCATAAGTTGCCCCAAGGTGGGGTACTCAACTTATCGGGAAATTATTTCTGTTTTTATGTCTATAATTTTTGCCTGGATCGCCCTTTCGGGTTTTTAATCCACTAAGACGCTCTTTTTTGCCTAAGCCGCCCTTACGGGTTTTCAACTTAGCGAGCTGTTCTTTTCTTTTTTTAGGGGAAGTATTTCTTGACTGCATCTGCATTCACAGGACGAGTGAACTCTTCACCATCCATAGTTGTAAGAATCAAAGCACCGCCTGAATGAAGCTTGAATGGCAAGGCATTGGGAATTGAAGTTTATGCAATTGATTCTTTCCAATGATGCAGCTCTGTTAAAGCCATGCGCAGACCTAGCAAACCTCATCCATAATGCATGAACTTGAGTTCTTTGGAAAGCTTGGGTCAAGGGGAACAAGTTTGATGTTAAACACTTTTTCATTTGGAGCTTGGAACATGGAGAATTTTGAGGTGGAAAATTTGGAAATTTCAACATGTTAAAATTTTTTCTAAGTGTCAAGCCATATATCTCAATATTCCACCTTGCTTAACTTTTTATGTGAGCTTCAAATGAGAAAAGTGTCTTCATCAAAGTTGTAGCTATTTCAAAGACATTCAAAATGGTAACCAATGTAATGTCATTTGGATTTGGAATGATAGAGTTATGCATTTTTGAAGTTTGGAAAAATCACTTGTTCAATGGTATATGTCAAAAATGACCTATAATGTAACCTCATATCACATGCTCATAAAAGTTGAATTAGCTCTCACTCCAAACATAAAAGTTGAATTAGACATCTTGAATTTGATTGTGCAACTTGGGAAGCTTTCATATCATAAAACTTGAGCAAGTTCTGGCCTTGGGAAGTTGACTTTCAAATTAGGGTTTAGACAAAATGACCTATAACGTTTCAACATAGAAAATGCTTTTCCAAGGAAAACTAGCTCTAGGTCCCAACATTAAAGTTGTTTGGAACATCATTTAGAGTAACTTTGATCTCGGAATAATTTTCATATGGTGAAAATTGTAGGAGATAGGGTCTAGGGAGACCCAGTTTTGATCAAATGAATTCATCTGGCCAACCACCATCAATCAACTTGCTAACCTTCAACTCTTTGGACTTTCTTGGATCATGATAGATAATATATGAATAAGATGATGAATTTTGAAGTGTCCCTTGAGAAATTTGATCAATCGGTGAGATAGCTTGTTGAAGAAGTTACTCAAGATACCCAGTCAAACTAGGGTTTCCAAGGCAAATCACCCTCAAACTCTTGAAGAAAATTTGATCAATATAACATGTAGGAATCAATGGAACTCATATATGATGCTCATAACCATTCTTGGATCAATTCATGGTTGTGCTCTTTGTCATGAGGGTCTCAAACCCTATATATGAACTTGATAGGTCAATGGTGATCATGCCCCATCTACAAAAGAGTTAGGCAAATGCAAAGACATACTTTTTGGTATTTTGGTTAGTAAAATGATAATATACAACTATGATACAATCACATAGTGCTTGGTGATCTCTCCCAAAACAAACCCAATGAAAGAGGGGTAAGGAGGATGCCAAGGTATGATCCCAATGCTAATGCATATGATGAAATTGCATGAGGGATCTTAGGGTCAAAATTGGGGTCTTACAATAAGGATCAACTTAAGAGAAATATTTGTTTTTCGCTGCATTTATATCATGATTCCCTTCAGTATTATGGTCGTATCACATCACTCTTCATTCAACTATAAAGGAAACTCTTTTCACTCTTGTCTAAGGGTGGACTCCATGTTGCGTGTTAAAATCGACATGCCTTGATGGTAGCGTTCTCAATTCAATGTAGAGGAGAATGAGGTAAGGTTAAGATGTGTCGCTGATATGGTCGATGAAACAAGAGACTTTTCCGATATTCAAGAGTTAAACACCAAGCAAATGGCAACTAAAAGATATAACTCTAAAGTGGTTCAAAGTGAAATGCAGGAGGACGACCTGGTGCTGAGACAGGTCGTTCTGCCCATCCAATCGGGTAAAATACAATCCAACTAAGAAGAACCATATTGCATATACCAGAAGCTACCTTAAGGAGCCTAAAAACTCGAGGAGTTAGATGGACACCTCAATCCTAGAACTTGGAATTTAGTAAATCTAAAATATTATTATATTTGATTGTTAGAAATATGAGTCACCCATAAATGCCTGAATCTTTTTTAAAGTACTTTTATCATGTACAACATGTTATTTTTGTTTTGTTATCAATATAAATGTTGGACTTCCATAGGAAGATCCTTGCCGCCTTAAAAGGGAAATATAAATGTTAGGCTTCCACAAAAAGATCCTTACAGTTTTAAAAAGGGTAATATAAATGATGGACTTCGACAGGAAGATCATTGCCCCCTTAAAAGGGCAATACGAATGTTTGAATTCTGCTGGAAGATTATTTCCGTCTTTGAAAAGGACAACATAAATGTGATTTTTATAAAATATTTCAACTAAAGTTTTTCCTGAGAGACTCAACTAAAGTCTCTCCCGAGGGACTCAACTAAAGCCTCTCCTGAGGGCCTACAATTAATTCTCTCTTGAGTGACTCAACTAAAGTCTCGCCTTAGGAACTCAGCTAAAGTCTCACCTCAAGGACTCAACTAAAGTCTCACCTCAAGAACTCAACTAAAGTATCACTTAAAGGACTCAACTAAAGTCTCCCTTAAGGGACTCAACTAAAGTCTCGCCTAATGGACTCGACTAAAATTATGTTAAAGGGATTCAACTTGAGCCTATCTTAAAATTCTCATATAAAGTTCCCTCTGGGGCGACCGAATGAAGGAGATGAAACTAAAGCACTTCGTCCTTTACAATCCCTCTTGCTTGAGGGACTGTGTAGTGGTATATTTGAAAAGGGCCCACAAGGGGTGAAGAAGAAGCATAGGATTCAACGTCTCACCTATGGCTCATTCGTGATCGAACACTTTCTGGTTTGAGTGTCCATTTTCTAGATGGGATGCTCTATCCTCAGATATGTCGCTTGTGTCCTCCATGATTCGCTCAAAGCCTGTGATCATGGGACTGTTGTGTTTCTAGTCCACAACAACAAAGCGGTAACCGTGAAAAATAATAATATTCCCCTGAATAACAAGATATTAACTATCGACTCCCCTATTTTTTAAGGATCGATTGCTACTCCTATGAGACATAGGAATCAGGCCCAATACGATTATAAATATCCCAGTCTTAGAGATGAGAAGGAAAATTTGATTCTCACAAAAAAATTACATAGACATAACTTCTCACCTCCTACGTGAGTTAACTCTCAAGTCTACAACAAAACTTAAAGCCTATGACAACCCTTAAGCACTAAGTATTTTCATGTATTGTACTTTTAGCAAGTATATATCTCAACCTTAGGGTTGAGGTATTCATAATAAACTTATGGATCGGGGTCTCGGATCTCAAAAAGATAGGTTCCACACTTCCCATTCTTAAAATCACGGAAGGGGTAGTTATTTCCCTTATTTCTTTGGGGAATGTGCATACCTGCATTTAACTATTCTCCTATACGATAACAAACTGGGACATGTCATATTGATGTTTCCACAGGAAGCAGAGCGATTTGAGAAATGGGTGTCATAACCAAATGACAGACGTTTATTCTAATAAACGAGTGACTAGGGAGGTGGTGTGGGTGACATGTTACGTGCCCCCCCTTTAATGAACCTTCCATTTCACACAATGTAGTTCCTTTACAAAGATATCGATGCAATATAGGCCATTCACAGAGATACCACATACAAATTATTCTAGTGGCTAAATGCCTTAATGGGTTGATCATAAGGGCCACTGAGCCTAGTCTTTTCTCAGGGTTTAAAGTTAGCTCCTCTAATTTGGAGACGACTCACCTTTATTACACTGATGATACGTTAATCTTGGGTGATCCATCAGTGGAGAATCTACGAGCTATTAAAGCGACTATGAGGGGGTTTGAGTTAGCGTTGGTCCTTTGGGTTAATTTCCATAAGAGTAGCTTGATTGGGATTAACGTTGATCCTTTTTTCTTAGTCTTAGTAGATAACTTTCTCGATTCCAAGATTGAGTCTCTTCCTTTTAAGTATCTAGGGATGCCAGTAGGCGCCAACCCTTGGCTGGAGTCGACATAGAAACCCCTTTTTAACCTGAATTAGAAAAGACTTCACTCATGGAAGCATAAGTATGTAAGTCTTGAGGGGGGATTTATTCTTGTTAATTCTCTCCTTAATGTTATGCTTGTGTTCTTTCTTTACTTCTTGAAAATTCATGTGAAAGTGTCACTACTACATATTTGAACTATAACAACGTATACTTAATAACACTTATTTGTAATACGCTCTTAAATATATTACCTAAAGACCTATAATAATGCTTTTAGTTCGGGCACTATTATAATATATAATGGATTAAAAAATAACTTAGATTTATAATAGTGCTTTATCAAAAACGCTATTATATGCTGAAAAAAATTAAATTAAAAAAAATAGTTTAGGGTTTTCAAAAAAGTTATTATAGGCCGACAATTAATTAAGAATATTTATTAGCGCTTTACTAAAAGCGCTATCATAGACATAGATAAATAAAACACTAAAAATGTAAGTTTTGCATGTCAATGAGATTCGAACTTAAGACTTTTGCTATCTTTACTTTTTTCGTACTTATAATATCGCTCTATCAAAAGCGCTATCTTAGATAGAGATAATTGAAAAACAAAATATTAAATTTTTCATGCAAAAAGTCATGGGTTTGAGAGGTTATGAGTTTGAATCCCACATTTCTTACTTTTTGTGTTTTTTTCCCTTTTATTTGTTATTAATGCATTTTTTAAAATATTATGTTTTCATCAAAATCATTATTTTATGCATAAAATCTCAAAAATCCATAAAAAAATCAAAATCTTTTATCTTTATTAGATTATTAGATTGTTTTATTTTATTTAAAATATTTTTTTTTATCTAAATTCACAAAGTCATGAATTCATCCGGATTCATTAGCTTGGGCTCTAAGAAATAGGTAGAATCAAGTTAAATAAAATATTTCCTAAACAGTTCAATTTCATTTAATTTTTTTAACCTAATTTTACTTATAAATAGAACCCATTTTTCACACTTTTCATCATCCATATTCACAAATCTACTATCCCTAAAGTTGTTGTTCTTCTCATCGAAGAACAACAACACTAAAACCCTAAGCTTCAGACATCTCGGCAGTTCAAATTCCAACAAACATCAAGGCGAAAAGCGTTAGAAAGTGGGAAGAAGGAAAAATGAGTAAAGAGAAACTATAGTCGTGCTTAAACTAGAGAAATCCTCCTCTTTGTAGGTTAGTCTTTCAGTTATATTTATCTCATTCTTGTTATTATTGAATTTGGTTCTATTGTTGATGCTTGGGTTTATTGTGTATTCTAATTTATTGGTGGATTTATTGATGTTTGAATTTCTTGGTGCTTGGGTTATTTTCTAATTAAATCAAATTAAAAATCATAGTAACTTTTTACTAAAAAGGATTATAAAATAAAACTTTTTTTAATCAAAATTTTATTCAAAGTTATGAACAAAATTACATGGAGTAGAATTTCTAAAAGCAAATGTAAATCGATTTTTTTTACTAATAATAAATCAAACTTTAAATAAATATCATAAAAACTATTATTTTTCTAAAACTCCAACATAAATTCACTTTTTAACATATAACAAAATATAATAAAAAACAAAAATAAAAAACAATAATATCTTAACTCATGTATTTAAAATTTAAAATGCAAATAACACATAAATAGGTTTTATTTAATCAATTAATTAATTTAGTTTTTACTAAAAATATAAAAAATATAAAAAAAATACTTCTCTATTCCATTGAATCTAAAAAAATATAAAAATATTTTAGTCCATTCATTCTAATTCAAAAATATTTCATTTCCCTTTGAATTCAAAAAATATACAAAAATAATCTTTCTTTTAAAGTCAAGAAAAAAACAAAAATACACAATATATATATATATATATATATATATATATATATATATATATATATATATATATATATATATATATATATATATATATATATATATATATATATAATATATATATATATATATAATTATGTTTACTCAGAGTTTTTAATTAGGATAAGAATATAATTAAAATGATTAAGCATAGTTAGGGTTAAATGAAACTATTGTAATTTATTTATAACTAATATAAATAAAATAAAAAGAATAAAAAATATAATTAATTATGGATTATTAATCAAGAATTTAGGGTTAAATGAGGATAATTAAGGTTAATTAATATTTTTACAATAATTATTAATTAGGGTTATAATATAAAAATTGATTAAAATAATTTAGGGGTTTAATATAATTAGGGATTTAAGTTGGAATTAGAGTTTATTTTATAATCAAAGATAATTTGATTAATAATCAGGTATAATAATTAATGTTTCCCCTTAATAAAAATGATAACAATGAATAAAATAAAATATTAATTTATTATGGGATACTAATTAATTAGGGAATTAGGGTTAATTTATGGGATACATTTGGGATAATTTTAGGATAGTGGGATCACTTCTTGGAATAAGTATAGAGTTTTGACTATCTAATTAGGGATAAGGGATAAAGGATAATAAATATAATATTAACCTTTATAATTAACTTGTTTTTTTTAACATAAAATAATTATACATCTATTATGGGTTTATTTTCTAAATCAAACTAATTATTGCATTTTTGCAAATTAGCAAACAATTAAAATCAATTTCACACACTTAAATATGGGATGACAAACTAAATATTTAATTGATTAGGGATTAATATAATGATTTTTTTTGGTTAATTGGTTGGGATTTTTTGGGATAACTATGAGATAGAAATTTGGGATAAAAAATTGGGGTAAATGATTTTAAATCATAAGGTTTTAAGGGGAAAAAAACAAAGGATAAATCAAGGATATAAATCTGGGATAGGAATCGGGATAAGGGATATGTCATATAAATATATAATATTTATTTTCATAAACAAATTAAATATTATATTTTCTTATAATCACTAATGGGGATAATCATTGGATAAATCTCTAAAGAAATTTTAGGGTTTCAGGGATTAAAAAAAAGTCAGGGATAAAAGATATAATATTTGGGTTTATATGATAAACTTTTAACATTTTTATAAAATAAATACACAATATCATTATTAATTTATTTTCTTAAATAAATTAATCATTATATCTTTGCAAATAATCAAGGGATAAAATCAATTCAACACACTTCAAACTATAAGTCTTCTACCCTAGTGTATTGAGGCATTTTCTTAAAATCAATCACTTCTCCACCCCCGATGCGTGAGAATTTTCAAGGGATAAAAACAACCAATCAACCAACATTTTCGAGACGAACTACGGGGCTCTGATCCTTCAATAAATTTGAGGGTACATAAGCATAGAGTTGTAAGACTCTAGCAAGTATAATAATCAATTTTTTTTTAGCTCTTCCCTTATTGAAATAATAAAACATTTTTTAAATAAATAAATAATTAAACAATTAATAAATAATAAAGCAAATATCTTTAGACACACACTAACCCTAAAATTAGAGGAGGATCCCGTTGAGTACAATGGAGGTGAGGGGTGCATAGTACGTTCCCCTTACTTAACCAACTCCCGAACCTAGCATCTTACCCTTAGTTTATATGTTTTATCATTATTTCTTTGTTCCTTAAGAACGAATAAAAGATGGTGGCGACTCTTTCATTTTTGCAACCGTGACATTACTACTTTGACATTTTCACATGAGCAGCTTGAATTACAAGTTAGAACATTTTTATTTTGATGTTTTTGGTATTTGATTCAGATCATGTGTAATATCTGATTCAAATCACTCAGATGTTGAAAATTAGAATTACATTCTGGATCATTTGGTTCAAATAAAAAATTGAATATGATTTGAATCATAATCCCATTTGATTTGAATAAAGTGCAAATAATGATTTGAATCATTTGCTTTAAAAAGAATCTCTTTTTTATTTTGTCCAAGTTGATTCAAATTAATTTTCCTTCTTTATTCGAATCAAACTATAAAAACCCAATTTTCCATCATTCATTTAAATTCTTATTTAATTTGATCACAATAACAAGTTTGGGAAATCTATGATGATTCATAGAGACAAAAATAGTGATTTTTGTCCTTTCTTCTTAGTGTGTTCATCTTTACACCATTCTTCTCTCTAAATAACAATAGTCATCCATGTCATGCCATGCACCCCTCTTCCTTTTTCTTCCTCTAAGACGAAGACTCATACTTTTGATCCGGTTTTTCATAGACTTTCTCTTTCATTCTCTTCTTCTCTTTAGGCTTATTCTTTTTTAACTCTAGATGTGTCTTATGGTTTTTGGGTTCACTACCTTTTATAACATGTGCACCAAGGCATTGGTTAGTGGGGATATGAATTTATCTCAAGGCCTCTCCATAACCATTAGCTTTGGTATCAACCTTCTCAACCTTAGCGCTACCAAGCAAAGTCTATTCCAACTTATCGATCAAAGGAGGTCTCAATTCATCCTCTTGAACATTACCGATTAGCAAGTCCACCAAACAACAAAAATCCCTTAAAGAGGGGTTCTTCAACAATTTTGCTAGAATGAATTCATTTTTCTCTTCTCCCACCTCAAAAGTCAACTTCCCTCTCTTGACATCTATGATGGCCCCCGTTGTAGCTAAGAAAGGCATACCTAAAATTATCCAGATTTAGAAATCTTCATCGATGTCCATTATAACAAAGTCAAACGACATATAATACTCTTCAACTCTCACCATAACATCCTATAATACACCTATAGGATACTGTAGCGGTAAATTCATGACTATCAAACTATAGATAAGTTTAATGTCAACAAAACCAGAGTTGCCACCGTATTTTTATTGTTTCCAAAGGAAAAGGGAAAAGTATGAATAAAACCCAAAGATAAGAAGTTTTAAATCAAAACTAATAAAATGCCAGAGATTACAGGTAAGGGGGTTGGTTACACAGAGGGAAGATGTTAGCACCCAAAGTGTCCTAGGTACTCCTAGGGAGCCCTTTTTTATGTGTGTATGTGTTTTTGGTATAAAAGATGTTTGAGAAAAATAGAGCATTGGGATGAGAAAAGAATTCATTGATTATATTTTTGTGTTTGCAAGATCTTCGGACTTGTGCCTACGTACCAACATAAAAATGAGGGATCAAAACCTTGAACTTCGTGGTAACAATTTCAAAATGAGTGGATTGATTTTAATCAAAATTTAAGTTAAAAGAGGGGCACAAAGAGCCCAAAAGTTTGAATGAGTGTTATTTCTTCTTGTCTTTTTAAATATTAAGTCAATATGATTAGATTTATTTATAAGTTTGATTTAAGAAAAGAATTTGAAAATTCAATGGCATAAGGCCAAAGTTTCTAATTGAAATAAGGTCAAAGTTTGAAATCACAAACATATAAGGTTTTTAAAAAAGGGGGAGAGATTTGAAATTTAAGAAGTGGGAGGAGATGAAGAGGCTAACCTAAGCATAAAATTTAAAAGTTAAGAGTTGAAAAGATCTGACCAATGGGATACACTCCAGTAGACAAGAATGTCATATAGAAAACTCACTTTCTCTTTGGACTTTGAATCAAGAAAATATCCACAAGCAATTAGCAATATGAAGAGCAAGACATCAAATAAAGATGGCCACATCCAAGCAAGCAAATCCCATAGCTAGCATTCTTCTTTGTCTTCTTATATATCAGATGAAATACTCCTTGATTAACTCAGAATAAAGCATTAGACACAAGATCAAAATAACAGTTGTATCAAGACCATATAATAGATGAATTCAAGTGGATCCCAATACTTGCATCAGATGAAGGCTCAAATCACAATACTTGGTCTCAGAAATGTTGGCATTTGCCAAGTCCTTTTGCATATGGAATGCTGCCTAATCATAAGTCCAAAAGTTCAGATCAAACCCAACATTCCACACAAACATTTTTTAGGTTTTTTTAATTGTTTATTAGGTATCTTAAGGTCCTAAGACCACAAACACAAACAAAATACTCAAGCAAATATATACAATCACAATATATGGCTCAAATGATATGTAAATGACAATGAATGGTAAATGACTAGAAATTAAGTTGCATAAAAAATAAATGACTTGAGAGTAAAAGCAATATTAATAAAAGTTAGTCAAATGTTAGTTAATTAGATATTAGTGATGTTTTACTTTTCAATTGATTAAGTAATTCTTTTGAGAACACTCAACCATCTATTCACAAGCATGGATCCTTGAACCAAGACATCTTCCAAAGGAAGGAAAAAAGTCCAAGTTTCCACATAACACCATGAAAGATTGGAGACTTACAATCTCACTTACTAGAATGCTATGCCTTTAGGGTCAAATTTAGCTCTATGTTAAGCAATCGTAATTGGACTTATGTAGAAGTCACAACTATCTAAGGTCGGAAAATAAAAATTTAAGTGCTAATGCATGTTAGAGATTTGGTATAATGAACCAAACTCCTAAAACATACCACACTCTAAAACAAAAAAAATATCAAAGGGTGGACCTATCTCATCCATACTTGTATTGGTTTATCTAACACAAGGTTATTGATGAACCAATTAGCCTTAGGATCTTGAGATTTCATTGGTCAATGAAAGGGATGGGAAAGAATGGGATTGAAAATGAAGAAGGAGGGGAGATGAGAGAAACACAAATTGGTCATGGGAGGATTTTTATCAAAATAAAATCATTCATTCATTTTGGGAGATGAAATGTACATTTCATCAATCCCCTAAATCTAATGATTTTAACTCAACAAAAGTCAAATCAACCTTGACCAAGGCCCAATCACATAGTCGAACATCACAAGTCAATAAAAATAGCTCAACATAATTTCCACACAATTAATTAGTTAAAAATCAAAATAAAAAATGCATTTAAATTCAATTTAATTTGGTCAAAACATAAAATCTCTTCAAAACACCAAATAAATGGCCAAGAGAATTATCCTAGGTCAAACAAGGTCAAAGGACCTTAGACAAAAATTTTCATGATTTTTGAAAAGTCAGAATTATTTTTAAACAATTAAAAATATGCATAAAAATATTTAATTCATGAAAAATATCAAAATTAATCCAAAAAATAATTTTAATTCAGAAAATGCAAGAGGAAAATATTTAAAGATTTTTGGTGAAAGTCCCATATTTTTTGGATTAAAAATGAAATTAATATGAATTAAACAAAATAAATGGATTAAACAAAAAATTAGAAAATAAAAAGAAATTAAAAAAAACAAGGGCCATCAGAGCCCCCTCACTAATTGAGGTGGCAGATCTGATGGCCGTGCGCATCATGTCCATGGTGTTCCAAAGTCAGCGCGTTGAAACATTGGTAATTAAAACCAAAGGCCAAGATTAAAACAATTTAAATAGATCTGATGGTTGAGAGGCGTGACAACACACCACCGGAGCTAGGGCTCCGATCTTCTTCTCTGGTGGACCTCACCGGACTGGTCCACCATCAACCATCATTAAAATAAAAAACTAGGACGTGGATTTTAAGAAAAAATGCTCAGGAGCTCGAATCTGACCTCAATTTTCTCCAATTCCAAGTATATAGAAAGATACAGGGATTTGAATATTGAGGATCATGAACTGAGTTGCTTCGATTTAACCTCAAAGCAACTCAATCTTGTTGCCTACATTGGTAGGACTTCAGACAACCAAAAATCACAAAGAATGGTGAAGACTTGAGAGAGAATCGAAGAGAGGAAGTTTCTGAAAAATCACCTTCGAGTTGCTTCAAATTCACTTGATCTTGATCAGGATTTGCTTGCTTTCTCTTCCTCTTGCTTGCAGAAGCCAATTGAGATGAAAAGGGAAGTGAATTTCTGGAGTTTGAACTTCCAAATAGAAGATGAAGTTCAAGCTCTATTTCAAAAGAAATCTTCAGAAATTCTATGGAATGGAGGGTTTTGATTGGTCTGGAAAAGCTTGGGCACGATATTCATGGAGTTTTGATCACAATACACTCCTATTTATAGCCAATGCAATTGATTTCCACACACTTTCTTTCAAATGTTCAAAAATAGCAAGTTTCTTCATGAGCTAGCATGGGCGTGCACAAAGCCCAAACAATCATTTGCAAAGGTCCAAAATCATGCATAGCTCATGCTGAAAGTGTTGGATTAAGCCATGCAAAGTTGGAATGAGTTTGATCATGAAAATTTTCCAAATGGTACCACACATTGCACCCATGCGTAAGTCCTTCAATTTTGATCCAAATGAGATGGTATTGGATTTTTTTGGAAAGGTGAGATCAAGGGGAACAACTTTCATGTTGAACACTTTTCCATTTGAAGCTTGGATCATGATAAATTTTGAGGTGGAAGTTTGGAAAATCAAACATATTTGAAAATTTTCTAAGTATCAAGTCAAATGTTCACTTCTTCCACCTTGAATAACTTTTTCTATGGACTTAAAATGGAAAATGTTCCTTCATAAAAGTTGTAGGTCTTTCAAATATATTTAATTGAGTCACAGATTTAACCTCATTTGGATTTGGAATGAAGGAGTTATGCTTTTTAGAAGTTGAGGAAAATCACTTGTTCAATGGTAATGGCCCAAAATGACCTATAATATTTCCTCTTGGAAGATGCATTTTCAAGTTGAATTTGAACTTTATCCAAACATAAAAGTTGAATTAGACATCTTTAATTTGATAATGGAATTTTAATGGCTTTCATATAATAAAAATTGAGCAAGTTATGGTCTTGGGAAGTTGACCTTCCTACTAGGGTTCAGACAAAATGACCTTTAATCATTCACCATAAAAAATAACTTTTCAAGAAAAATTATCTCTTGACTTCAACATGAAAGTTGTTTGGAATGTCATTTTGAGTAACGTTTCCCTTGGAATAATTTTCATATGACAAAAGTTGTAGGAGATAGGGTCTAGGGAACCCCAGTTTTGACTAGTTGACTTTCTCTAGTCAACCACCATGAACCATCTTGCTAGCTTGATATTATCTTGACTTTTGGGACTCATGGAGTAATGCATAAGATGATGTAATATGAAGTATCCCTTGAAATTTTTGATCAAATGGTGAAGAAACTGGATGAGGAAGTCACACAAGATACCCAGATGAATTAGGGCTTCCAAGGTAAACAAGCTTCCAACTCTTGAAAAATTCTTGATCTAAATGATATGTGAAGACCATGGGGATCCATATATGATGTCTATAGTCATTGTGAACCATCTCTTGATTAGTCTCCTTGCATTGAGGGTATTAAACCCTAGATATGAGCTTGATGGAGCATAGGAAAGCATACACACTACCTACAAAAACAACAAACTATACAGTGGGATATTTTTGGTATTTTGGTTAGTAAATAATGAAAGACAAAGCATGATACAATCAAAATATGCTTGGTGACCTATCCCAATTCAAACCCAATGAATGAGGAGTAAGGAGGATACCAAGGTGTGATCCCAATGCCAATGCATATGATGAGATAGCATGAGGGATCTTTGGGTCAAAATTGGGGTCTTACAACTGCCCCTATTTAAGGACATTCTAACTGAGAATGTGAAGGTTAAAATATTTGTATCAACTCAGTAGAATAGACTTAAATAACAACATATAGAAACAAATTTTGGTCCCTAAGAGACCTCATGATGCACATGATATGAAAATGCTAAAAAACGATCTTTGTCGGGAAAATATTTCCACAAAGGAAAAGAATTCGGAGAGACTGAAAATCCACAGGAGAAAAATGCATTCCATAAGGAACACTCACTGGGGAGACAGAGACTCTGGGGGACAAAAGTACCGCGCGTAGGTTAGGCTACGACTTAAAAAAACTACTGGAGACACGAGGGAGTTCCATGAAAATAAATCAATGGAAGGACTCGGTCGGGGAATAGGGGAAATCTGCGGAGGGAAACGGGTAGATCAGAACAAAACTGAAATACCCGAACCAAACAAGGCAATATCGATTCCACTAAGGAAATACGCACCTAAACTCAACTGGGGAAGAATGAACTTCAATGCAGGAGTACCAGAATTACACTATCTATTACCAATTACCGGGTAGGAAGATAACATAATCTGGCGGAGAGGCATCCGTTACCGGTTAGGATAAACATATAAAGGATGACTCGCTGAGGAAAAATGAGGTGTACTCATTACCGGTTACTGGGTAAGAATAGCCTACTGGGGAAAATATCAAATAGGATTTACAACTACTAGTTACTGGGCAGAAGATCAAAGAGAGAATATCCGTCACCCGTTAAAGTGAACATACCAAGGACAGACTCAGAGGAAGAATATCCGTCATCGGTTAGGATGGACATATCAAGGATAGAGTGCCTGAAAAAGTAGGAATTATATCTATTGGTTACTTGATAGAATACCAAAAGAGAGAGAAATCCGTCATCGGTTAGGATGAACATATCAAGGAGTAACTCTGAGGGGAGAAATAGGATTTATATCTACCAGTTACTGGGCAGAAGACCATAAAGGGAGAAAATTCGTCGTCGGTTAGGATGAACATATCAAGGATTAACTTTCTGAGGAATGAAATAGGGATTACAACTACCTTTTTACTGGGTAGAAAACCAAAAAGGGAGAATATCCGTCATTAATTAAGATGATCATATCAAGGATAGACTGCTTGGGGAAACGTGAAAATGAATCTGCTGAAGAATATAAAGGAGGTAAGTTACTCCTATCGGGTATTGGGTAAAATACTCGCAAGTCAAAAAGAATATTACCAGTTACTAGGTAATAGACTTTAGGGGGGCCAAAGATATCCGTCTAGGTAAGAGCTAGAAAGCAACGGTTAAACAAAGCCTTGCCCCTATGAGGATATAACTCAGGGGGAGTGGTTCCATCCAGACAATCAACTAGGGAGGAAGCTAAAATAATAATCATCCACGAGGAAATAACTCAGTGGGGAATGAGAAAGGTTAAATTCTTTTTGCTTAAGGGGATGACACTCTACAATTGAAGGAGGACATACACACCAAATCTGCATGGAGAAACAATATCACAATAGCAGAGGATCATAAAATAAGGAATCAAATGCAATAGCATGCATAATGAACTATCTGATGTATGAATGTGCATGTATATGATTGATGATTATGCTGACAAAACAATCACAAAGGATACAAATGTCACTGATTTGAATCATCGTTTACAACACTCAGCTAATCTCGACAAGATGGAAACACCAACTGGAGAAACATGCTAGGGGATGAATGCAAATCAATTGGCTCTGAACATCCTAAACCTGGATGGGGATAGAGAGAGAAGATTTTCCGAAGACCTGAACTATCAACTCTGCGGGGAATTTTAGGTCAACATCAAATGAGACAACCTCACAGGGGACACAAATCAAATACTGCTCACGAATCAACACTTCCGATGATTACAAACTTAGCTAGGGAAGCTGACTTGCTGTTGGGGAGGAAAAGGTTATCAAACCAACTGCTTGGGAGAAACCATCAATGCTTCGCACTTTAGGACTTACATGTTCTCAGATTGCTGTTGATATTCCTTATTGTAATTAATTGCTTTTTCAAAGCAATTTCTTTCATTATTATTTAAGAAAAAATATTTTTACTTATTAATTCAATTTCAAAATTATCATCGTAAAATTCAATTCTATTTAGCTGAAAAATAAATAAGAATAGAAACAATTGGATAAAAAGCTCAACTTTATTTAATAGAATGGTGGTATGTAAATGACAAGACTCCATAGATTTTTACAAAAGTAGAAAAGTGGTAATTTACATGGAAAAGGGATACACTGAATACAATGACCACTAACCCTTCTACCAACTTCAATATCTGTTGCGCTCTTGGCTTCGGTCGAGAATGACGAATCAGAAACAAATGACTTGCTCAAAACTGCTCCAATGATCAGGACCAACCGAACGCAGTTACTTGCCATAATCCCTATTTTTGCATAGATTTTCCCAAGGTGGGGTACTCAATATATTGGGATAAATTTTATGTTTCATGTCTCTAATTTTTGCCTGGATCGCCCTTTCGGGTTTTCAATCCACCGAGACGCTCATTTTTGCCTAAGCCGCTCTTTCGGGTTTTCAACTTAGCGAGCTATTCTTTTATTTTTTAGGCGAAGTATTTCTTGTCCGCATCGACATTCACAGGACGAGTGAACTCTTCACCATCCATAGTTGTAAGAATCAAAGCACCGCCTGAGAAGGCTCTCTTTACAACATACGGGCCTTCATAATTAGGAGTCCATTTGCCCCTAGCATCAGGTTTGAAAGATAGAATCTTCTTGAGCACAAGGTCACCTTCTCGGAACACACGAGGTCTGACCTTCTTATCAAATGCTTTCTACATTCTCTGTTGGTATAACTGACCATGACACATGCCAGTCAACCTCTTCTCTTCAATCAAATTCAGCTGATCATATCTGGTCTGGCACCATTCGGCTTCTGTCAACTTGGCTTCCATCAAGACACGCAATGATGGGATCTCAACCTCTACTAGGAGTACAACTTCCATACCATATACAAGTGAGAAAGGGGTTGCCCATGTTGAAGTGCGGATGGAGGTATGGTACCCATGCAAAGCAAATGGGAGCATCTCATGCCAATCTTTATACGTCACAACCATTTTCTGAATGGTCTTCTTGATGTTCTTGTTTGCAGCTTCAACAACCCCATTTATCTTAGGTCTGTAGGGAAAATAATTATGATGTGCAATCTTGAAGTCTTTACAAAGAGATTCCATCATATTATTGTTCAAGTTAGATCCATTATCAGTAATGATCTTACTCGGCACACCGTAACGACATATAATCTGATTCTTGATAAACCTCACAAAAACTTGCTTGGTCACATTTGCATATGATGCCGCTTCAACCCATTTTATGAAGTAGTCAATGGCCACCAGAATGAAACGATGTTTGTTCGAAGCTTTAGGCTCAATCATGCCAATCATATCAATTCCTCACATGGAGAAGGGTCATGGAGAATAAATGACATTCAACATTATAGGAGGAACGTGAATTTTATCTGCATAAATTTGACACTTATGGCATTTCTTCACAAACTTGCAACAGTCAGATTCCTTTTCAGCCAATAGTAATCTGCCCTTAACATTTTCTTAGCCATAACATGTCCATTGGAATGAGTACCAAAGGAGCCTTCGTGGACTTCAGTCATTAATAAGTCTGCTTCGTGTCTATCCACGCATCTGAGCAAAACCATATCGAAGTTTCTCTTGTAAAGCATTTAATATTAAAACACCATGGCTTTTCATCTTTGACCTCTTCAATAGCAAACACATGAGCTGGCCTATCAAGACGCGACAGATAAATTGGGAACTTCATTCCAAAACTTCACCATAATCATTGAAGCCAACGTTGCAAGAGCATCTGCCATCCGGTTTTCATCTAGAGGGATATGATGAAACTCAACCTTTGTAAAGAAAGTTGAAATCCTCCTCGCATAATCTCTATATGGTATCAAACCGGGTTGATTCGTCTCCTATTCACCTTGGATCTGATTCACAACCAAAGCTGAATCTCCATAGACGTCAAGATATTTGATTCTGAGACCAATGGCCTCTTCAAGCCCCATAATGCAGGCTTCCTACTCAGCCATGTTGTTTGTACACTTGAAAGTCAATCTAGCTGTAAACAGAAAATGAGTGCCTTGAGGAGTAATAATCACTGCCCCAATTCTATTACCATATTAATTAACATCTTCATTAAATACCATGCCTCAACGGGAACCAGGTTCTGGCCCTTCTTCAAGCAATGGTTCATCACAATCTTTCATCTTTAAGTACAACATCTCTTCATTAGGGAAATCATACTGCACTGACTGATAATCTTCAATCGGTTGGTGAGCCAAATGGTCATCCAAGACACTACCTTTGATAGCTTTTTGAGATCGGTATTCAATATCATACTCTGATAACAACATCTGCCAACGGGCAATCCTCCTAGTTAAAGCAGGCTTCTCAAAAATTTACTTGATTGGATCCATTTTGGATATCAACCAAGTAATATGATTTAACATATACTGGCGCAGATGCTTAGCATCCCAAGCCAATATGCAACAAGTCTTTTCAAGCATAGAATACCGAGTCTCACAGTCGGTGAATTTCTTACTGAGGTAGTAAATTGGAGATTCTTTCTTTTCAGTTTCGTCTTGCTAACCAAGAACACAATTGATACTCTCATCAAGCACAGTCAGATACATGATCAACGATCTTCCTTCAATAGGTGGAGACAGAATCAGAGGCTCAAATAGATACTCTTTAATACTGTCAAAAGCTTTATGGCAATCTTCGGTCCAATCACAAGACTGATCTTTCTAGAGAAGCTTGAATATAGGCGCATATGTGGCAGTCATATGCGATATGAATCTTGAGATATAGTTCAAGCTGCCGAGAAAACCTCTGACTTGCTTCTCAGTTTTGGGAGCATGCACTTCTTGATTGCTTTGACCTTGGCAGGATCAACTTCAATACCCTTCTCGCTGACAATAAAGCCTAATAACTTGCCAGAATGCACACCAAAAGTGCATTTATTGGGATTCAGTTGGAGTTTGTACTTCCTCAAACGCTGGAATAACTTCAACAAATGCTCAACATGTTCTTCTTCATTACTCGATTTAGCAATCATATCATCAACATAAACTTCAATCTCTTTATGCATCATATCATGAAAAAGAGTGGTCATGGCTCTCTGGTATGTTGCACCAACATTCTTTAAATCGAAAGGCATCACTCTATAATAAAATGTTCCCCATGGTGTAATGAATGTGGTCTTCTCCATATCTTCAAGTGCCATCTTGATCTGATTATAACCGAAAAATCCGTCCATAAACGAAAATACTTTGAATTTAGTTGTATTATCTACCAACATATCAATGTGTGGCAGAGGAAAATCATCTTTCGGACTAGCTTTGTTTAAATATCTATAATCAACACACATGCAGACTTTTCCATCCTTCTTAGGAACAGGCACAATATTGGCCACCCATTGCGGATACTCAGCGGTAACAAGAAAACCAACATCAATTTGTTTCTGCACTTCCTCTTTGATCTTAACTGCTATATAAGGATTAGTTATCCTCAACTTCTGTTTGATCGATGGGCATTCTAGCTTCAAGGAAAATCTATGCTCCACGATTTAAGAATCCAACCCAAGCATGTCTTGATAGGACCAAACAAACACATCTGAATACTCTCGAAGAAGATCAATCAACCCCTTCTTAGCCTCTGGACAGTTGAAACCCAATCTTGACTTCCTTCACATCATCTTCGGAACCCAAGTTGACTAGTTCAATCTGCTCTTGAAACGGCCGAATGACTTTTCCCTCATGCTCAAGTAAACGAGATAATTCATCAGATACTTCATCATCAGTCTCTTTCCTCATCCTCAAGCACAGGGAAATCGAAGTTTGGAGATGGAGTAGGATCATTGTATTCAATGTGTTTGGGAACCAACCTGCATAATAATTTGATATTTTGATTTTAGAGAACTGAATTGTGACAAAATATTATGCAGATGGACAATTATTATTTATTTATTGATGTTTTTTTATTACCATTTTCAGAAAAGCAAAATGTAAAAATAAAACATCATAGATGTGGATGAATAAAATTGCATTTTAATGATGATAATTGAAATGCATAACAATGTTCACTTCTCCCTTAGGCATGTTGATCATTGTCGATTCGCAAGTGCACGAATAACGTCAAAGTAATATAAAAGAATATCTATCCCACAGAGACCAATCGTCAATCTATCGATTACTATCGTTACGGTGATTATCTAAGGCGGTATAAAAGAGATATTGGGTTTGCAAAATAACTGTAAATAATAAATGCAGGTAAAGACAGGTTGAATGTAATTCACGTCAGTTAAGTGATGTTTCAATTGTCTAAATAGAACTACTTATGAGGCAATATTTTCTACTCTTGAAAAGAATCCATTTAACAGGAATTGTCGCTTTCGCGTATTCAGAACCGAGTTTACCCTTAAACTAAGGCCTTTTATTGTCACTTATAAAAGGTGCGCAGAACGCTAAAGTAGTAAACCTATTTTTAAGAAATGAGACTCGTAAACTTAGTTGAAAAGTGATTTTGATTTGGAAAGTTTACCCAAGGAGTTTCCTGATTTTAAATCTATCAACGCGTCCGAAAACAGTTTCAAAAATAGTTTTTCCTTAAAGTGATAAAAATTCCTAGTTACTAAGCCAGGGTGCTTTCGCACTCCTCGAATAGTTAAAACTAACCAAATCTGTTTTAGAAAACTCAAGTTAAAAATCAAAACAGCCTTTTAAGTATTTCTACATATTTCAATATGTGAAACATTACTTTAACCGTGATCCTTACATTCTAACCTTTAAAAGATTTAGCCAGACATGGTAACACAAGCAAACACAACGGTGTTAATCATGATGAAAAATTTATTTTAGAATGTGAGGCGTAGAGAGCGAGTAAAGTGCGTAAAGTAAATAAAGTAAAGCGAGTGCGGAAAATAAATAAAGTAAAGTGAGTGCGGAAAATAAATAAAGTAAAGCGAGTGCGAAAAATAAATAAAGTAAAGAGAGTGCGGAAAATAAATAAAGTAAAGTGAGTGCAGAAAATAAATAAAATAGAAGCGATGCAGGAAATAAATAAAATAAAAGCGATGCGGGAAATAAATAAAGCAATAAATAAGAACCTGCTCCAAACGGAGGCTTCGATTTTGGTACAAAAATAAACCTCTGACTCCTGAAGCTAAAGACGACAACAACTCGAAGTGACCCAACTCAATCTCACAAAGGTGCGATAACCCCCCGATGTGACGGATTATTGCTATTACAAATGATAAATATATGCTTAGTGTTGTAAAACTAAGTTGGATGATTAGAAAACGAAATGGAATGAGCTATTTATAGAGGTTTCCAGTAGCTTGTAAAGACCATGGTGCCCTCCAACTTCCCCTTAGTGGGAACGTGACTTCCAAAGGTGGCGTCCTCCATCCCTTCATGGCGCCCGCCATGTGTGTAAATGGGGTGGATAATGGGAATATGGCGGTTACCTCCTAGTTGAGGGATGATGACTCATGGCTTCCCCTATAGCGGCCGCCATGTGCAATGCCATGTGTGTAATTTCGCCGAAAAACCCTAATTTTAGGTCTTTTTGCTTCGTTTCTTCCAAAAGAGTCAGAAAGTGCTAAATATATGAAAACAAGAGAAAAGAGAGCATAATACAAACAAAATGATAATAAAGTCCTAATAAACATGTGAAATCCGAGTCAAAAACACGGTGTAATTCGGTGTGATCAAATTCTCCCACACTTAAAACTTTGCTTGTCCTCAAGCTAAACTCTTTATAGTTTATGCAAGAAAATAAGTATCAACTAGAGTTAATTCGAGGCAAAAAGACTTACGAGTTCATTTAAGGAATGAATCGATAGGTACTAACGAATCGAACTAAGGGTATTGTAGTGATACTTCCCGCAATTGCGGTCGTAGGCTTCGTTCCTATACAAATCAACCCACATTACCCCACCATACCTAAGCCTTCTTTTTGTTTTCTTAAAGTCCTTTTCATTCAAGTGCAATCACATTAAGCCCGTTATCCGTACATACTCATAGTAAAGTGACCGGTTAGTGATTATGATCTTAAGCATGGGGCTCTGGTACATAAGTTGGTGTAACCCTTTTATTCAACCTAATTTGCAGTTGTTGGGGATTGGATCGTAATCCACCCTACCAAGTTCAGCACCAGATACCTCTGAACCAACAAGCAAATAAGTTTATTATTTTATTTTTCTAAGCATGGGGCTCCGGTACATGAGTTGGTGTAACCCCTTTATTTAACCCAATTTGCAGTTGTGGGAGATTGGATCGTAATCCACCCTACCAAGTTCAGCACCTGATACCTCTGAACCAACAAACAAATAGGCTTATTATTATTTATTATTTTTATTTTTATTTTTCTTCTGCATGTTCCGCATATGTTTTTATTTTGCTGGGTTAAATGACCGTGTGAGAGTCACCTAGCCCGGATTTTCATGCGATTTGAGAACAAAGCAGGAATTTTTGTGATCATTCACTTATTTTCATCGGTCCCCTACGTAGAGCATGCTTAAGCCGGAGCTGACTGCTTGGATAAACTACTTAAGGACTTATTTGGAACAAAAACTGGGGCTACAACATATGGGGTATCGGGATCGACTCTTATAATCATGAAGCCTAAGGTGTTAAGACAATACCGATTTTTAGAAAAAGTTTTCCCAAGTCTTTTACATCCTATTATGAACCTGTCTTATAGCCTGAATGTTCAAGATATACTATTTTCTTGGCTAATTTTTTTTTGGTAAGGTTAAAGAAATGGGGGAAATAAGGATACACTTACACAGATGACTCGTCAGACACATGTTATTTTATTGAAAGGGAAAAACAAGCAACTAAAATAAACAAAACATACTAAAAATAAAGGAAAACGGTAAAAAGCGATAAAAGTAAAGGAAAGCGATAAAAAGCAATAAAAATGAAGGAAAGATGAAAAGCGATAAAATCTCCTCCCACACTTAAACCGAACATTGTCCTCAATGTTTCGATATGAGATAGGGTAGGAGTAACCTGGTAGAGAGAGAGAGAGAGAGAGAGCTAGGGGTGAGCACCGGTACCGTCACCGCCCTGGTCAGGATGCCTGGTGTAACACCTCAAAATTTGCCCTCCTCTCTTGGGACTAGCTTAGCATATTGCATTTCATTTTTTAGGACATTAGTCATTGCATCTTTGCATATCATGTGGCTACATTGAGCAAGTCATCCTCCTAAGTCTTGATCAGAAGATAAAGAGGTTAAGGTGCAAGCTAGGGTTTCTTTGGATTGATCATTAACCATCTGAGGATGTGTGATTCAAATTAGGGTTTCTTGGTGCCTCAAGGAGATTGAGCTTTATCTTGGTTGAAATGGTATATCATCATCATCATGGTTTTGTCATCACCAAGGGACTCATAATGCTTGATCAGATTCCTTGAGATTAGGGTTTTGACCTCTAGTCAACCCTAATCATCTGAATTGTGCCAATCAGGGCTTGTCAAGGGGATGAGGTTTTCAAATGAGATGAGAGATCATTCTAGGGTTTAATTGAGCTTATGGAAGCTAGGGTTTCATCATTGAGCCATTTCATCAGGAGTTTGAGGCTCAAGTTCAACAGTCAAGCTGAAATTCATCTATCAATCAACAAAAGTCAACCAAAGGTCAACTGATGGATTTGGAGGTGGGAGAGGGTTAGAGACACTTCATTCATGTCCAAACAAGTTTCATTTGACATTGCAAACATTAAGAATGAAGAAAATAAAGTCAGATGGAAACTTTCCAAAAATAGAAAGTGACTTGTAATTCAAAATTGCCAAAAATGGAAAGGTTTTCACCTCAAAATTACATGTCCAAAAATGATTCAAATGAAATTTTGTCCAACATGAAAGTTGTAGATCTTGCTCTCACCTTTCCAAAAAGTCCAAGAACATGAATTTCTCATTTGTGGTTGGCAAGTTATGGATTGATCATTGTCCAGAAAAGTTGAACTTCAAAGTTGCATAACTTTTGATTCACAAGGCCAAATGGAGTGAGACTTTTTTGAGCAAAATTCTTTTGATGTCCTCTATCCAAAACAAGCATTACCTGTCATGAAAACTCATCACATAAAAAGTCCATTTTTCAAGTGGACTTAATTTGGATTTTGGAGGGAAAAAGGTGTTTTTGCAAAATATTCATTGTTTTCACTCCATTCCATTTGCATTAGCTCACAAACATGTTTTAAAACTTGCTCAAACCAGAAGTTGGCACTGTTACATTGCATTGCACATGTGTGGGTGAATTGACCAAATTACCATTTAGCATGAAAATGCATTTTCACTAATCACTTTGGTTTTGGCTAATTAGGATTAAGGAAATGATTAAGCCATGCTATATATTACTAATCCTAACTGTTTTTCAGATTAACACTTCATTCTAACAGATCTAGATCTGAAAATCACAAAATTCTTCAACTTCTTCTCTCACTTTTTTTGCAATTTTCTTCAAAAGCCTTGCCATGATCTTCATCAATTCTTCATCTACATGCATAATGGAAGCTATTTGAAGCAAAATTTTGGAGAAATCTTGAGGAATTTGGAACTGTCAAAGTGAGCTCCATCCATGGCAATTCGAATTTTTGAGCAAATCAAGCACTATTGAGCCAAGGCCTTGCATTCATTCATCTTCCTTATCATTATTGAGTTGCTGTTTTGCACCTACAAGGCCTGAAACGCGCGTTTTCAACATCTGCAATTCTTGAAGGTGAGTTTTCGAATTTAATGATTCTTGCAATTGATATATGATTTGGATAGATCTTGCTTAGTAGAGTGATCTGCAATTGGAATCATTAAATTTGGTTGAGAAATGAGAAAGTTACATTGGTTTGAACTTTGATATGTGATAATGTGTTGCTTCGATTCTTTTAATCTAGAACGAATTAAGCTTAATTGATCATGGATTCGTGATGTACATTAGAGGAGCTTTCCATTGATTTATGGTTTGTCAAATTTGGTGAACATTTGTTCTTGGACATATGAACTTGTGATGAACATGATGAACATGATGAACACGTGAAAACTTTTCCAGAAACCGTGTTTCAATCCAGTTTTTCGCGTTTTGGCTTGGCTTTAGTTGTTAGTGTTACTGTAGCGCGCCTCTTTTTGAAAGCGGACCTACTTCGATTCCGTGCTGAGGCAATTCTAATTGGCCTTTTGGACATTTATTTCCATATGCTTCATATGTTTCACATGCCATTCCATACATTTTTTTTATTTTTCTTCCAATTGAAAAAATCATATCTCACAAAATACTTGTCCAAATTGACTGAAATTTTTTGTGCCATGATCGTTGCCATGTCTAGTATTTTTTGGTGATTTTTATTAAAATTGTGCACATGTGGTTTTTTGGATATCCTAGGGTTTGTTCATGTATGTTCTTTCTTGCACATTGCTTGGTATTTTGATCATGAAATGATGATGCTTAACTGGATGGAGCTGAAATTTTGCATGTGTAATCTAGAGACCTTAAGTGACATTTTGGCTTTGAGTTTGTGATTTTATCATTCCTGGTTTGAGAGATATGACCTGATCATTAGAGGTGTGACAATTTGTGTCACACCATTTCTTGCTTGACTTCTTGATTTTATTTGCCAGGCCATATGAAATTGAAATGAGCTGAATTTTTGCATGATGATGCTTAGGGATGTTAGGATGTCTTGTGAATTTTCCTGGAATTTTTGAATGAATTTCCTATTTGTTGGAGAATTTATCCTCTGTTTGTCCAATTGTGGACCTTTTGAGAGTCATGATTTTAGATGTTTTGTTAAATTCTTGATATGTATTGGATGGACTTGAAATTTTGTGGAGTGATTATAGAGACATTGAAGTTTGTCATGGTTTTGGTTTGGTGCATTTATCATATTCCTACTCTGTTTTATGATTGCTTGAAGTTGATGCATGATTTAATGCCTTGTATGAGCTTGTTTGAGTATGCTTTGGCTTGATGAATTTAATTGACTTGCTTCCAATTGTCCAAATGGCCTGAAATTTGGTATGCTGATCATGTAATGAGCGCTGTTTAGCCATGATTTTTCCTGGGATTTATTGAATTATTTTTGATTGAATTTGAATTGGATCTTTTTGTTTGGTCCTATGAGGTTCTAAATTGCATGCTTTGTACTCTTTGCCTCATGAAATGATAATGGTTGATGATTTGAACATGAGACCAATTGGATTTGTTTCTTATTTGATTGAACTTGATTTTTGATAATTTTCATGTTCTGTTGTGAACTATTTCTCCCTTGTTGACCCTAGGCTTTGTCCTAGGGTTTGCTTCTCATGATTGAGTTATGTTTTCAGGACAAAAGGCATATGGCATGGAGGAATTAATTCACTTGGCTTGATTTGCTTGTTTTATTGATGTTGATTAACATTAAGTTTGTTTTGTAGGTGGATTCTAAGTCATTTGTGTTGAGCACTGGCTTATGCTTTGCTTGATGCATTGCTTGTGTACAATTAACTGTTGACTTTTAGTTTGTCTGTTTGACTGTTTGAGCTGAGTACTGATTATGTTAGATTGATTTCAGGTACCTTAGTTGCTATAGTTCATTGTGAACTTGCTTGTGCTGCTGCTTGGTTGTGTTAACCAATTGAGGTAGAATCACTAACTCCATGTAGTCTGGAAGACCTGGCCTGTTACTTGGCCAGACACCTGTCTGAAGTCCTCCTTAAGAGGCAATGCTTGTGCTTGTTTATTTTTGTCCCCAAGCAGGAAAAGACCTTTGTTAAGGCAATTGGCAGACACAAGAGGTGTGTAATCCACCTCCTGCTAATCTGTTGAGTCGTCCCTTGGCTCACATTACATGTTGATGCCTTGAGGATATTAACCCAAGATCAGTTGAGTCAGTGTCATAAGTGTAGAAGGGTTCCCACTTTCTGAACCCACACTTCTTTGTCTGAAGCTCTCCCTGGCCAGGGATAAGAGTTGTGAAGTCTTATCTTCACTCCCCATTTCATCTGCTTCACCCTGACTCTCAATGTCAGGGTTAAGAGCTAACATCACCTGATACAGTTGGCTTGCTTTTGCAGCCTAACCCCTTGTGTGAGCCCACTTTGTCTGGATATAGTGTGTCCTATTTGTGGTTGTTTGCTTTGTTTGATTTGCCTGTTTAGGATTAGCTTGCTGCCTGTGCAAGTTAGGATAGAAACCATAACTTAGGGATGATATGCATGATGACATCTAGGCTCGAGTACAGCTCCCTAGTAGTGTGTCTCCCTTTGTATCTGGTTAGGTGAGAATTTCTTTCCCGTTCAGGGGAACTACGTCGCCCTGATCCTCATACCAGATGAGGTACGTAGGCAGGAGACCGTGCGAGGTCTCTCCGGGCACCCTTTTTCTTTTTTGTGTGTGTTTGCTTGACAGTTGCTAGGCTCGAGTGCCTGACTCCTTAGTAACTTGTTTGTTTGTTAACCCTCTTGTGTGTCAGGATATGGATGTAAGACCAGCGATTGGCTGTCCGTATCCTGAATGTGTTTGTTTGGTTCGGAATCTGATGTAAGTCCAGCGATTGGCGTTCGGATTCCAGGTTTGCCTGTGTTTGTGTGTGTTTTGTTTGGCGTGCGTGAGCCGAACTACGGCAGCTCTGATTCTCGTTCCAGACGAGATACGTAGGCATAGGATGCGATGTCCTAGCGAGCCCTCTCCCCTCTTTCTCCACCTGTGTTGTCTTCAGTGTGTGTGTGTGTGATGTTTGTTTTAGCAACCTTAACCTATCTTTTAGAGCGTGGATCCCGTCGAGTACGACGGATGCGTACGGGTTCTAATACCTTCCCTTCGCATAACCGACTCCCGATCCCATTCTCTTTGGTCGCGAGACCATGCTTTTCCCAGGTTTACTTCGAGCATTTCCTTTCCCTCTTTTTGGGATAAATAACGCACGGTGGCGGCTCTGTGTTGTTTTATTTTAGCCCGCCGGTTGTTTTTCGCGGATGCGACACCTGGGTCGACGACGTCTGGTTCGAGTACTAAGTCCTTCCTGCAGCTTCTGAGAGCGACCTAGGAGAGATCCCTGGGTGGCCTCGATGAGAGCGAAGTGACGCTCATTAGCCTGTCGCATGCGTTGCTTCTCATTAGTGATCGCAAGCAAGGACTCAGTGACAATCCGATGTGCTTGCTCACTATGCTGCTGAGAAGCTACCATAAAACTCATATTATCTGACAGTTGTTGGTTTATGGTGTTCAAGAGGGTGTCACGCCTTTCCTCACGAGCCAGGTGCTCGCGCCACATCTCCTCGGTGATGTAGAAACCGGGAGTGGTACCTGCAAAAGGGTTAGAGGAAGAAGGTGCGGTGTGTACAGGTGGTGCAACAGGAATATCATGAGTCGGTGACTGGTCGCGTCGGTCATACTCATCATCAGTCCCTTGTCCTTCGTCCATAGGAATGTTAGGTGGCAAAGGACCGGTAAAGGGTGGAGCATTAAGATCGTATGTCCAGTTCCTTGCATGTTGCACATCCGTACGCTGAGAGCAAGGTAGGACAACACTGGGTACAACTGCACCATGTATCATGAGGTAGAAACCACCTTCTCGTTGCACCTTGCATAATTTCATATCTTTTAAAAACTTCAAGTTAATGGTGCGGTGAGGGAGTGGTTCCAAGGTGGCTAACTCAGCATGTAGATTCAACGCTCTAGCAATGGGGGTAATCAAACCACCAAAAGAGATGGTTCCCCTTTTTTTAAGGATGGAAGACATATGGGCCAACATGAAAGGAACAGGATTGATCCTGCGATTAGTGAGGCACCCCTGTAAAAACAGCAATTCTCGGGCATTTACTTTGTTAGAATTTTCTCGACTAAATATAGTACATGCCAAAAGGTATCTAAAAATACGTATGGCCGGGTTATGGATATTGGAAGCCAAAATTCCTTCAAAGGAAGTGACATTCACATTAGATAATCTGTTCCAAAAAGTAAATGCCTCGAGTGCCCATTCAGTATCTAAGGGCGTCTCACAAATAGTACCATCACCGTAAGGCATTCTGAGCAAACCCGCTAAAGCATCGGTAGTGTACTCGTATTCTACATTAAACATTCTAAAATAAACGGTACTTACCGTGCCAGCAGTGCCATAATGGACAGTGTAAATTAGGGAACTTAAAAATTCCCTAGTAAGCTTATCATAGGTGGGCGCTTTACTAGCAAAAATATCGTGTAATCCTAAATTATCTAGCATGTGGAAAATACTATGATATGTGCCTAGAGTGTACAAACAGTCTTCGTCAACATACCTGGTAGCGAGGATCTCCCGAGTTTGCAATCTTTGCAAAATCTTGTTTTGTCGCTCATCGGGATTTCCTCCATGAAGAGTGATGTTGTTAAACTCCATGTCAGCCATTAATGGTGATTGTAGAGGAAAATCAGTATTTATAGAAAAGAAATGAAAAAGTGGAGTTTAATGGATTTTTGGTAGAGAAATGGAGATGTGAAGTTGGGAAATTGTAATGGCTTGTAGTGAGGAGGAGAAACTTGGAAATTTTATATGAATTTTGGTGGAGTTAGGAGAAGAAGAGAATGGGTTTGGAGAGGTTGAAGAAGGTATAAATAGTGGAAAAGGAAAATCTGGCCGTTATGTCATGGCGCCCGCCATGAGGCTTATGGCGCCCGCCATGTCTTCGGATTTGATTTGGGCCAACTATGATGTTTGCTTCTTAGGCCTTAATCCTCTTGTCTTCATTTTTATAATAGGGGGTGTATATAGGTATCCATGAATGCTGTTTTTTTTTTGTTTTGATTTAAGCTTGATAAAACAAAATAAAATAAAACAAAACAAAATAAAATAAAATAAAACAAAATGAAATAGTAAAGTAAAATAAAACAAATAAAATAATGGACATAAATACATAATAATTAATATAATGCATATATATATATATATATATATATATATATATATATATATATGTATATATATATATATATATATATATATATATATATATATATATATATATATATATATATATATATATATATATATATATATATATATATATATATATATATATATATATATATATATATATATATATATATATATATATATATATATATATATATATATATATATATATATATATATATATATATATATATATATATATATATATATATATATATATATATATATATATATATATATATATATATGAAGAGTCAATAATAATTCACGAGTCCAGAGATCTTAGGAAAAATAAAGCAAGCATAATGTCATAGGAAACGATAAAAATAGGCATGACTAATAAGTAACGGAAAAATAGGGAAATTCAAACGGCATTTCTTGGTTCATGATGGCATCAATCCTCGGGGTACAGTGGAGTCTCCTCGACTTCGTAGCCTCGAAGCTCTGTGATTTGGCGTCGGAGATCGGCGATCTCATCATGCAGCATATCAGTCTCGGTGTCGTGTGAGGCAACTGATACCTCGACCTGCAGGGCAACGTCAACAAGCTCCTGGCGAAGCCCGGCTATCTCCATGCGAAGCTTAACCAATTCGGACTGCATGCTCGAAGTCTGGAGATTAGGATTATTGATACGGACTTTGATTCTGATCGGTGCAATCTTCGGCGCATCTACTGTCTCTCCATGCCCTTCTATGGCGTATGCCCAGTTGGTCTAATCAATAACACAAGTCACCTGAGGGTCAGGTAAAGTGAAGTAGTGAATGGTCTCACCCTCAATTAACAACCTGTATTGATCCGGATGGAAAGAAAATCTCCTCATGAGGCCACGGTCTAGACAGAAATCAATATCAATCAAGGTGTAGCTGTAATAAGACGTCAGGTGAGATAGTCTTCTATCGAGTCCTAGGGATGAGGCTATGTGAGTCACCGTGCTTCTAACATGTATAGGGATCACAGCAGAGAGAGCGTTAAGGTATAGGCTCTCGATCAAGAAAGATCCATAGTCTACCGGGCGTGACTGAGTGGTACAGTACATGAAGAAGATCTCTTCAGCACTCACATGCGTATCAGGATCACTCTTCCCCAGGAAGGTGTGGGAAATGATCATCTGGAAGTATCGGAAAGCATGGTTGTGAATCTTGTTGGAGATCTGGGTTGAAGGGTCAAGACTTCCTCCACACGTGATATCGCTCCAAAACTTCTCGATGGCTCGGCTCAGAAAGTAGCTCATGGGGAGCTCGGACGGAGCATCATAGGCAGTCTGAAAACCAAGCAAGTCGCCGAAACGGTTGTGGTTGAAGGTGTATTCTTCCCCAAACAACCTGAAGTTAATGTATCCTCCATCACTGGCGTGACCAACATAAGGCTCATAGATAAGCAAGCTCAGGAACTCCAAAGTCAGGTTCCTGTAAGTCACGTGCATAACATTTGTATATTCATCCCACTGTAACTGATTGCACAAGTTCCTAACACTAGGCTCAATGCCTAATGCCTCCATACAACTCGAGTCGGGATATCTGGTGGGCAGCATTGGGCGTTGTGAAAGCATGGCGTAGCGCTGCTCTTGAACTGGGTCACGAAAGATTACTGGCATGGTGTCGACATTCTCCATTCCTGAAAAGTTAGATTAGAAACAGAGGACACCTGAAATCATAAATATTACAATTGTTAGTCTCCATATAGATATACATATATATAAAACAAATAAAAATATAAATTAAAAAATATTAAAAGTAAAGGAAAAGAAATCATGGGTTGCCTCCCATGCAACGCTTATTTAACGTCGTTAGCTTGACGATTCGAACTTTATATGTTAGAGGTAGGAACTGAAGGGTCGGTCAGAGTTTGGTCATGACATTCTGTGGGTATGTCACCTCCTTGGTATTGCTTCAGTCTTTGTCCATTTACCACGAATGGATTACAAGAGTTATTCTCGATTTCAACTGCTCCAGATTTTAGGATTTCGAACACCTCAAAGGGGCCTGTCCATCTCGAACGCAGCTTACCTAGCAAAAGACGTAATCTTGAATTGAAGAGAAGAACAGAGTCTCCTATATTAAATTCCTTTTTCACGATCCTCTTGTCGTGCCAAGCTTTGGTTCTCTCCTTGTATATAACGGCATTCTCGTAAGCGTTCTGGCGAAGTTCCTCCAATTTGTGAATATCAAGGATTCGCTTCTTGCCAGATGCTAGGTAATCCAAATTTAGGGTCTTGATGGCCCAATATGCCTTGTGCTTGAGTTCAAAAGGTAAGTGGCATGACTTCCCGTAGACCAACTAGTACGGTGTAGTTCCAATAAGGGTCTTGTAAGCAGTTCTGTAGGCCCATAGTGCTTCTGTTAGCTTTTTAGACCAATCTTTTCTAGAAATTGATACAGTTTTCTCCAAGATCTGCTTAATCTCTCTGTTGGATACTTCCACTTGACCATTAGTCTGGGGGTGATATGGTGTTGCTACTCTGTGTTTCACTCCATATTTCCTTAGGAGTTTATTAAATATCCTGGATATAAAATGTGATCCACCATCACTTATGACAAGTCGTGGCACTCCAAATCTGGGAAAGATATTATTCTTGAACATGTTGATGACTACTCTTGTGTCGTTGGTGGGTGCGGCTATAGCTTCTATCCACTTGGACACATAGTCAACGACTACCAAAATATACTTGTTTCCCAATGAAGATGGAAAAGGTCCCATGCAATCTATACCCCAAACGTCAAATAGTTCTACTTCTTGGATGTTCTTCAAAGACATTTCGTCACGTCTTGAGATGTTTCCAGCGTGCTAGCACCGGTCACATCGGAAAATATAAGCATGGACATCACGCCATAACGTCGGCCAATAAAGACCAGCTTGAAGGATCTTAGCGTATGTCTTGGATGTGCTTGAATGTCCACCATAGGGTGAAGAATGATAATGCTCCATGATGTTTCTGACTTCTTCTTCCGGGACGTAACATCGAAATATGTTATCAGTTCCTCTTTTGAAAAGGAGTGGTTCGACCCAATAGAAGTGTCTTACATCTTTAAAGAATTTTTTCTGTTGTTGATAGTTGAGGTCAGGTGGTATGATATCAGCGGCTAGATAGTTCACAAAATCAGCGTACCATGGTACTATGCTAATTTCTGAAATCATCCCAAGGTTGTCTCTGTCAGGTTCAAGGGGAGCGGTATGTATCTTAGCTATCAGTCTGTCATAGGTGAAGTCATCATTTATAGGTAAATGATCTGGCTTTAAATGCTCTAATCTGGAAAGATGGTCAGCAACTACGTTTTCTGTTCCTTTTTTGTCTCTAATGTCTAAGTTGAATTCTTGTAGCAAAAGGATCCACCTGAGTAATCTAGGTTTTGCATCCTTTTTTCTCAGAAGGTAACGGATAGCTGCATGGTCTGTGTAGACTATAATTTTAGATCCTACAAGATAAGACCTAAATTTATCGATTGCGAAAACTACAGCTAGGAGTTCCTTCTCTGTTGTTGTATAATTTAATTGAGCGGCATCTAGGGTTCTACTAGCGTAATATATTACGTGTAATTTCTTATCTTTCCTTTGCCCTAAAATAGCTCCTATAGCAAAATCGCTAGCATCACACATTATTTCGAAGGGTTTAGTCCAATCCGGGGTTTGTAGAATGGGTACTGAAATTAATGCTTGTTTTAACCGGTTAAAGGCTTTGATGCATTTCTCATTGTAGCGGGGTATTCGTTACCATTAGAGATATTGACTAAATCCAAGGTAAACCATACAAGTCGAGTCGCCACCGCACTTCTATTTATCCAAAGGAATGGTTAGAAGGCGAACAAAAACCTAAAAGTTTTATCGAATCAAAAACTAGTAAAAATGTCAGAGATCTGGGTAAGGGGGTTGGTTATGCAATGGGAAGGTTTTAAGCACCCAAAACATCCTAGGTACTCCTAGGGAGCCCTTTTCACATTTGTTGTAAGGTTGGTATTTTGTGAAAATTTATTTGTGCAAACATGATTGAAGAGATGAGAAGAGAATATACAAGTTTATTTACATTTTGTGTTTGGATGGATAAACCCATTGCCTACGTACCATCTTAAAAAAGATTAGGATAAAAACCTCGTAGTTTGGGGTAAAAATCTCAAAATGAGTTAGTGAATTGATTGGTCCAAAAGCCTTAAGGTCTTTTGTTATCCAAGGGAGAAAACTCAACCTAAAACCACAAATCCACCATGTGAGGATAGCTTCAACATGCTAGTGAGGGGTTAACCCTATAATAAGCATGGACGACTCATTGTCCATCACTAAGGATTAGGTGAGCATTACATCTACCTCAAGGATAACTCAAACCTAATAGCTAAAGGTTACAATTTGTTTTGATTAAGAGAGTGGCCATTGAAACCACAAAAGTATTTGAATGAGTGGTATTTACCAATGAGAAGTATTTACAAAATATGGTTAAAGTGGATTAAAGATTCAATTCAAAATAAGTATTATGAAAAAACGTTTGAGAATCAAAAGCATAAGGCTTAGGTTTCTAATGTTTGAAAACAAATGTTAAATGTTTGCACAAAAGTTTTGGCTTGGGTTAGAGTGGAGGGAAGAAGAAGAATGGATAGAGTCCTAAACATACAAGAGAGAAGGGATAAGAAACAAGACCACAAATGGAGTTCCTCTCTTGAGATCATATTGATGATCCAAGTAGCTCCCATCCTTTGGAATAAGCAAGATAAACAAATACTCAAGCAAGCAAGCACACAATCACAACAAGCTCCTAGGGATCTTCCAATGGCTCTTAGATCTCTCTCTCTTAGAAGCTCATGGCAATGGTTCCTGAATTTGGCTCAATGTTGGAATCCCTAACACAAGAACACACACATTAAAATGTTCCATGATGCAATCAAAGAATGGACAAGAGGGAGTTTAGAATTTAATCCTTTCAAAGTTCATCTTCAAGTTTTAAGCATTCTAAAGGCATGAGGCCTAGTTGCTCTTTGACATTTTAAGCACTCTAAAGGCATGAGGCCTAGTTGCTCTTCAAACTCCATTAGCTTGGGGAAGGTCCTAAAGTCTAAGTCCATTTGTCCATTTTTGCATTTGGTCCACAACAATCAAAACAACACACAATCACAATAGTATATATACACAATTATGTGCTCAAGTGAGCAAAAGGCAAATTGCATTAACATAAACATGTGCTCAAGTGAGCAAAGGAAAAAGCAAATGAATAATATGTACAAGAATAATAAATTTCATAAATGTAAAGAGCAAGAAGTAAATGTTAATAGTCAATGGTCAATGTTAATAGTTAGTGTGCCATAAGGCAAATTTAGCGCTATGTTAAGCAATCGTAATTGGACTTATGTAGAAGTCACAACTATCTGAGGCCGGTCAATAATAATGTAGGCAACAACACAAGTTAGAAGTCTTGATTAGTGAACCAAGTTCCAACAACTTGCCATGCCAAAAAGAAGAAGAGAAATGATCTTGTATTGGTTTAAGTCCTTTGCATGATTTAGGAAGCAATCTATCCTTAATGCAAAGCCATTCACTTGATCAATTGATCAAGATGAATTAGATTTGAATCAAGGAAGATTAAACCTCCCTAATCAATGCTAACTTATCAACCTTTAACTCATTGATCCAAAAGAAAAGAAGAAGATGAAGATGAAGAAGATAATGGACATGGAAAGAATAAAGTGCATTAAAATAAAATGGAATATACCAATCAACAAGTGTTGACTAATGACATTGAAGATCATGGTCAAACAATCATAAACAAAAGTGGGATGAAGATTGGAAGCCAAGAAATGAACAAAATATTTTTGGCATTTTTAATATTTAAAAATAAACTTGAATTAAAATATTAAAGAAAGGTCAAACTTCAAAATCACCTCAAATCAACTTTGAAAAGTCCAAGTGATTTATCCCAAGTTCAACAAGGTCAAACAAAGTTTGACAAAAAAATTCAGCATTTTTTAAAAGCCAAAAATTATTTTTAATCAATTAAAAATGAATAAAAATAACCTAATTGAAATAAAATCTCAAATAAATCTCAAATTAATTAAAAAATTGATGAGAATCCTTTTAATGGATCCATCATCATTCAAATAGGTTGAGAAAATATTTTTGTATTTTTTGAATATAAAAAACTATTTAAAATGAATTAAAAATAACCAGAAAAGAGAAAATTCACAAAAAATATCAAATGATAAAAAAAAATAAAAAAATCATTTTTAGAAACTAGAATTAAAAAGAGAAATAATGCAATTGGTCCCATATTTTTTGGAATTAAAATGAGAGAGTTATGAATTTTTGAAGTTAAATCAAATAAAAGAAATAAAATGGAAATTAAGAAAATCAGAAAAAAGGAGAGGCGTTGGATGAGATTTCATTAATTGAGGTGGCACATCCTAAGACCCTCACGCGCGCGCTCACCATATGCCTTAGTTGATCGCTCGACTTTATGAGTCGAATTGGGGTACAAACTGCAAGTGCACAGTTCTATCACGTAATTTTAAAAGATATCGATCCCACAGGGACTTATGAATCGATATACCGTTATCTAAGGTTACTTCGTAAAGCTAAGGCAGATGATATTTTGATTGTTTGGGGGAAACGTTAAAACTAAAATAAGATCTAAAATAAATATCTAATAAGCGGATATCGGTATGTAATTCGTCGTAATTAGGGAATCAATTCTTTATTGGTTTCTTGGTTTTAAAGTAAATCTTTTCAGTTGACTCTATTGGTTAAAAGTTTTATCTCAAACTCTCGCTCTGTTGAATAAACTATGATTTTATATTAACGTAGCTGTCACTTATAGTTAAGTCAAAAACCACTTTTTGAAAACAGTAGAATCCGTAGAAACTCTTTTTAAGAAAACACTAATCGTTTAAACACCCTTATCTCAAACTCTCGCTCTGTTGACTTAGGTTATATGATTAAACTCAAATGCTTAACTCTCGCCCTCACATTCAATCTTTAAAAATACTTTTTGAAAAAGGTTAGAATTTAATTAACTCTAAAAATTACTCTCGCCCTGATCTAGAATTAATGTCCAATTTACACTGTCCAGTCAAAACCTCAAACTCTCGCTCTATTGATTTTAACTTCTTTATGTCTTTTACTTTCGTACAAAAACTTTGTTATTAAACCTGTAAATTGAGACCGTAAAAAGAGTGATTTTAATTTTAAAGTTAATTAAACCAACTTAGTTTTGATTCCTTCATTCCGCTTACTTTACATACCGATACCTAAATAAATCAGCCAGACATGCTAAACAGACTTAAATAAATAACATGCATAAACAGATTCATCACAGGCAAGCAGCAAAAATTAATAATAAAAACAAGCATATATAAATTCAAAAAATAAATAAAGAACCTGAATAATTAAATAGCAGTCTTGAACACTCCACCACAGACAGGTTGGATTTGTTCTTGAATTCTTCAATCAGGCAGAAAAATAAAACGAAGGAATAAAAAAAACTAGATTCTAACGTAAGGTTAGATCCGGTAAAAGGTACACAATAGTTTCCGGTGTAGAAACTATTGTGCGAAAAATTAATTAAGAGCTGGAAAAGAAAATAGAATTGCAAAAGGAAAACAATATAAAAATTTGTCAAAGTAATACTGTAAAAATATGCCTAAGCTGCTGGAAAAAGAAAGAATGCAAAAACGGCAAAAATCTGGAAAAAGCGTGGAACCCTGAGCTTTCCAAAAAGCTACTATTTATATGCCACCTCCTGCAACTGCTTCCGCGTCAAAAGTCTTCAACGTGCAGAATAGTTGGGCGTGGAAATAGGGCTCAACTCTCTCTCAACGTCTCTGAAGCGTTCCTTGTGCCTCAAATATAGGGGAATGGTGTGACGTCCGTCACACCATGTGTGACGCTCGTCACACAAGTGCATATAGTGTGACGCTCGTCACAGGCACAACGCCTGTGCCTTCTTTGGGCTGGGCTTGACTTTTGCTATTTGTTTCCAGAAACTTCTTTTTGCACCTCCTTTTCTTCCTTTTTTTACTTTTGCTTCAAATAGATACCTGAGATAAATAGAAAGGAAATACCGCGTAATATCTGATAAAATGAAATAAATTAAAGTAAATAATAATATAATTTAATTGAATTAAGTCCTAAAATGTGATATAATTTCATGTTATCAAACTCCCCCATACTTAGATCTTTGCTTGTCCTCAAGCAAAATACGGTATAGAACTTAAAATTTTTAGCCAGATGAAATTTCAAAACACGCATCAATTCGTATTAGGTTGCATGTAAACTTTGTTTAGAAGTGACTTGAGTTTAATCTTGACATTGACAACCACCGCCACAACCTCAGATAACCTCACCTCATGCAAACCAGTTCAAGTAATGCCCTTATAGCTGTCCTAGTTCCTTTACTTTATTTCACCCGTTTTCATTCTAGCGAAATCACATTAAGCCCTTTATCTTTTCGTGCACATAGTGGAGTAACCGGTTAGTGATTCTGATCCCCTTTTAGCTAGAAGTTCTGGTACATAAGTCGGATAACTTCGTTATTCAGTCCATTGCAAATTGCGGGGGATCGGACCATAGTCCGCCCTACCAAGTTCAGTACCAGATACCTACTGAACCAACTCATAATGGATCTCTCGTATTATGCTTTTGTATGATCTGCAACCTTTAGATTAAATGATCTGGTAAGGATCACCTAACTTAATTAGTGCATTTCCTGATATATATTTTTTTATGTTACTTTGGGAATCATTCACTTATATTCATCGGCTCTCCACGTAGTTTGCTATTAAGATGGTGCTGACTTCTCGTATAAACTACTCGGGGTTACTATAAAACTAAAAGTTCAAGGGATTGGTATAATAGGTACTTATCCTGATCTAACATGTTGAGATTCTTAGAGCGTTGTTATGGTAATAATTTTTGTCTTGATTTCACTCAAGTTTTATAAAATAAGCGACCTTTATACTTATTGGGTGTGTTAAATTTTTGTTATGGCTCAAGAAAATTGAGGGGAATAGATAATAAGAATTTTTCACACTAGGGACTTAACTTAAAATAAATCTATATTATTATTATATTTTTTTTTTGTTTTTTTTTGTTTTTGTTTTTTTAAGAAAGGGAAATAACAATGAAAGGAAAAGTACATACTTGAAAAGGAAAGTGGAGGATAGAAAGAACATGGTTTTCCCCCCCATACTTAAATTAAACATTGTCACCAATGTTTTAAGGAAACGAAATGAAATATGAAAGAGAAAGGGAAAAGGAAAGTTAAGGTTGCCTTCCGCCTCTTGTTCTTGGGCCTGGTGATCGCTGACATAAGTCTAAGTTGTCGAACCTGCTAAACAACTCAGTGAACCGCTGATTGGTTATGGTATTCCTCTCTTCCTGCTGTTGTTGCATTTGACGCATCATTTGCATCATCTCGACATTTTGTGCTTGCATACCATCAATAGCACCCATGATGTCGTCGTTGGTTGCAGGCCTTCTTCGTCGACGATGTCGGGAGGATGGGCCAGCTGCAGTATCGGAAGGGTTGAGCGGAACTGATTGTTGTGCAGGAGCGTTATCACCTTGCTCCATTTCTTCGAACTCGTCTGCAGACGGGTTTGTATGCGAAGGCTCGGTAGCTTCGGGAGCATTCAGATCATAGAGGTGGCGGTTGGGATTGGTGACATCGGTTAGGGAAATGTTGGGGAGGACAACGCTTGGGACGGCCTGGTTATTCACCATAAGGTAATATTTTCCGCCTATTCGGTTCTTTATTAGGCGGCTGGACCGACAATAGCCTATATCCATAAATAGGGGAGGTAAAGATTCTAAAGTTTGGAGGCGGTCCCCTAGGTTTAAGCCAAGTGCTATGGTGGTGATTAATCCACCAATTATAAAAGGTTGCCGGCCTCTAGCATATAAGGTGCGGATATGATGAAATAGAAAGGAGGCGGCGTTTACCTTAGTATCCGGTTCGAAGACGCAATGGAGGAAGAATAACTCCTTTGAGTTGACCTTGCTGTTGTTCGGTCTTCCAAAAACGGTGTTTTGCAAGATGCGGATAAAGTACCGAATAGTTGGGTTATGTATGTGGGAAAGAAGGAGCTCTTCCCAGTTGTTGGCATCAATACCGGAAATTCGCTTGAAAAGATCGAAAACGGCAACTGTGTTCCAGTTTGAGTTTGGAGGTATTCTGGGGTGTACCTGACCTTCTATGGGAAATTGTAGCATGGTACTCAATTGGTTTTGGGTTAAGGAGTACTCGGTGTTGAACATACGAAAGGTTGCGGTACCGGTTAAAAATTCGTCTTCACCGGCGGGAGTGGTGTATTCGTATGAACTTAAGAATTCTAAGGTTAGGGAGGGGTAGGTGGGTTGATTATGAGTGCAAAGGAAGGTTAAGTCGGCAAGGAGGAGCATCCACTCGATACCTTGGAGTAATCCTAATTGTTGTAAACAAGTTAAATCGGGATACCTGGTGGAGACGACGCCTCGCTGTTGGAAACGCTCGAATTGCTCCCTTTGGTAATTTTCATCTTCGGATCGGAAGATGATATTTCCGAAATTCTGGTTTTGCGCCATAGTGATGAATGAATTTGAAGGAGTAATTTGGAAAGAAAAGAAATGTATTTGATATTAGAGAATGGTTTGTGGTGAATGAAGGGAGGTTTGGTGGGTATTTATAGGAAAGAAATTTGGAAATTGGAAAGGAGGTGGTTGAAAAGTAAATAAATGTGGGTGAATGTGAATAAATGGGGAAGATAAAAAGTTGAAGGGTGTAACGTTCGTCTCCAACGGCACTGTAACGTTCACCTAGTCTGGAGGTTGTTACGCTCGTTACAGATGCATGACGGGCGTCACAAGTACTTGGCGTGCCGTTCGTCATAGAATGTGTGACGCTCGTCACACAGTCTTTTTGGCAAGGCTTCAGCTAGCGTTCTTCATAGTTACTTTGGTAATATATTTATTTTGATTATTTTGTTTTGCTATTTAATTTTCCTGCACGTCATTCTACTTTGCACAATGATGCATATATATATTGTTCTTTAATAAGTCATGTAGGCAGCAACAGTAGAGAGCATAATAGATATTACATAATAAAATGAATAAATAGCTTCAATAAAATAATCATAATGTAACAAGGAGAAAAACAAAAAGTGCGAAAGAGAAACAAATACGAATATAATTTGAAATAACATTAACGAATTAATCTAGCTTAAGACTAAATAACTAAGAAAAACAAATAAATTCTATCCTTCTGCACGATCTCTGGCCGGAGGAGCAAAGGAGTTAACACGGTATAGCAACTCGTGAAACTGGTTTGTCATACTGTTCATGTATCCCAGAAATTCGTGCCTCAAGCTAGTGAACTCTTCTCCGAGGGCATCTTGTTCTGACATCAAAGCTTCCATGGCAGTGTTATAATCAGTTCCGAGCATATGATGTCTAAGGTCGGGTATTGCCGATTCTTCTGTCTGAGCAGGTTGAGGAGGAGGATCAATATCATGATATCCAAATGGTGTCTGAGGATCTGATTCAGCATAAGGAATCTGGTCATCATAAGTCTCATAGTCATCACAAATCTCATAGTCCTGGATGGATTCAGTGGATCTAGTAGGAGAGGGGGTTTCGTTCAGATTGTAGAGCCAGTTGTTGCGGTTGTGAACACTAGTCCTAGGATCGGGCATGGTGAATAGGCAAAGAACTTGGTTATCAATAATAAGCTCAAACTCATCAGACCCTAGGTTTGCTATAAACAAAGTGTTGAAGAGGAAGGGTATACTCATAGTAGTAATGCCACAAAAAGGGCTTAAGTCAAGTATAGGCTGACGTAATCCAATAGCATTACCTATCATAGTTATCAAACCGCCTATTCGGATTGGTGCTCGCTCATCTTGGATAAGGTGGTCCAAATTTGCTAACATAAAAGTGGCACCGTTTACTGGACGGTTCTGGGAAGCACAAAATATGATGAAGAGTTCATCACGTGAAACTGTGGTACTGTTTGGCTTCTTCCCAAATAAGGTGTGGGTCAGGATCTTATGGAAATAGCGAAAGGTCGGGTTATGTATGTTTCCAGAGAGAAACTCATGTTCCTCGGGATCGTCATTTCCAGTCAAGTTACCCCAAAAGTGTTCAAGTTCTCTATATTCGAAAAGTTCCTCTTGGCTCACTGTGAATGTGTCAAAGGATGTAGGGAAGCCTAAAAGGTTGGTAAAATCTTGAATATTAAATTGGTACTCCATGTTAAACATTCTGAACTGTATAAAACCTCTGCTTATTCCTTTTCCATGGCTGGGTAGATAGATCAGAGAACTAAGGAATTCTAGAGTCAGTCTCCGGTAAGTGACAAACTGTCTACGGATAGGAGCGGTTTCCCACCCTATCTGATTCAGCAAATACAGGACACTTTGTCTTAGTCCAAGGGCAGTCATTGCCCAGTCATCAGCATACAGGCTAGGTAGCATCTCTCTCGTGGCTAGTTCCTCAAACTTTTGTTTCTGAGCTGTTCCTCTGAATTTGATACCCATACGATCAATATGTCCCATTAGGTTAGTGTTAGCTAGAGAAAAGAAAAATAATAGTTTTAGTCAGGATTTGACCAAATGCTGAAAGAAGAGAAAAGTTTTTAATAAATTAAAATAAATTAAGAATGAATACTAAACAGAAACTAAAAGAATAATTAAGGAAGAAATAAAAAAAATAATAATAATAGAATAATAAAATAATTTGTGGGTTGTCTCCCACTAAGCACTTTGTTTAATGTCGCAAGCTCGACATAAAAACAATCAATTATAATCTATGATTTCTGGAGGCATTTCGTCTAAGTGCAAGACTTGCGAATCTTCATTGTTTTCTGCATAGTGATAATGTTTTAGACGTTGCCCGTTTACGGTAAATGGTTCCATAGATTTACCTTTAATTTCTACTGCTCCACTGGGAAAAACATTAGTGATTTGAAAAGGACCTGACCATCTAGATCGTAGTTTTCCCGGAAATAACTTTAGTCTGGAGTTAAATAAAAGGACTGTATCGCCTTGTTTGAAGATTTTCCTTGATATGCGCTTGTCATGCCATTGTTTTGTTCTTTCTTTGTAGATTCTGGCATTTTCGTAAGCGTCTCTTCTGAGTTCATCTAATTCGCTTATATCAAGGATTCTCTTTTCACCGGCGGCTTTATAGTTTAAATTTAGATTTTTAATAGCCCAATAGGCTTTATGTTCTAATTCTACCGGGAGGTGACAGGATTTTCCATAAATTAGCTTAAATGGGGTTGTCCCTATGGGTGTTTTGTAAGCAGTTCGGTATGCCCATAAAGCTTCTGGTAATTTCAATGACCAGTCTTTCCTTGAAGTGGCGACTGTTTTTTCTAGTATCTGTTTGATCTCTCTGTTAGATACTTCCACTTGCCTACTGGTTTGAGGGTGGTAAGGTGTCGCTACTCTATGTCTTACGCCATACTTAAGCAGTAGTTTTTCGAGTACTTTGGATATGAAATGCGATCCACCATCACTGACAACTATTCTTGGGACACCAAACCTTGGAAATATTATATTCTTAAAGAGTCTAGTTACTACTCGTGTGTCGTTTGTTGGAGAAGCTATAGCTTCAATCCATTTTGATACGTAGTCAACTGCCACGAGTATGTATTTGTTGCCGAAAGAGGATGGAAAAGGTCCCATGAAGTCTATTCCCCACACGTCGAAAATCTCGACTTCCAAAACGCCCTTTTGTGGCGTCTAGATATGTTTCCTGTGCGTTGACATCTGTCACATTTCTTAATAGTTGCATGTACATCCTTCCATATACTTGGCCAATAAAAACCGGCTTGTAGGATTTTAGAGCAGGTCTTGGATGTACTTGCGTGTCCATCATAAGGAGCGGAGTGACAGTGTTGGATTATACTTTCTACCTCTTCTTCGGGTATACACCGACGGAAAATACCATCGGGACCTCTTTTAAAAAGTAAGGGGTCATCCCAGTAATATTGTTTTATATCATAGAAGAATCGTTTCTTCTGTTGGTACGATAAGGTAGATGGAACTATTCCAGCAGCTAAATAATTGACGAGGTCAGCGTACCACGGTGTAACAGATATTGCTAAGGTAGTTTCTACCTGTTTATCAGCGTTATTTTCTTCTAAAGTAGCTATAAGCTTATCGTACGAGAAATCATCGTTAATTGCTGTTCTTTCCGGTTCAAGGTTCTCAAGTCTAGAGAGGTGATCTGCTACTACGTTTTCAGTTCCTTTCTTGTCCTTGATTTCCAAATTGAACTCTTGTAGTAACAGGATCCACCTTAGGAGTCTAGGTTTTGCATCCTTTTTAGTTAAGAGGTATTTGATAGCAGCGTGGTCAGTGTAGATGATTATTTTGGCTCCGACTAAGTAAGAACGAAATTTATCTAGCGCAAACACTACTGCTAGAAGTTCTTTCTCGGTTGTGGCGTAATTCATTTGTGCTTCATCTAGAGTTCTACTTGCGTAATATATAACATGAAGCTTTTTATCTTTTCGTTGTCCTAAAACAGCACCTACAGCGTAATCGCTGGCATCACACATTATTTCGAATGGTTCATTCCAATTTGGTGTCTGCATTATGGGTGCGGAGATCAGTGCTTGTTTAAGCGTTTGAAATGCTTCTAAACATTTATTGTCGAATATGAATTCAGCATCTTTCATCAATAATCCGGTCAACGGTTTAGTTATTTTAGAGAAGTCTTTAATGAATCGTTGGTAAAAACCGGCATGTCCTAAGAAGCTTCGTACTTCTCTCATAGTCTTCGGAGGTTGAAGGTTTTCGATTACCTCTATTTTGGCCTTGTCTACTTCAATTCCTCTATTTGAGATGATGTGTCCTAAAACAATTCCTTCTTGTACCATAAAGTGACATTTTTCCCAATTAAGTACTAGGTTTACTTTTACACATCGCTCTAGAACTTTCTCTAGGTTTTCAAGACATTCTTCAAAGCTTTGTCCGCATACGGAAAAGTCATCCATAAATACTTCCATGATGTTTTCTAGAAAATCGGCGAATATTGCCATCATGCATCTTTGGAAAGTTGCAGGAGCATTACACAAGCCAAACGGCATTCGTCTATAAGCGAAGGTACCAAAAGGGCACGTGAATGTTGTCTTTTCTTGGTCATCAGGGTGAATTGGTATTTGAAAGAAACCTGAGTAACCGTCTAGATAGCAGAAATGTGAATGTTTTGCTAATCGTTCTAACATTTGGTCAATGAATGGTAAAGGGAAATGATCTTTTCGGGTTGCTTTGTTTAGTTTCCTATAGTCAATGCACATTCTCCATCCCGATTCGATTCGTTTGGTTATAGTCTATCCTTTTTCATTTTCAATGACTGTTATGCCTCCTTTCTTTGGTACTACGTGTACAGGACTAACCCATTTGCTATCAGATATAGGATATATGATACCTGCCTCTAATAACTTGGTTATTTCCTTCTTCACTACCTCACTTAGGATCGGGTTTAGTCTTCTCTGGTGTTCCCTAGAAGTTTTACAGTCTTCTTCTAACATGATGCGGTGCATACAAATAGAAGGACTTATTCCTTTAAGATCGGTGATGTTGTAACCTAGTGCGGTTGGATATTTTCTTAAGATATGCAGGAGTTTTTCTGTTTCGAGTGTTCCTAGGTCAGCATTAACTATCACTGGTCGTTCAAGCTCTAAGTCTAGGAATTCATATCTCAGATTCTTGGGAAGTGTTTTCAGGTCTAAGGTTGGTTTCTTGAGGCATTGCGTAGGGTCCGGTGTTATTGCTAAACATTGGTTAAGTTTGTCTTCTACAAGGTAGTCAGATGATTTGTCTTTTTCTAACTCCGTTTATTTTATGCATTCATCGATGATATCCATGAAGTAACATGTATCTTCTATTGCAGGTGCTTTCAAAAATTGGGAAAGGATGAACTCAATTTTCTCTTCTCCTACTTCGAAAGTGAGTCGTCCTCGTTTTACGTCTATGATTGCACCGACAGTTGCTAAGAACGGTCTTCCCAGTATAATGGGTGTAACTTCATCTTCTCTAATATCCATAATTATAAAATCAGTTGGAATGTAGAATTGACCTATGCGCACTGGAACGTTTTCAAGAATTCCTACAGGATATTTTACGGAACGATTTGCTAGTTGCACAAACATTTTAGTTGGTCTTAATTCTCCCATTTCAAGTCTCTTGCATATGGATAAAGGCATAACACTAATACCGGCTCCTAAATCGCATAAGGCTTTGTCAATGACAAATTTTCCTATGTGACAGGGTATAGAGAAACTACCTGGGTCTTTAAGTTTAGGAGGCATATTCTGTATTATAGCGCTACATTCAGCAGTAAGTGTAACGGTTTCGCTATCTTCAAGTTTCCTTTTATTAGAAAGAATTTCTTTTAAAAACTTGGCATATGAGGGCATCTGCGTAATAGCTTCTGTAAACGGAATAGTGACGTTTAATTGTTTTAGTAGGTCGACAAATTTTTTAAATTGGCCCGCATCTTTGGTTTTAACAAGCCTTTGAGGGTAAGGGATAGGTGGTTTATAAGGTGGTGGAGGTACATAAGGTTCCTTCTTTTCTACGGTTTCCTTATTACTCTCTGCCTTTTCCTTAGGTTCACTTTCCTCAGTTGACCTTTCAGAGTTTTGGTTTTCTATCCTTGGGTCAGACGGTCCTTCCACTTCCGTTCCACTTCTCAGTATAATTGCATGAGCGTGGCTTCTTGGGTTAGGTTGGGGTTGGCCAGGAAATGTACCAGTTGGGGCAGCAGTAGGCGCTTGTTGTTGAGCTACTTGTGATATTTGCGTTTCCAGCATTTTGTTATGAGTAGCCAGGGCATCTACTTTACTTGCTAGTTGTTTAATTTGTTCGCCAGTGTGTACATTCTGGTTTAAGAAATCTTTATTGGTTTGCTGTTGAGAAGCTATAAAGTTCTCCATCATGATTTCCAAGTTGGATTTCCTAGGGGCGTTATTGTTAGATGTAGATGGGGTCGGCTTCTGATATCCCGGAGGTATAGCTGGGGCTTGATTTGGAGATTGTCCAGGTGCGTATAGAGCATTATTACTCTTATATGAAAAATTTGGATGGTTCTTCCAATTTGAGTTATAGGTATGCGAATAGGGGCTTCCTTGAGCATAGTTTACTTGCTCCGCTTGGATTCCTGTTAGGAGTTGACAATCTGCAGGAGTGTGACCTTGGATTCCACAGACTTCGCAATTCTGAGTTATGGCAACTACTGTGGCTGGAGGTGATACATTTAAACTTTCAATTTTCTGGACCAGAGCATCCATATTTGCATTAACATGATCAAGGTTACTTATCTCGTACATGCCCGTTTTCGTTTGAGGTTTTTCCACCATTGTTCGTTCGGTTCCCCACTGATAGTGGTTTTGAGCCATGCTTTCGATAAGTTGGTAAGCGTCTGCATAAGGTTTGTTCATTAGCGCACCACCTGCGGCGGCATTTATTGTCAACCTCGTGTTGTACAGGAGACCATTATAGAATGTATGAATTACTAACCAGTCTTCTAAACCATGGTGTGGACAAAGTCTCATCATGTCTTTGTATCTTTCCCATGCTTCGAAAAGAGACTCGTTATCTTTCTGTTTAAATCCATTTATTTGGGCTCTTAACATAGCTGTTTTGCTTGGCGGAAAATATCGAGCAAGAAAAACTTTCTTCAACTCGTTCCATGTGGTGACTGAGTTGGAAGGAAGAGATTGAAGCCATCTTCTAGCGCTATCTCTTAGTGAGAAAGGAAAAAGACGAAGTCGAATTGCCTCTGAAGTGACACCATTAGCTTTAACAGTATCAGCGTATTGGACAAATACGGATAAATGAAGGTTAGGATCCTCGGTAGGATTCCCAGAGAATTGGTTCTGTTGCACTGCCTGCAACAGTGAAGGTTTGAGTTCAAAGTTGTTTGCTTCGATTGCGGGTGGAGCAATACTTGAATGCGGTTCATCTTGCGATGGAGCGGCGTAATCTCTAAGAGCACGAGCTGGTTCTGCCATCTCGGGTATCGAAGGGAAAATATTTTTGAAATCAGGAAGTTCTACATGAGGGAGATTGTTTGCAGCACGATATTCCCGAATTCGTCGTAAGACTCGGAGATATAGTTCGATATCGTTGATTCGTAAGTAGAGCGGTTCGCCTTGAGAGCGAGTGCGTGGCATACAAATCAATGAAAGAAAGAAAAGAAAAAGAAAAGCCTTAGTCTCTACAGCGTAACAGGAGAGTTACGATATCGACTAAATAAAACTCCCCGACAACGGCGCCAAAAACTTGATCGCTCGACTTTATGAGTCGAATTGGGGTACAAACTGCAAGTGCACAGTTCTATCGCGTAGTTTTAAAAGATATCGATCCCACAGGGACTTATGAATCGATATACCGTTATCTAAGGTTACTTTGTAAAGCTAAGGCAGATGATATTTTGATTGTTTGGGGGAAACGTTAAAACTAAAATAAGATCTAAAATAAATATCTAATAAGCGGATATCGGTATGTAATTCATCGTAATTAGGGAATCAATTCTTTATTGGTTTCTTGGTTTTAAAGTAAATCTTTTCAGTTGACTCTATTGGTTAAAAGTTTTATCTCAAACTCTCGCTCTGTTGAATAAACTATGATTTTATATTAACGTAGCTGTCACTTATAGTTAAGTCAAAAACCACTTTTTGAAAACAGTAGAATCCGTAGAAACTCTTTTTAAGAAAACACTAATCGTTTAAACACCCTTATCTCAAACTCTCGCTCTGTTGACTTAGGTTATATGATTAAACTCAAATGCTTAACTCTCACCCTCACATTCAATCTTTAAAAATACTTTTTGAAAAAGGTTAGAATTTAATTAACTCTAAAAATTACTCTCGCCCTGATCTAGAATTAATGTCCAATTTACACTGTCCAGTCAAAACCTCAAACTCTCACTCTATCGATTTTAACTTCTTTATGTCTTTTACTTTCGTACAAAAACTTTGTTATTAAACCTGTAAATTGAGACCGTAAAAAGAGTGATTTTAATTTTAAACTTAATTAAACCAACTTAGTTTTGATTCCTTTATTCCGCTTACTTTACATACCGATACCTAAATAAATCAGCCAGACATGCTAAACAGACTTAAATAAATAACATGCATAAACAGATTCATCACAGGCAAGCAGCAAAAATTAATAATAAAAACAAGCATATATAAATTCAACAAATAAATAAAGAACCTGAATAATTAAATAGCAGTCTTGAACACTCCACCACAGACCGGTTGGATTTGTTCTTGAATTCTTCAATCAGGCAGAAAAATAAAACGAAGGAATAAAAAAAACTAGATTCTAACGTAAGGTTAGATTCGGTAAAAGGTACACAATAGTTTCCGGTGTAGAAACTATTGTGCGAAAAATTAATTAAGAGCTGGAAAAGAAAATAGAATTGCAAAAGGAAAACAATATAAAAATTTGTCAAAGTAATACTGTAAAAATATGCCTAAGCTGCTGGAAAAAGAAAGAATGCGAAAACGGCAAAAATCTGGAAAAAGCGTGGAACCCTGAGCTTTCCAAAAAGCTACTATTTATATGCCACCTCCTGCAACTGCTTCCGCGTCAAAAGTCTTCAACGTGCAGAATAGTTGGGCGTGGAAATAGGGCTCAACTCTCTCTCAACGTCTCTGAAGCGTTCCTTGTGCCTCAAATATAGGGGAATGGTGTGACGTCCGTCACACCATGTGTGACGCTCGTCACACAAGTGCATATAGCGTGACGCTCGTCACAACCTCTGTGACGCTCGTTACAACCTCTGTGACGCTCGTCACAGGCACAACGCCTGTGCCTTCTTTGGGCTTGGCTTGGCTTTTGCTATTTGTTTCCAGAAACTTCTTTTTGCACCTCCTTTTCTTCCTTTTTTTACTTTTGCTTCAAATAGATACCTGAGATAAATAGAAAGGAAATACCGCGTAATATCTGATAAAATGAAATAAATTAAAGTAAATAATAATATAATTTAATTGAATTAAGTCCTAAAATGTGATATAATTTCATGTTATCATTAGTCAACTGAGACACACGAGGCATTAAATGAAGTCATAACAACTGATGGCCACGATTTGATCTGGAAAACGCATCTGATGGCTCAGATTTGATCTGGCAAAGAGACGGTGGTGTACACCACCGTCTTCTTCGGCGAGCTTGCGTTTTCCGGTGACATTTGCAGGTTCAAAAATCTTAATAAAAATAGGCGATCCTCGTATCATCGGAAAGCTGGGGTGATGTACATCACCCTTGTAACCTTGGATTGTCCTCAAAGTTTCTATGGAATGAGAAATCAGAGTTAGAAAATCCAGGTGCATAAACTGAAGTTCATCAAAACATAAAATCAAAGCCACCACTGGCTTGCCTCTTGCACGAGGACTTCAGAAAACCAAATGGACGCAAACAAATCACAATGTACAAAGAGATATGGATCAAAACAGTTGAGATGTAAACCTTTGAAGAACAACTCTAACTCACACGATTCCTTCCAACTTTTGCTTGCAGCTTGAACTTGAAGTATGGTATGAGTGCAAGGTTAAGGAATAAGTATTAAAGATCAACTAATTTTGTTGAAATTCAAACTTGAAATCAGAAGTGAAAAATGAGTATTCCTTTAGTGATGGCTAGGTTTTGATTTCTGCAGCATTTCAGATTGATTCAGGGTGTCCAAATGAATGAAGCAGTGCATCTATTTATAGCACAAGGTGATGCAAGGAGGTGGAGAACTCGTGTGTGCATGAGCTTGGGTCCTCCATGCATGGGCCTGTACAGGAGCATGTGAGGCCCAAACCCAATTGGTTTTGCATGCTGAACACAAATGGATGAGTTTTGGACGTGCAAATGGTAAGGCAAAGGCTTGTGCATGAAGTTTCATCATGAATTCCATAATTATGCCTAAATGTTCACCTCTTCGAAAATGCCAATTAGAAAATCCAAACATAAGCATGTGGGTAATGGTTGGAAAGGTCTTGATATAAGGAATAAATGTTGTGTTGAACAAAAACTCATTTGGAATGTGGAAATTTATGAAAACAGGCCATGAAGTTCAATGCACAAAATATGCCTTTGAGAAATTTGTAAAAAATGAACCAACTTCAAGCCCTTCTGTTTTGATGATGCAAGCTTCAAATGGAAAAACCTCCAACATCAAAGTTGTAGATCTCTTCAAGACAATAAATTTGGACTTAAATTTTTCATAATTTGGATTTTTGATGAAGAATGTATGGGTACTTGAAGTTGGACTTTTTTACATTTCAATGCATTTGGCCCAAAGAGACCTATAATGTTTTGCATTATCACATGTATTTATTTTGAGATTTTGAAATTTTGCTCAACATAACATTTGAAGTAGACACAATAAGCTTTCCAAAGAATTTGGTTCCACCCTAAAATCATAAAAAATGAATGAGTTATGTTCTTGGGAAGTTGACCTAAATTAGGGTTTCAGTCAAAAATGACCTATAATGTCTTGGAATGGATGATGATCTTCCAAGCTTCAAATCCAATTTTGTCTTTAAGAACATTTTTGCTCTTGGGATCATCTCCATTTGACCAACACACAAAAAGTTAGGTCTCAGTGCATTTCAAAATAGTCAGATGAATTGACTGATCAACTTCTCAAGTCCACAACTCATATCTTGATGAATTGATGATTGAGGAAACTCAAATAAGTTCAAATATGTATGAAATGATGAATTAAAGAACTTCCCTTGATTGTATTTTGACCATGGGCTGAGGTTGCTTCATGAGCAAGGCACACTTGGTACACAGATGAATTAGGGTTTCCTTAAGAAACAAACCTCATACCCTTTGACTTGTTTTGATCAAAATGATGAATTGAGATGCTAGGGAGGCATATTTGATGGATGAGAGCTTTGGGAACCATTGACATGCTTGCTTTCATCTTCTCTTGGCCATATCATTGCACAAAGGATCACCTAGAAGCTTTTAGATCTTGTGACTGCTCAAGCTACAAACAAAAGATGTTAGTGGTATATTTTTGTGCTTTTGGTTAGTAAAAAAAATGAGGAAAGCAATAATATACAATTCAATCATGCTTGGTGACCTCAAACCACTCACAAGAGGTACCAACCAAAGGCAAAGGGAACCCAGATGCTTATGATCCTTGAGGCTTTGCAAATGCAATGTTATGATACCATGAGGGATCTTAGGGCCAAAATTGGGGTCTTACACTCATCGAAAATGAATTTGATGTCTTTCATCAGAAGGCAGGTCAGGGTTTTTGTTATTTTAGAGAAGTCTTTTATGAAGCGTCGGTAGAAACCGACGTGTCCAAGGAAACTGCGGACTTCTCTAACTGTCTTAGGAGGGTTAAGGTTTTCTATAACTTCTATTTTTACTTTATCGACCTCAATGCCTCTTTCAAATATTATATATCCTAACACTATGCCTTCTTTAACCATAAAGTGGCACTTCTCCCAGTTTAACACAAGGTTAACTTCTACGCATCTCTCTAGGATTTTCTCATGGTTAATAAGGCAGTCTTCAAAGTCTAATCCACATACCGAGAAGTCGTCCATAAATACTTATATGATTCCGTTGAGATAATCTGCAAAGATTGACATCATACAACATTGGAAAGTAGTTGGCGCATTACAGTGTCCAAACGGCATTTGTCTGTAAGCAAACGTTCCGTAAGGACAGGTAAAGGTTGTTTTGTCTTGATCCTTGGGTGTATGGGTATTTGGAAAAATCTAGAATATCCATCAAGATAACAAAAGTAAGAGTGTCTGGCAAGACGCTCCAGCATTTGATCTATGAATGGAAGGGGGAAATGGTCTTTCCTAGTTGCCTTATTGAGCTTTCTATAATCTATGCACATACGCCATCCACCTTCTGTGCGTTTAGCGACATGCTCTCCCTTTTCGTTTTGCACGATTGTGATGCCTCCCTTCTTGGGTACCACATGTACAGGACTTACCCATTTACTATCAGAAATCTGATAGATTATACCCGCTTCCAGTAGTTTAAGGACTTCCTTCTTCACCACCTCGCTCATCACAAGGTTGATTCATCTCTGATATTCTCTAGAAGGTTTTGAATCCTCCTCTAGTGAGATCCTGTGCATACACACGGATGGGCTAATACCTTTTAAATCAGAGATGTTGTACCCTAAGGCAGAGGGGTATCTTCTTAAAACATTCAAGAGTCGATTCGTCTCGTCTTGGTTTAAGGTGGAACTAACTATTACTGGGCGGTTCATTTCTTCATCCAAAAACTCATATCTTAGGTTCTTAGGTAGTTCCTTAAGTTCTTGGGCTGGTTTTAGAGAATTAGGTGAAGGGTCTGGAGTAAGATCCAAACATTCGTGAGGTTCCATTTCCTCTAACTCGTCATCCTTTTCATTCGGGTTTGAAAATAGTTCGATCTTAGGTTCTCCCTGATCAAATTCTTTTATGCACTCATCTATGATATCGATTGCATAACATGCGTCTCCTAGAATTGGTGCCATCAGGAATTTTGAAAGAATGAACTCGATCTTTTCGTCCCCTACTTCGAAGGTTAATTTCCCTCTTTTGACATCTATTATAGCTCCGGTTGTTGATAAGAATGGTCTACCTAAAAGGATGGGGATATCTTCGTCTTCTTTGATATCCATGACCACAAAGTCTGTTGGGATATAAAGTTGACCGATCCTAACTGGGATGTCTTCTAAAATGCCTACAGGATACTTAACAGACCTATTGGATAATTGAAGGGACATCTTAGTTGGTTGTAACTCTCCTAAGTTTAGCCTTTTACATACAGCTAAGGGCATTAAACTTACACTAGCGCCTAAGTCTAGGAAAGCTTTGTCGATCACATGACTCCCTAAAATGCAAGGTATAGAAAAACTACCAGGGTCTTTCTCCTTCTTAGAAAGTTTATCCTCAGAAATAAAGTTGCATTCCAAGGGTTTTGGATCGTCGAGCCTACGCTTGTTAGTTAAGATGTCTTTGAGAAATTTGGCATAAGACGGAATTTGGGAGATAGCTTCGGTGAAAGGAATCTCTACATGAAGCTTTTCTATCACTTTTATAAATTTTTGGTATTGGTTATTGACTTTGGTTTGTTTAAGTCTTTGCGGATATGGGATTGGTGGTTTGGACGGGGTTGGTTTGTAAGTTTCATCCTTGGCTTCACCTTCTTGGTTCGTTTGTTTCTCAGGTTCCTCCGGTTCCTCTTCTTGGTTGGTAGGCAGGCATATTTTCTTTAGAAGTTTTGGACTCGCTCATTGCTGGGTTCTAAGGCCCTTCGTAAGCGGTCCCACTTCATAAAGAGATAGCGTTAGCTTGCCCTCGAGGGTTTGGTTGAGGTTGTCCAGGAAATTGGCCTCCAGGTGTAGTTTGTGGGGCTTGGTTTTGTGCTACCTGTGAGATCTGGGTTTGAAGCATCTTGTTGTGAGTGATTATCTGATCAACATTGGTTCCTAATTGTGTTATAAGTTCGTTTACGTGAATGTTTTGGTTTAGGAATTCTTTATTTTGCTGAGTCTGACCTGATATAAAGCTTTCCATGATCTTCTCAAGGTTAGACTTCTGGGGCACAACTTGCGTAGGTTGGTTTGGTTTTTGGGCTTGATAACCTTGCGGTCTCTGAGGTGTATGATTTTGGATAGGGTTCTGGTTTTTATAGGAGAAATTTGGATGATTCTTCCATCCAGGGTTGTAAGTGTTTGAAAATGGGTTACCTTGGGCGTAATTCACTTGGTCGGTATTTAGTTCGTTCGAAAGGTTACACTCCGCTGATTCGTGTCCTTTAGATCCACAGAGTTTGCACTCTGTGTGGACTACTGCTATGGTGTTAGTGTTTGTAGACATATGTTCGATCCTAAGGGCTAAAGCATCCATTTTCGCCTGCATCATGTCTAGAGAGCTTACCTCATGTATTCCACCTTGGGTCTCCTTTTTCTCCATTGATGCTCGTTCAGTTCCCCATTGATAATGGTTTTAGGCCATATCCTCAATTAGGTCACAAGCTTCCGGATAAGTTTTGTTCATCAGCGTGCCACCTGCGGCAGCGTCGATGCTCATCTTGGTGTTATAATGGAGTCCATTATAGAAGGTATGAACGATCAACCATTGTTCTAGGCCATGGTTTGGACAGACACTTAATAGCTCTTTATATCTCTCCCAAGCTTCGAAAAGCGATTCTCCTTGGTTTTGAGAAAATCTAGTTATTTGGTTTCGAAGAGCAGCAGTCTTACTAAGGGGGAAATATCTAGCAAGGAATACTCTCCTAAGGTCTTCCTAGGTAGTTATTGAATTGGCTGGAAGTGAATCTAGCCATGAACGTGCTCTATCCCTGAGGGAGAAAGGAAATAATCTTAAACGGATCGCATCGGGTGAAGCGCCGTTAGATTTAAAGGTGTCGGCTAGTTGGATAAAAACTTTTAAATGTTGATTCGAGTTCTCAATAGCGAGACCTGCGTATTGGTTTTGTTGCACTAATTGCAACAAAGACGGTTTTAGTTCGAAATTGTTAGCAGGAATAAGGGGGTTTACTATAATCGAACTAGGTTCCTCATTAGAGGGTTGGGCGAATTCCTTAAGAGGTCTCCTATCGTGATTCTCGGTCATAGCTTTCTTAATTCGGATGAGTAAGAGGCGTGTACGAGTATAACGTTCGGGTTCCGCTAAAGGATCTACTAAGTTTCCGGTACTACAGGTTCTTCGCATTTACCGGCTAATAATGCCTTAGTCTATACGGTGTAACAACAAGGTACGAAATTTGACGAAGTTGGTCCCCGGTGTTGCAACCTGAAAAAGGAGATGCGACAAAACAACCGGCGAGAAAAAAATGACAGAAGAGTTGCCACCGTGCGTTATTTATCCCAAAGGAGGGAAAGGAAACGCTCGAAGTAAACCTGGAAAAAAAGGAAAGGAAAAGACAAGGTCTCGCAACCAAATCTTGGGTTCGGGAGTCGATTATGCGAAGGGAAGGTATTAGCACCCCTACGCATCCGTAGTACTCTACGGGATCCACTTTTGTTGTTCTTGTCTAAAGGGTGTGGGTTTATCTAATGTACTATTTGCTAAAAGAGGGGGTCAAAAGAAAATGACTCGCATGGATATCGCATCCACTGCATACGTATCTCATTTGGATATGAGAATCAGAGTCTTCGTAGCTCGGCTGCCTATGGGCTAAAGAGGAGTGTGCTCGCTAAGACATCGCGTCTTATGCCTACGTATCTCATCTGGAATGAGAATCAGAGCAAGCCGTAGTTCGGCTAACTACGGGTTAAGGGTTGTGTTTTTTAGATGAACGAAGTTACTACGCAATCTATCGGATGCTCGACCTTTGGAGACTTACTCGCCTGTAGTAGAAGGAGTTAACGTGTTCCTAGGAGAAGAAAAATCAATGAGTTTGTTTGTGTTTTAGGGATGCTCATGCAAAAAAGGAAGTCCTAGACGAAGGAATAGTGCTACCTTAATTGACGTGCAAACGAGAGACTATACGAAGCCTAGCAATCCTATGGGGAGACGATCACACCATACAAAACAAACATGCATAAACTAAAATGCCACCAAGGGGGCTCAAACCTACATGGGTAGGGCTTTAGTCAAGAGGGGTCATATCAACCTCGACAAAAAATCCATGGAATAGGTAATCAAATGGGCTCTTAACCACTAACATTGAACGTCAGGGTGAGCAGATCAAAAGGGTAATGAGGATAAGACCTTATAGCTCTTAACCCTGAACAGGGTGAGCTCATGACAAAAAGTGGGGATTCAGAAAGGTGGAACCCTCTCCACTGACTGACCGGACAAAAGATCTTGGGCTTTTGTTCTGAAGCATCAGCACGTAGTGCGAGCATAAAGAACGACACACTGAATAAAGGGGGATTGATTACTAATCCCTTTTATCCGTCAATTGCCTCTTCGTGGAGGTCTTTAGCACTGGTGCCTCCTTTTGGAGGTCTTTGGGCACAAAAGTAAACAAACAAAAGAAAACATTGCCTCCTATCGAGGTCTTCCAGCTAAGAAAGCGGTAAAATGCGGGAAAGATAAAGGGATCAAGAGGTCTACCACACGGATAAAGATCCGAAGTAATAACAGCTAGAGAAATAAGAAACCTAGAGATCTCTCGAGCTGGCACCATCAAAGAAAGCAAGTCAATACAGGTAATCGGAATAAATCTCCAAATGGTATCCCACAAATAAAGTGGAATGCCAAGCAAGCTATCCTTTCAGGAGTCATGTGAGCCCTCACAAAAAACTCAACAAACAGGTTAAAGTGACAAGATGGGGTGCAATCAAGAGTTTCCCCAAATCAAAATGTAACCACATGAATCATACCATTAAAATTCACAAAAAGAGCTCACAAAAATCAACCAAGTGTAGGAGGCCTAAACCTCTTGTCAAACACATGCATCAAAAGGGTATCAAAATTCAAAGTCAGGGGGCAAGGATCCACACATCAAGGCATGGCATACATACTAAAACATATGCCCATATGCAAAACCTAACGATACCCACTCTTCCAAATTCACCCATAATACCTCATACATTCAGAAATTTCAGGTTGAAAGTATAAAGTAGTGGAAATACGGCATACCTGATTGGGGAGGATCGATTGAAATTGAATTGCACCGTTGGCTTTGCAGAACAATCTTAGGGTTTATATGAGAGGGAATTGGTTCTTTGCAGATGAGTTCCCTTCAGTCTCTGGAGGTTGCTCTGAATTAGTTAGAATCTCTCTAGGGTTTTTTCACTGAATTTTTTTTAGAATTTATAACCTGATTTTTGTGGCTTTGTGGGCTCAAATGAGAGAGGTCCAAGTCCAAGATATTTCTGTTATATTTTATTTATTTATTTATTTATTTTCGTTTATTTTTTTTTTCGTTTATTTTTATTTTTTTTTTATTTTTTTTTTCGTTTTTTATTTTTTTTATTTTTTTTATTTTCAAAACGCGTGGGCTTCGCCTAGCGAGCATGACAGTTCAAGAAATTCCTCTAAGCGTAGGTGATTCTGGTGACTTTTCTTGGGACTCGCTAGGCGACCCATTCTGCTCGCCTAGCGAGCATGACAGCCCATGAACAAACTTTTGCTCCTTCAAGATTAACGTTTTGACTGATGAATAGACCCCATTTGAACATGTTGGAAGTATCTCAAGCCATTCCCTTGTGTTGACTGATCACCCAGATAGGACCCACAAAGTGTCTTGGATGATATTCAAGCTTCTTGGATCTAATTCCGATTGACATGATGAAATGCAATATGAAATATTAAATGACCTAAAAATGAATGCATGAATGAGGGGGGCAAATTTTGAGGTATTACAGCTGCCCCTATTCAATCAACTGGAGACCCGAAAAGAAGATAGCAGCGGCTTTCGCACTTTTGAGGTATCAAGGGATTGAATACAATAAAAGCCCGAAAATTTGCACTGAAGTGAAGTGAAGTAACAATGCCTGTCAGAATCGGCAAAGAGGTGGTCTTGAAAGAAGAATCCGTCTGGTACGGTGAGAGTCAGTCTGAATACCGAAAAAGAATGTTAACCTGGATACCAAAATAAATGGTAACACAGAAATAACCATGGCCTGAATGCTGCTCATCAGTCTGAATACTGGAAATGACTTCGATCTGAACATCGGAAGATATGAGATTATTAATATCGGTCTGAACATCGAGGCTGGCCTGAATGCCACAAGTTGCATCGACCTGAATGTCGGAAACTTCTTCGATCTGAACATCGGAAAATTGGCCTGAACGCCACTTCGATCTGAATATCGGAGAATTGGCCTGAATGCCACTTTGATCTGAATATCGGAAAATTGGCCTGAATGCCACAAGTTGCATCGACCTAAACGTTGGAAACTTCTTCGATCTGAACATCAGAAAATTGGCCTGAACGCCACTTCAGTCTGAATACCGGAAAAACTTCATGCCTGTCAGCATCGGCAGAAATAGGGAAAGATAATAGAGGCGGCGCATGGGCCAATGACACTTGCTGGGGATAATAAAGGTAAGTCATGAACAATCTTCAGTCTGAGTACTGGAAACAACTTCTGGCTTATCACTTGGGATACCGAGAATGTTTTATGCTTACATGCGTATGTTTGAATTTTTCAATGGCGTTATGCTCCATGAAAATGGAAATGCTACGCGATTTGGGAGGATGCAATGCAATATGATTCTACATACAGGGATGCGAAATGCTGGGTAGAATGACAAGCCGAGGCAAGGGAATCTGCTGAGGAAATGATCACCATCTTCTGTACCCTGGCAAGGCTGTTGGAGATGCACAACGCAAAGAACTCTATGGGGAAATGACCCGCCACACGGTGTTCTAGCAATGACGAAATACCGAGACTCTGACTGGGGGGAGAACGGCACTGAAAACCTGCCGTTGGGGAAAGCGATAGTGGTTATGACAACCATAACCTACGAGAGAGACGACTTAGCAGGGGAAGCAAACACCGATACGGTACTGAGATTCTGCTTCAAGGAAAGAGACCATGGATCTGGCGTCGAGATCATCGATCTGGCATCGAACCCTGAGGAGCAGCCGCTTTTGCTGGGAAGATACAGTCTGGCACTGTCAACTCTGTTGGGGATGTATAGTCTGGCACTATCAACTCTACTGGGGAGTGTATATTCTGAAACAATCGCTTGAGGGAGGTACAGCAGTGAGAGCCTGATGGGGATCAAAGAATCCAATGCTCTGATCAACTCTGCAGGGATAAGATACCAACTTTGACTGTTGGGGGAAAACATTCACGATCATCGGCTGGGAACCTTAAGGAAATGCCCCGAGGGTACCTGTTCTGAATAGACGATCTAAAGCACTTAACATTTACAGAAATTTTAAATGTTTATTAAGCATGTACCTGTAAAGCTCTTATGTTTCATGATGCAATGTTTATCAAAAATTCGGACGTCATTTTTGCAAACAAAACAGTAAAATGAAAATGAAAACAGAGATATACTGAATAACATGATTTTATTGATTGAATGGCCTCTGAATAGGCATTTACATCAGGAAGCAATCCCTGGAAAGAGGTAATCGCACAAAAGATGAAAACAGAAATTAATCTAATGGCAATGTGAAATGGATTTCTATTGGGTTCCAATTCTGCTATGACTTGCTCGTCTTCAAGATCCTCTAGATGATCAGCTTTCTGAAAAGAGTGATTGGATTGTTTCCTATCCTTCAAAAGTTTCCAGTCATTGACACGAGATGAGATTCAGAACTACTCAGAACGCAGTCATTCGTTTAATCCCTAACTTTTGCCTGGATCGCCCTTTTCGGGTTTTCAATCCACCGGGATACCCATTTTTGCCTAAGTTGCCTTTTCAGGTTTTCAACTTACCGAGTGTACGATCTTTTCATTTTTAATACCTAATTTTTGCCCGAACCTTTTCATTTTCTTGGTTCGTCCGGATGCCCATTTTTACCTGGACTATTCTTTTTACTGTCCAGCGGGTCTATTTTATGCGAAGTATTTTTTAACTGCGTCTGAGTTCACAGGGGAAGTGAAGTTTTCACCATCCATAGTTGCAAGCATTAAGGCCCCACCATCAAAAACCTTGGTGACAATATACGGTCCATCATAGTTAGGAGTCCACTTGCCCCTGTGATCTGTCTGAGGAGGAAGGATCCTTTTCAACACCAAATCTACGACCTGGAAGCATCGAGGACGCACTTTCTGATCAAAGGCTCTCTTCATCCGACTCTGATACAACTGCCCATGACAAATGGCTACCATTCGCTTCTCTTCGATAAGACTCAACTCATTGAACCTTGTCCGAATCCATTCAGCTTCTTTTAACTTGACATCCAACAGGACTCTTAGAGAAGGAATCTCCACTTCAACAGGTAGGACTGCTTCCATACCATACACAAGGGAGTAAGGGGTTGCCCCGATCGATGTACGTACTGAAGTACGGTACCCATGCAAGGCGAAGGGTAGCATCTCATGCCAATCTCTGTACGTAACGACCATCTTCTGCACAATCTTCTTTATGTTCTTATTTGCCGCCTCAACATCACCGTTCATCTTAGGGCGGTAAGGGGAAGAATTGTGATGCTGAATGTTGAAGTTCTGGCACAACTCCTTCATCATTTTGTTGTTGAGATTAGAACTATTATCAGTAATGATTCTTTCGGGAATCCCATAGCGACAAATGATTTCTTTCTTGATGAAATGGGCAACCACATGTCTGGTGACATTCGCGAACGATGCTGCTTCGACCCACTTGGTGAAATAGTCGATGGAAACAAGGATGAAGTGATGCCCATTGGAGGCGGTCGGCTCAATCTTTCCAATCATATCGATTCCCCACATAGCAAAAGGCCACGACGAAGACATCACATTCAAAGGATTTGGCGGCACATGTACCTTATCAGCATAAATCTGGCATTTATGACATTTCCGAGCATATTTGAAACAATCAAATTCCATGGTCATCTAGTAATATCCCGCTCTCAACAATTTCTTAGCCATTGCATATCCGCCGGCATGAGTACCGAAGGAGCCTTCATGAACTTCCTGCATTAACATGTCTGCTTCGTGTCTATCCACGCATCTGAGCAAAACCATGTCGAAGTTCCTCTTATACCGCACATCGTCTTTGTTCAAGAAGAAACTGCCTGCCAATCTTCTCAAAGTCTTTCTATCATTGTTGGATGCCTCTGTAGGGTACTCTTGATTCTTCATAAAGCACTTGATGTCGTGATACCAGGGCTTGTCGTCAACTACCAGTTCAGCAGCAAACACATACGCGGCCCTGTCGAGGCGCATCACATCGATCTTGGGAGCGTGGTTCCACCGAATCACGTTGATCATGGAGGATAGAGTGGCAAGAGCATCTACCATCTGGTTCTCATCACGAGGTATGTGATACAACTTTACTGTTGTGAAGAAAGTCAACAATCTTCTCGTGTAATCTCTCACTATGGCAAAAATGACTTTTAACAGCGCATCTTAGACAGCGCTTTTAAAAGAAAGCGCTGTCTAAGGTTAAAATTAAAATAAAGCGCTGAAAATGTTCCAAGAAAATACTAAAAGCGCTGTCTAAGGGGGGGGTCTTAGACAGCGCTTTTCAAAAGCGCTGTCTAAGACCCCCCCTTAGACAGCGCTTTTAGAAAGCGCTTTTAAATATAGACCTTAGACAGCGCTTTTGATAAAGCGCTGTCTAAAGTCTTTAAATTAAAAAAAATATTAAAACCAAAAGCGCTGTCTAAGGGGGGGTTTAGAAAGCGCTTTTGGAAAGCGCTGTCTAAGGCATACCTTAGAAAGCGCTTTCCACAAAAGCGCTGTCTAAGCTCTAATTAAAATAAAATTTCAGGATTTTCGTTCTCAGTACGTATTTTTGTTTTCCCTCTTCTTCACTCACCTCTCAGACACCCAAAACACGTTTTTTCCTTCAACGTTCGAAAACCCTATTTTTTCCTCCGCCGTCACCCAAACAAGCGACCGCCGCCGTTTCCGCCACCGTTTCCGCCACCGCACGCACTCCTCATCTCAACAATCTCAACAATCTCAACCCTATTTCAACGTTCGAACTGGTATGGTTCAAGATACTTCTTTTTCTTTTTTATTGTTTTTCTTGTGTTTGTGTGTTTTTTCTGAGCATATATATAAAATGCATGTACTCAGGTGGCAAATCAATTTATAAAATGCAGTTTATTTTCTCAAATCAATTTACTCATCACTCAATCCGTTTATTTAGAGCTAATTAGGTTCAGTTTTATCATTAAAATTACATAAGCATACAAACTATGTAAAATTAGGTTCAGTTTTTCATCACAATATTGAACATATAAAATGCAATGTTAATGATAGTTGGTGATTTGGGAATGAGGGAATTTGTGTATGTATGTATATTGAGTTGTGTATGTATATGTGTATGCAATTTGATTTTCTTTATACTTGCTTGGTATGCATGATGAATTTTGAAATGCATTGCATGTTGGGGCTGTCATGACTAGGCTTGGATTTAGATGTTCAATATTGTTCAAACTTCATGTTTCCTTAGTGATTATACTTGAAGATTGAATAGGTAGTTTTTTTTTCTTTTTAACTGTGAAAGTGTTATTCATCTCACTTTCATTCTAAAGGAACAAGATTTCTCCCATAAAATGATTGAACGAACTCTAATATAGTTATAGGTATATTGTAATAGAAAAAGTTTGATTCTTGTAATATAAAAAATGAAAGTGATGAGGTAATTAAAGTTGGTATATTGGCGTATCGGATACGTTATTGAAGTTTATATTAACATTGGTTATGTATAGGTTTTTGAAGTTTAAAATGAATTAAAGCTTATAATTGTTAGGATATTCAAAGATACTACCTTAGCTTATAATTGTATGGATTAATTGTTTACTTTAATAAGTAGGAAAACCATGGATAAAACATGGATATGTGCCGATCGAATGACCAAAGAGTACGAGAGTGGGGTTTTGGAATTCGTTAAGTATGTTGTTCAACACGCTGAAAACCCCAGACGAATGCATTGTCCTTGCTTGCGTTGTTGTTATATTGGTAAGGTTGACGCACATGGATTGAAATCGCATTTGCTGAGGCATGGAATTGATCAAAGTTATCAGTGCTGGATATTTCATGGTGAGAAAATTAACGAGAATGTTGAATCGAGTGGAAAAAGTAATACGACCTATGCTTCATACGACAAAGACACGAAAACATACGATTGTGATCGAGTTGAAGAGATTGTAGAAGCACTGGAAGAAGATCTTCATGATTGTCCTGAAATGTTTGAGAGGATGGTAAGCGATGCAGAGAAACCGTTGTACAACGGTTGCACTAAATTCTCAAGACTTTCTGCGGTATTAAAGTTGTACAACTTAAAGGCGGGCAATGGATGGTCGGATAAAAGTTTCACAGAGTTGTTGGCCCTTATGAGAGAAATGCTACCGGATGATAATGTTCTTCCTAATCGAACCTATGAGGCAAAAAAAATGTTGTGCTCTATTGGCATGAGCTATGATAAGATACATGCTTGTCCTAACGATTGCATTTTGTTTCGTAACGAATATGCAATGTTAACTGAGTGCCCTAAATGCGGTTTGTCTCGATATAAGAAAAGATTATCTCCCGCAAAAGTCTTATGGTATTTTCCGATAATTCCGAGATTTAGGCGCATGTTTCGTAGTGAAACCGATGCAAGACATCTTACTTGGCATGCAGATGAAAGAATTATTGATGGAAAGTATCGGCATCCGGCTGATTCACCACAGTGGTCGAAGATTGATAATGATTATCCTGAGTTTGGATCAGAAGCAAGAAACCTTCGATTGGCATTATCTACTGATGGAATGAACCCACATGGTCTTCAAAGTATCTCACATACCACATGGCCTGTGATTCTTATGATTTATAACCTACCTCCGTGGCTATGTATGAAGCGTAAGTACATGATGTTATCTCTGTTAATCTCTGGTCCTAAACAACCAGGGAATGACATAGACGTATACTTGACACCTCTGATCGAAGATTTAAAGATTTTGTGGGAGAACGGTGTGGAGGTTTATGATGGATATAGGAAAGAAAGTTTCAATTTGAGGGCGATGTTGTTTGGCACAATTAATGATTTTCCAGCATACGGGAATCTATCTGGGTATAGCATTAAAGGTCAACGTGCGTGTCCTGTTTGTGAAGACGGAACCGATACGATTCGATTAGAACTTTGCCAGAAGAATGTGTTTCTCGGTCATCGTAGATTCTTACATTCTAAACATCACTACCGTGGGTGGAGAAAAGCATTCAATGGAGACACTGAACATCGTAGAGCTCCACCCGCATTGTCAGGTGAACAAGTTTTTGAAAAGGTGAAAGATGTGCGTACTGAGTTTGGCAAGCCTTTTGCACATAAGATTGTGAAAGGTGGGTGGAAGAAAAGGTCGATATTTTTTGAATTGCCATATTGGAAGTCTTTGTACGTGAGACATTTTCTCGATGTTATGCATATTGAAAAAAACGTATTTGAAAGTGTTATCGGTACATTACTCAATATAAAAGGCAAGTCTAAGGATGGCCTTAAAGCAAGGGAGGACATGTTAAAAATGGGAATGAGAACTGAATTAGCACCCGTGAAGAAAGGAATACGAACATATCTACCACCTGCTGCTTTTACTTTATCTAGAAAGGAGAAAAAAATTTTGTGTAAGTCTCTGAGTGAAGTTAAGGTTCCAGAAGGATACTCATCTGATATCAGAAGACTTGTTTCTATGAAAGACCTCAAGTTGAAGAATTTGAAGACACATGATTGCCATGTTATAATGGAACATTTTCTACCGATAGGTATACGTTCTATTTTGCCAGAAAAAGTAAGAAGTGCCATAACTAAATTGTGTTTTTTCTTTAGGTCAATTTGTAGTAAGGTGATCGATCCCGAGATCTTACCAACACTACAAAAAGAGATTGTAATTACCTTGTGTGAGCTTGAAATGTATTTTCCTCCGTCTTTTTTTGACATAATGGTTCATTTAGTTGTTCATCTTGTGAAAGAGACACAGTTGTGTGGACCAGCTTATATGAGATGGATGTACCCTGCTGAACGGTATATGAAAATATTAAAAGGGTACGTGAAATCCCGAAGTCGACCAGAGGGTTGTATTGTTGAACGATACATTGTTGAAGAAGCTGTTGAGTTTTGTACTGAATATTTGTCTAACGTTCAATCGATTGGACTCCCCAGAGCTCAGATTTTCGACAAAATGGAAGGTAAAAAATTAATTGGGAATAAAATTGTGACAATATCAAGGGATGAACGGGATCAAGTTCATTTGTATGTTCTGCACAATAATAATGAGGTTGAGCCATATGTTGAAATGCACAAGGATGTACTCCGAAGGTTAAATCCGAACAGAAATGAAAATTGGATACTTATAGAGCACAATCAAAGTTTCATACAATGGTTGAAGGATCATATTTATTTGAAGCGCTCTTCAGATCCTTCTTCGGTAACAGAAAGGTTGAGATGTTTGGCATATGGTCCAAGTTTGCATGTGTTTTCTCATAGCGCATATTCAATTAATGGATACACATTTTATACCAAAGAACAAGATGATAAGAGTACTATGCAAAATAGTGGTGTCACCGTGCTAGCTGAAGCAATGCATATATCAAGTATGAAGGACTTAAACCCCAAATATGCAAATTTGTCATATTTTGGAGTTATTGAGCATATTTGGGTGTTTGATTACGAGAAGTTTCAGATTCCCATCTTTGGTTGCAAGTGGGTGAATAGTAGTGGCATACGAATGGATAAGTCTGGATTTTTGCAAGTTGATTTTACTAGGGTGGGGTACAAAGATGAACCTTTTATTCTAGCATCTCAAGCTAAACAAGTGTTCTATGTGAATGACCCGAAGAGTACAAAATGGTCTATAGTGCTTTTCTCTAACAAAGTGACTGATGATAGCGGTGTCGATCAATGTGATATTGATGTTGAGAATGAGTCATGCATTAGACGGAATGAGTTGAATAGAAATGATGAAGTTGAGGATCTTATACCGGATGAGTCATATATAAGAAACGATCATAATGAGGGAATTTGGATCAATTCATCCGTACGCATTGCTAAGAAACAAGTGATTAATATTCCAACAAAGAAAAGAAAGAGATGTTAGTGACTTAGGTAAATTATCCATGGTTTCTTTATGTTTTTTTTCATTTGTTTTGATTATAAGTTATATGTGGTAATGCATGATTTCATTATATTTTTGTATTCAATTGCTTTGATTATAAGTTATATCTGATAATGCATGATTTCTTTATTTTTTTTGTTTTCAATTGTTTTGATTATAAGTTATATTTGATATTTGATGGTTTCCTTGGTTTATTACAGGTTAGACATGGCTGATGACCAACATGAGGAAGTTAGTAAAGTATCCGCGGAAGAAGAAATCCGAAGAGGCATCACAGTAATGCGAAGGGTGGTCCAAGGAAGATCTCGAGGCATCATACTAGATGTCTCTTGGAACAACCAGGGACAACTTATAGAACCTAATGGGCATACCTTAACTAGTTTCATCGGTGCACTAGTAAGGAATGAAATTCCCATTACATGTGATGATTGGAGAAATAAAGAGTTGAAAGAGTCCAAAGAAAAAATTTGGAGTGAGATAAAGGTACAATCATTTGGCCCTTAATTATACGGTATCAATTATGTTTTTTTCAATTACCGATACTAACTATCAATCTGTATGTTTTTCTTAGCGATGTTTTAACATCGAAGAAGAAAGAAGAGGGTTTTGCATGAAATTGGCCGGAAAGCTTCTTAGAGGGTTTCGGACATTTTTATCATCCAAGTTCCTTAAGGATGCGGATGGTAATTTTGTGGATGCGGAGCTTCCTAGAAAATATGAAAGTTTGATATCGGCTGAAGAATGGGAAGCTTTCAAATCCAAAAGACAAGACCCGACTTTTCAAAGAATAAGTGCTACGAATCGGGAAAGAGCATCAAGTCCCGCATATCCGTACCGAAAAGGACGTGTCGGATATGGACGCTTAGAACAATCCATGGTAAGTATTTATAAATTGCGAAAACAAATTTGTTCATCATATATTAGTTTTATCTGATCAAATTGTATGACTTAATGTGTAGCTGCAGAAGGAGGAAAGTTCAGAAACATCTCTTCCTGCACATGTTTTGTGGAGAGAAGCCCATGTGGGCAAATCTGGAGTTCCACAAGAAGAAGTTTTAAATGTATACCAGAAATGTGTAAGTATAATATTTTTTCATTAATTGAATAACATTTTTATACACATATTTGACAAGTATACGGTATTCATCTGATTTTTCAGGAGGAGCTATCTCAGTCTCTATCTCCCGATGATACTAAGAGCATACTTAGTCGGGCATTAGATGTCCCTGAGTATTCTGGTCGGGTGAGGGGTAAGGGATTTGGAGTCACTCCGACCTCCCTCAGTGTTAGAAAAGGAAAGGCTCCTAGTAATCGGGAGCTTCATGCAAGATTGGAAGCCATGCAAGCTGAGCTTGATGCATTGAGGAGAGAAAGAGAGGCTAGCGCCTCAACGGTATACAGAGATGCTTCGGACAAAAACAGTATCAACTGTACCTTTCAGCCGAACATTCCAGAGGTAATTACATATAATTGTCTTAAATTGAACTATTTGCTTAAATTATGTATTTGACATATATACACATTAACGATTTCTTGTTATTATTGGTTTTAGGGCATTTCCCATTGTCAACTGTATTTGTCGTCACCATACTATCGGATGGTTGGCAAGGGAAAAGTGCATAACGTTAGCGGAGTATTACTCCACACTAGAGAGCTCCCTGCTGGATGTTTGAAGGTATCAGTTGATATTGCAGTTGACCCGAATGCAGCATTACCATATCCTAGCGATGATTCGGATGCAACAACGGTGCACGAAGCAGTAGGTTCGTTTGTTGCATGGCCGACAAACCTCATATGCGTAGGATATGAGGTATGCTTAAAACTTATGTTAACTTTAATGTGTATATTCAAAGTTTAAAATTTATGCTTAAAATTTTACTTACATATTTTCCTTGATTATGTTAAATAGACTCCCACAAAATCCAAATCAAGAAAAGAGGTAATATACAATTATATGACATATATTCATGGAAGTTGTTACATTCTTAATTTGATCTAACTATTTATATGACATGTAGGTTCAAGAAAATGAGGTTAGCAATGCCTCCGCACAACAAATAAAGGAGGTTAGGAACGCCTCCGCACGGGTAAAAAGTTCTGGTGCTAAGAAGACCGTAGCTAGGAAAAAACCTACCACCAAGTATAGGTCGTGCCTCAGGACATTTATAGAGATGACCGATATACCGACCGGAGGTGTTCGGACTATACATATGGAGGAAGGGATTTTCGGCTTTGCTCACGACCAAATGATTGGTAATGAAGACTTCATGCAAGTTTTTGGTCATGAAGAAATCGGCGTCAACGTTGTCAATACATATATTAGGTAAATCCGGTCTACTTTGTTTTATTAATTAAACAACTTATGTTAATGATGTTTACTTTATGTTAATCCGGTTTACTTTATGTTTCAAAAGAGGTGTTAATGATGTTTTTATATTAGGTTTTTGTATGACAAAATGATGCGCCCCAATGATTTGGACGAGTCATTCGGATTCTTAGCACCCGCGAGCATCAACTTAGGTTTAATCTTAAATAGACCGGATACCGTGACGGAGTACGTTCTTCGGATCCTCAATGACAATAAAGATGCGGAGAAGTTGTTTTTTATACCGTTTAATACCGGGTTAGCATTTCATTCTAAATTCATCTATTATAATTATTTTCCAAGTTACCATCTAACATTTGCCTAATCATTACAGTGGACATTGGTTGTTGCTCGCAATCAATCCTATCCGAGAAATTGTGTATTATCTTGACTCGTTAGGAAATGATTGGACAACATACCCGGATATGAAGTTCCTAATTGACACGTAAGTGAGAATGTTCAAAATTTTTCTTAGTTTATGTGAATTGTTCTAATTGCTTCATTTTTATTTTATTAGCATCCTACAAGCTTTTCGGGCCCAACGAGATATCCAAACCTCAAGGAGGGGCGCCAACCGCATTACATGGATTAAAGTGGCGGTATATTTTTAATTACCACATTTTTTATTATATTAGTGATGACACTTGATAAAACTTAGGATTTATAATCCATATTTTTTTTCATGTAGTGTCCTCAACAACGTAATCAAATAGATTGCGGGTATTTCGTGTTGAGGTTTATGCGGGATACTCTTGCTTTGGGCCGATTAGTGATTCCCACCGATGTATGTATTTCTAACTTATGAGTTATTTTTATATTTACACATATCTCATATAATTAAATAGTTGGAATTAATTCAAAATATGTTATATTATTATGTAGTACTTTGAGGAATTCAAGTGTGCATTTTATACAAAGGATTAAGTGGACGAAATCAAAGAGGAGTGGTGTCAATTCATGATAGAGCTCAAAGTTTTTTCATAAATTTGTGTAATTTTGTAGTATATTTGTAGTATATGTAATGACTTGTAAATGTGTACATAAATTTGTAGTATATGTAATGACTTGTAAATGTGTACATAAATTTGTATATATTTTGATACATTTAAGGCAAAATTGGTTTGAATTGGTATATATATATTTGTTAGCCAAAAATTGGTAGAAAAAAGGCCAAGATGGCATGTATAAAATGTGATAACTATCTGTCAAAATCTGGTTGAAAACAGGTAGAAATTCTGGTTTATAAACCTGGAAAAAATGTGGTTTAAAACAAAAGCTACAAAAATTTTCGTATACATTAGACAGCGCTTTTGGAAAAAGCGTTGTCTAAGGGGGGTCTTAGAAAGCGCTTTAGGCAAAAGCGCTGTCTAAGGGGGGGGCTTAGACAGCACTTTAGGCAAAAGCGCTGTCTAAGGGGGGGGCTTAGACAGCGCTTTATGAAAAGCGCTGTCTAAGCCCCCCCCCCGTTAGACAGTGCTTTTGCCTAAAGCGCTGTCTAAGGTATACCTAAAAAAATTAAAATAGGGGGGGCTTAGACAGCGCTTTAGGACAAAGCGCTGTCTAAGGGGGGGGCCTTAGACAGCGCTTTTAAGATTTCAAAAAGCGCTGTCTAAACCTTTAGCAGCGGAGGTTTAGACAGCGCTTTAAAGCGCTGTCTAAGGCTAAAAAAAGCGCTGTCTAAGGTCTTGTTTGGCATAGTGTCTGTAAGGGACCAGATTGGGCTGGAGAGTATTCCAATCACCATTCACTTGATTGATCACTAGAGCTGAATCTCCGAAGATGTCCAGAGTCTTGATTCTCAAATCAATGGCTTGCTCAATACCCAAGATACATGCTTCATACTCAGCTTCATTATTTGTGCACTCAAAAGTCAGACGAGCGGTGAAAGGCATGTGGGCACCTTTCGGAGTAGTAATGACAGCGCCAATTCCATTTCCTCTGGCATTGACAGCCCCATCAAACAACAAAGTCCACTTTTCGTCTGGATTAGGTCCCTCCTCAACAACTGGCTCTTCACAGTCTTTCATCTTGAGGAACTTGATGTCTTCATCTGGAAAATCAAACTTCATCGACTCATAATCATCAATCGGCTGCTGAGCAAGATAGTCTGACAGAATACTCCCTTTGATGGCTTTCTGGGATGTATAATGGATATCGTACTCTGTCAGTACCATTTGCCAACGAGCAACCCTTCCGGTGAGAGCTGGCTTCTCGAATATGTATTTGACTAGATCCATCTTGGAGATCAATAAGGTTGTGTGAGACAACATGTATTATTTCAATCGCTTAGCAGCCCATGCAAGTGCACAACACGTCTTTTCAAGCATTGAGTATCTCGACTCGCAATCTGTGAATTTCTTACTCAGGTAGTAGATGGCATGCTCTTTCCTACCTGTCTCGTCGTGTTGACCGAGAACACAACCCATAGAATTGTCAAGTACTGCCAAATACATAATCAGCGGTCTCCCTGGGACTGGAGGCATGAGGATATGAGGATTCTGCAAATACTCTTTTATTTTTTTCGAAAGCCCTTTGGCAATCATCATTCCACCTGATAGCCTGATCTTTTCTCAACAACTTGTAAATTGGCTCGCACATGGTTGTTAGAGGAGAGTTGAACCTTGCAATGTAGTTCAACCTCCCTAAGAAACCACGAACTTGTTTCTCTGTTCTTGGCTCAGACATTTCTTGTATCGCTTTCACTTTGGCCGGGTCCACCTCAATCCCTTTTTCACTAACAATAAAACCCAACAATTTTCCAGATCTCACCCCGAAAGTACACTTGTTCGGATTAAGCCTCAGGTTGAATTTTCTCAAACGCTCAAACAATTTCTTCAAATTCACCAAATGTTCTTCTTCCGTCTGAGATTTGGCAATTATATCATCAACATAAACCTCGATTTCATGATGAATCATATCATGGAACAGAGTCACCATCGCTCGTTGATATGTTGCTCCGGCATTTTTCAGACCAAACGACATCACCTTGTAGCAGAAGGTGCCCCATGGGGTTATGAATGTTGTCTTCTCCATGTCTTCTGGTGCCATCTTAATTTGATTATAGCCAGAAAAGCCATCCATGAAGGAGAATACCGAGAACTGAGCCGTGTTATCCACCAAAACGTCAATGTGAGGTAATGGGAAATCATCTTTAGGACTAGCTCTGTTCAGATCCCGGTAGTCAACGCACATCCGTACCTTTCCATCCTTCTTAGGTATTGGAACGATATTTGCAACCCATGGCGGATAATTTGTGATTGCTAGAAACCCTGCATCCAACTGTTTTTGCACTTCTTCCTTTATCTTGACAGCCATCTCTGGTCTTGTTCTTCTGAGCTTCTGCTTGACCGGAGGACAACCTTCTTTGAGAGGCAAACGGTGTACCACAATATTTGTGTCAAGCCCTGGCATGTCCTGATAAGACCAAGCGAAGATGTCAACATATTCTTGCAGCAATTCAATCAACCCCTTCTTCACATTATCTTCCAAAGCAACCCCTATCTTGATCTCTCTCTTGACGTCCTCGGTGTCGAGATTAATCACTTCCACAGACTCTTGATGCGGTTGAATGACCCTTTCCTCTTGTTTTAATAACCTGGTAAGTTCTTCAGGGAGTTCACAGTCTTCATCACCCTCTTCTTCAGCTTGAAAGATTGGATTTTCAAAGTCGAAGCGAGCCATAGCAGAATCGTTATCAATAGGTTCTAGTGATGTGCATCTGCATGAGTGATGGTATGTGCTTATGAGTGTGAAAAAATGAAAACTAAACAAAACATTGCCAAATATTTTTTGATTTTTGAAAACTGCAAAAACGGAAAAACAGTGAACGAAATATTTGAATGCAAAAAGACGTCCTTTATTGATGATAAAAAATGCAAGTATCCACATAGATGAGCCCTACAATGAGTCATTACGCCCTGGGCGGAACGTAAGACTTGGATATGCATGAATAAACAAAGAAAATTACTCCTCCAGAAAAGTGACTTGGACAATCTCCTCAGAAGACCAATTGTTGATGACTTCACCCGGGATCCTCGGACGCACCCAATTATCGATGTCGCAATCACTATCCCCATCTTCATCGTTGACCGCAAAGACCTGGTCATACTGAATGATACCAACACTGGAGAAAGTAATCGGCCCCTGACGAGTCTGAAGTGTTGAAGTACACACATCCGAAACATCGGAATCAAGTTCAATTACATCAGAATCAACCACATTGGAAAAATTAAATGCATCATCATGGATTACAGAATCAGTAGGAACAACATCTGCGAATTCATCAGTAGCATCTTCAAACACCTCTTCCTCAACCCCTTCCGCAGACTCTTGGACAGACAAATCTTCAACCTGGAGGATAACTTTGTCGAGCAAGACCTGGATACCCTGCTGTAGCTTCAAACACCCTCCACTCTGAGTAGCACAATCCAAACAACCCTTCCCACAACCGGGGAAAACATCGGCCTTCAACAAGTATCCCTTGATACCCGACAACGGAGTCTTCAGCTTCAACGTATCTTTGAGGGATCTGGCTTCCCCTTCCATCATATTAACATTTGCACCACCATGCTGGGGCATGGGATTGTTGACGACATTCGGAGCCGGTGCAAGGTCGATGGCCTTTGAATCTATGAGATCCTGAACTACGTGCTTAAAAGCTTTGCAGTTCTCAATATTGTGGCCAGGTGCCCCAGAGTGGAAGCTACACCTAGCGTTGGCGTCGTAACCCATCGGAAGTTTACCAACGGGAGGAGCCAGAGTGCGTAACTGCACAAGTTGTAGTTGTTGAAGACTAGAAAGTAGCTGAGCGTACGACATTGGAAGAGTGTCGAAACGCCGGTCCATCGTCCTTTGCCTCTGTTGATAGGCGGGTTTGTTACCCTGTTACTGTTGTTGGTACTGAGTTTGCTGACGTCGTGGTTGTTGTTGTTGTAGTGGTGCTGCAGCTGGAATGGTCACAACCGCAACATACGGTTGCTGATGATAGTTCTGAAAGTTATTCCTCTGGTTATCCCTGTTCTGATAAGAAGATATGACATTTTCATCCCCTTCTCTCCTCTTCTGTCCCTGAATGAACGACATCTTCACCCCTGATGAAGATCCACCTCCACTCTGGATCTTACATGTCTTCAGATAGTTCTCCACCCTCTCTCCGGTAGAGACTACATCAGCAAAGTTGGAGGCATTGCAACCCACCAGGCGCTCCAAATAAGGTCTCGGCAGAGTGTTCATGAACATGTTAGCCATTTCCTTCTCCAACATAGGAGGTTGAACACGGGAAGCTGTCTCCCTCCAGCGTTGAGCGTATTCCCTGAAGCACTCATTGCCTTTAAGAGACAGATTCTGAAGTTGAGTTCTGTCCGGAGCCATGTTTGCATTATACTGATACTGCTTCACGAAAGCCTCAGCCAAATCCCTCCAGCAGCGGATGTGGGCTCTGTCCAGCCTTATATACCATTCCAGGGATGCCCCAGCTAGGCTATCCTGTAGAAAGTACATAAACAACTTTTCATCGTCAGAGTATGCAACCATTTTACGGAAGTAGGCTTGCACATGGGTCTTCGGGCAAGAGTTGCCGCTGTATTTGTCGAATATCGGGACCTTGAATTTCGGTGGCACCCTCACGCCTGGGACCAATCCCAAGTCAGCAACGTCTACTCCTAGAGGACTTTGTCCTTCCACTGCCTTCAACCTCTCTTCCAGTCTTCGAAACATAGGGTCCATACCATGACCCATACCAAAGTCTTCCAGAAGCAAGGGGAACTGATCCTCCTGGTCATCATGGACGGGTTGTTGACCGAAGTTGACAAGTAGGATCGGGGTAGGCCCTGGTCCACTGAGTCCGTTAGCTTCTCCAGCTGGGGGATCAGTCAACGTCTCTGGTTGAGTAGTGGCGGGATTCCTCTGCATCATCTGCCTGAGCTCTTGCTGTCCCTGAGCCATCCTTTGAACCACATCCTTGAATTGGTTCATGCGGATCTTCATCTCGGCGAGTTTTGCTTGTAGGCTTTCCATTACTCTCTGGTGGTTTCTGCGTGTACCATACCGGTGAATGCCTGAGTCAGCTATCTTGCTAGTGGAACACCAAACAACTGAGAACACTGTGGCGGTACCTGTTATGCAAGACATGCTAACGGATATGCCAATGCAATGACATGTTTATCATTTCCAAAGGGTATTCTAACCCCCTTGATTCGAGTCTCACATTTGATAAACAGTGTAAGAAGAAAACCCCGACTAGAATCAAGAAGAAGATATGAACCCATGGGAATAGATAAACATGTGTTAAATGATATGATTGCAAAATGATGTGATGCAATGATGTGAATGCAAAACGATGTGATGCAGTGCAGTGACATGGGAATCAGGATTGCTGGATCCGCTTGAACATTTGTCAGGTTGCACTGTCTGAAGAGAAACCCACTGAAGAATGTAATACAAGATCAGAACTCTGCTCTAGAAAACCGGGTTAGTTGGAGGTTAAGGTTTCCTGAATTTAGCCCGCCCCTCACTGGTAGGTTCTAAGAACAGAAGTTCGTCAACTTCAGCCCTTCGGTCGAGAATAATACGTTTACCACTGAAGGTTTGGCATTATTATGGGATAAAAGACCTCCACTGACTCCCCTCAACAGGACATCCTAATAGCAAGTTCCCAGTCTCGGGGTCCTCGGATTGATCAGCGAGAATGCGCCCACCAAAGCTAACATAATCACGTCTCAGAGGAGAGGCCTCGACTGAGTTCTCGGGAAATGGTCACCAGAGTCGACGATTTCTAGAGGAACATCTGCCGTTATGGAACACCCATAGGACAGAATATATCCAAAAGAAACCTCGTCTGGATGTGGGTCTTCATGAACGACTTAACATAGCAACACGTCACGCAAGCCTCATGACTATCCACTCTAAAACCTGTGTGTACACTCAAGCCTGGGTAATGGGCTTATCTCTCATAGAACACCCCATCCCAACAAACAAACAAACCAACAGCAGAGCCAACAGATACAACAATGATATGTACACAATGCAATGAAGCAGGTAAATGCTGAAAAATAAATAACTGTACAAAAGAATGAACACCCAATAAACAAACAACCTACAAAAGCTAGGAGGGACTCGCTCAGGGAAACCAGGGTCCCCAGCAGAGTCGCCAGCTGTCGCAACCTGAAAAAGGAGATGCGTAAAAACAACCGGCGAGAAAGAAATGACAGAAGAGTCGCCACCGTGCGTTAGTTATCCCAAAGGAGGGAAAGGAAACGCTCAAAGTAGACCTGGAAAAAAAGGAAAGGAAAAGACAAGGTCTCACAACCAAATCTTGGGTTCGGGAGTCGATTATGCGAAGGGAAGGTATTAGCACCCCTACGCATCCGTAGTACTCTACGGGATCCACTTTTGTTGTTCTTGTCTAAAGGGTGTGGGTTTATCTAATGTACTATTTGCTAAAAGAGGGGGTCAAAAGAAAATGACTCGCACGGATATCGCATCCACTGCATACGTATCTCATCTGGATATGAGAATCAGAGTCTTCGTAGCTCGGCTGCCTATGGGCTAAAGAGGAGTGTGCTCGCTAAGACATCGCGTCTTATGCCTACGTATCTCATCTGGAATGAGAATCAGAGCAAGCCGTAGTTCGACTAACTACGGGTTAAGGGTTGTGTTTTTTAGATGAACGACGTTACTACGCAATCTACCGGATGCTCGACCTTTGGAGACTTACTCGCCTGTAGTAGAAGGAGTTAACGTGTTCCTAGGAGAATAAAAATCAATGAGTTTGTTTGTGTTTTAGGGATGCTCATGCAAAAAAGGAAGTCCTAGACGAAGGAACAGTGCTACCTTAATTGACGTGCAAACGAGAGACTATATGAAGCCTAGCAATCCTATGGGGAGACGATCACACCATACAAAACAAACATGCATAAAGTAAAATGCCACCAAGGGGGCTCAAACCTACATGGGTAGGGCTTTAGTCAAGAGGGGTATCAACCTCGACAAACAAGCCATGGAATAGGTAATCAAATGGGCTCTTAACCACTGACATTGAACGTCAGGGTGAGCAGATCAAAAGGGTAATGAGGATAGGACCTCATAACTCTTAACCCTGGACAGGGTGAGCTCATGACAAAAAGTGGGGATTCAGAAAGGTGGAACCCTCTCCACTGACTGACCGGACAAAAGATCTTGGGCTTTTGTTCTGAAGCATCAGCACGTAGTGCGAGCATAAAGAACGACACACTGAATAACGGGGGATTGATTACTAATCCCTTTTATCCGTCAATTGCCTCTTCGTAGAGGTCTTTAGCACTGGTGCCTCCTTTTGGAGGTCTTTGGGCACAAAAGTAAACAAACAAAAGAAAACATTGCCTCCTATCGAGGTCTTCCAGCTAAGAAAGCGGTAAAATGCGGGAAAGATAAAGGGATCAAGAGGTCTACCACACGGATAAAGATCCGAAGTAATAACAGCTAGAGAAATAAGAAACCTAGAGATCTCTCGAGCTGGCACCATCAAAGAAAGCAAGTCAATACAGGTAATCGGAATAAATCTCCAAATGGTATCCCACAAATAAAGTGGAATACCAAGCAAGCTATCCTTTCAGGAGTCATGTGAGCCCTCACAAAAAACTCAACAAACAGGTTAGAGTGACAAGATGGGGTGCAATCAAGAGTTGCCCCAAATCAAAATGTAACCACATGAATCATACCATTAAAATTCACAAAAAGAGCTCACAAAAAGCAACCAAGTGTAGGAGGCCTAAACCTCTTGTCAAACACATGCATCAAAAGGGTATCAAAATTCAAAGTCAGGGGGCAAGGATCCACACATCAAGGCATGACATACATACTAAAACATATGCCCATATGCAAAACCTAACGATACCCACTCTTCCAAATTCACCCATAATACCTCATACATTCAGAAATTTCAGGTTGAAAGTATAAAGTAGTGGAAATAGGGCATACCTGATTGGGGAGGATCGATTAAAATTGAATTGCACCGTTGGCTTTGCAGAACAATCTTAGGGTTTATATGAGAGGGAATTGGTTCTTTGCAGATGAGTTCCCTTCAGTCTCTGGAGGTTGCTCTGAATTAGTTAGAATCTCTCTAGGGTTTTTTCACTGAATTTTTTTTAGAATTTATAACCTGATTTTCGTGGCTTTGTGGGCTCAAATGAGAGAGGTCCAAGTCCAAGATATTTCTGTTATATTTTATTTATTTATTTATTTATTTATTTATTTATTTATTTCGTTTATTATTTATTTTTTTCGTTTATTTTTTTCATTTATTTTTATTTATTTTTATTTATTTTTTTCGTTTATTTTTTTATTTTTTTATTTTATTCTCAAAACGCGTGGGCTTCGCCTAGCGAGCATGACAGTTCAAGAAATTCCTCTGAGCGTAGGTGATTCTGGTGGCTTTTCTTGGGACTCGCTAGGCGACCCATTCTGCTCGCCTAGCGAGCATGACAGCCCATGAACAAACTTTTGCTCCTTCAAGATTAACGTTTTGACTGATGAATAGACCCCATTTGAACATGTTGGAAGTATCTCAAGCCATTCCCTTGTGTTGACTGATCACCCAGATAGGACCCACAAAGTGTCTTGGATGATATTCAAGCTTCTTGGATCTAATTCCGATTGACATGATGAAATGCAATATGAAATGTTAAATGACCTAAAAATGAATGCATGAATGAGGGGGGCAAATTTTGAGGTATTACACCCGGCAACGGCGCCAAAAACTTGATCGTTGTCGATTCGCAAGTGCACGAATAACGTCAAAGTAATATAAAAGAAAATCGATCCCACAGAGACCAATCGTCAATCTATCGATTACTATCGTTACGGTGTTTATCTAAGGCGGTATAAAAGAGATATTGGGTTTACAAAATAACGGTAAATAATAAATGCAGGTAAAGACAGGTTCAATGTAATCCACGTCAGTTAAGTGATGTTTCGATTGTCTAAATAGAACTACTTATGAGGCAATATTTTCTACTCTTGAAAAGAATCATTTAACAGGAATTGTCGCTTTCGCGTATTCAGAACCGAGTTTACCCTTAAATTAAGGCCTTTTATTGTCACTTATAAAAGGTGCGCAGAACGCTAAAGTAGTAAACCTATTTTTAAGAAATGAGACTCGTAAACTTAGTTGAAAAGTGATTTTGATTTGGAAAGTTTACCCAAGGAGTTTCCTGATTTTAAATCTATCAACGCGTCCGAAAATAGTTTCAAAAATAGTTTTTCCTTAAAGTGATAAAAATTCCTAGTTACTAAGCCAGGGTGCTTTCGCACTCCTCGAATAGTTAAAACTAACCAAGTCTGTTTTAGAAAACTCAAGTTAAGAATCAAAACAACCTTTTAAGTATTTCTACAGATTTCAATATGTGAAACATTACTTTAACCACGATCCTTACATTCTAACCTTTAAAAGATTTAGCCAGACATGGTAACACAAACAAACACAACGGTGTTAATCATGATGAAAAGTTTGTTTTAGAATGTGAGGCGTAGAGAGCGAGTAAAGTGCGTAAAGTAAATAAAGTAAAGCGAGTGCGGAAAATAAATAAAGTAAAGCGAGTGCGGAAAATAAATAAAGTAAAGAGAGTGCGGAAAATAAATAAAGTAAAGTGAGTGTGGAAAATAAATAAAATAAAAGCGATGCAGGAAATAAATAAAATAAAAGCGATGCGGGAAATAAATAAAATAAAAGCAATGCGGGAAATAAATAAATAAAGCGATAAATAAGAACCTACTCCAAACGGAGGCTTCGATTCTGGTACAAAAATAAACCTCCGACTCCTGAAGCTAAAGACGACAACAACTCGAAGTGACCCAACTCAATCTCACAAAGGTGCGATAACCCCCCGATGTAACGGATTATCGCTATTACAAATGATAAATATATGCTTAGTGTTGTAAAACTAAGTTGGATGATTAGAAAACAAAATGGAACGAGCTATTTATAGAGGTTTCCAGCATCTTGTAAAGACCATGGTGCCCTCCAACTTCCCCTTAGTGGAACATGACTTCTAAAGGTGGTGCCCGCCATCCCTTCATGGCACCCGCCATGTGTGTAAATGGGGTGGATCCTGGGAACATGGCGGTTACCTCCTAGTTGAGGGTTGATGACTTATGGCTTCCCCTATAGCGGCCGCCATGTGCAACGCCATGTGTGTAAATGGGGTGGATCCTGGGAACGTGGCGGTTACCTCCTAGTTGAGGGATGAAGACTCATGGCTTCCCCTATAGCGGCCGCCATGTGCAATGCCATGTGTGTAATTTTACCGAAAAACCCTAATTTTAGGTCTTTTTGCTTTGTTTCTTCCAAAAGAGTCCAAAAGTGCTAAATATCTGAAAACAAGAGAAAAGAGAGCATAATACAAACAAAATGATAATAAAGTCCTAATAAACATGTGAAATCCGAGTCAAAAACACGATGTAATTCGGTGTGATCACATGTGAGAAGGATTTTTCTTAAAAATGAAAAATGAACAACAAATTACTTAGATTGGTGAACAATAACAAGAACATAAACAACAACCCAATTGTTGCAAGTCTGGCCATGCGTCACAAAATTGGCGCAGGCTTCGTCTTCATCATCCTCAATAACAATAGATGAGTGTTGATCATTACCATGAATGAACCCTCCACTGCAGAAACTCGGTTGCACATCTTCAACTTTGATGTTGAACGACCCTTGTTGAAATCCCAATCCGGCCTTGTTCTTATTCTCAACAATCTCTACCATGCGACCCCACTGATCAGTGCTTCTTGTCTCAATAGCTTTCTGAGCATCCTTGAAAGACGACATGGGTGCCCCAGTTTTCTTTACCTCAACAATAGAAAAGGCTTGGAACAGAGTTCCAACCTCCTTCTCAGTTTCAACATAGGAAAAGGATGACAAATGACTCACTAAGAGCGCCTTCTCCCCACCAACAACGACAAGCTTGTCGTTCTTCACAAATTTAAGCTTCTGGTGCAGAGTAGATGTTACAGCTCATGCTTCATGGATCCATGGCCTTCCCAATAAACAACTGTAGGCCGGATGGATATCCATTACTTGAAAAGTAATATGAAAATCACTCTGACCTATCTTAAGTGGCAGGTCCATTTCACCAATGACGGTTTTATGAGAACCATCAAATGCTTTAATGATCACACCACTGTACCTCATAGGGGAACCTTGATAAGATAGTCTAGATAGAGTTGACTTCGGAAGCACGTTCAAAGAAGAACCAATATCAACCAATACATTGGACATTGCATCCTCCTTGCAATTTATTGAATATGGAGTGCTAGGTTGTGATTTCTGCCTTCCTTAGGAAGCTCTTCATCACAAAAGCTCGGATTATTGCAAGAAGTGATGTTAGCCACAATGTGGTCAAACTGATCCACAGTAACATCGTGCTCAACGAGGCTTGCTCTAGTACCTTCTGCAATGCTTCTCTATGTGCTTCAGAATTCATTAATAGAGATAGTACTGAAATCTTTGACAGGGTTTGAAGCAGCCGCTCCACCACATTAAACTCGCTCTTCTTAATCAATCATAAAACCTCATCATCATCATTAGGCTTCAGCTTGCTGGATTCACCAGACTGACACACGGGAGCACTAATTGGGTTTTTCATAGGCACATCCTACTTCTTACTGGATGAAACATCCTCTACCTCCTTCGGAAAGACCGGACCAAAGACACGACCATTACGAGCCACCTTTGCAATATCAACTATACTCACCATAGAATTCATTACAAGCAAAGGAACCTCTCGACCATTTTTTACCATCGTAGCATTATACTGATAAGGCACATCTTTATCGGATTCATACGGAACAGGGCCTGCTAACCGTATGATCAACGACGATACCGATCTATTAATGCTGTTGTTGCTACTGCTATCAAACTGATTTACTACCCGCGCAGGGGTCATGAACACAGGAACAATCACATTCACATCATTTATATCTCTTGACTGACAAATTTGGATAAGCCCTTCATCCATCAACCTTTGAATATCCCTCTTGACAATAACATATCCTCGAGGGTTCATACTGCATATCACACAACCATCATGGTCATGCTCACAATCACTGACCAAACAGATATCTATATGAATTGCAACCAAAGACTGTCTGATATGGCGGACATCATAAACCTTCTACTCTCCAGGACAACCATCTACCATATTGACAAAAGCATTACCATGTGTGGGCAACGAATTAGCTTTTACATTAGGCGCACAATCCTCAAAGGACACCATCCCACTCTTCACAAGCTTTTGTACTTCGTACTTCAATGGATAGCAGTTCTCAATGTCATGGCCAGGGGCTCCCTGGTGAAACGCACAATGGAGTTCAGGTTTGAACCACCATGGAAGTGGCTCGGGAATTTGAGGTGGATTTCTTGGTTGGAGTAGGCTCTTGAGAACCAAATATGGATATAATTCTACATATGTCATAGGAGTAGGGTCAAAAGAGACCTTCCTCCTCTCAAAGCTTTGTTGTTGATTATTATTGTTGTAGTTGGTTCTTTGTTGTGATTGTTGTTGACGTTGTTGTTGTTGAATCGGAACAGATTAATTATTGGAATTGTTGGAAAATACAAGAATCAATGATGAAACCTGATGTTGATGCTAACGCGATTGAGAACTTCTTCTGACATGAGGCCTTCTCTGCCTCCCTATAGATACTGAATTGGTTTTCCCCTCCTTCCTCTTGGAAAAACCACCACCGTACTTCTTATTGGACGACGCTTCTTCCTTAGACAGACGTCCTTCATGGACTCCCTCTTCTAACCTAATCCCCATGTTTACAATTTTGGTAAAGTCACTAGGGGCACTGGAAATCATACGTTCGTAATAAAACGAACTCAAGGTCTTTAGGAAAATCTTCGTCATCTCTTTCTCTTCTAATGAAGGATTAATCTGAGCAGCAAGTTCCCTCCACCTCTGAGCATACTCTTTAAATGTCTTTTTATCCTTCAAGAACATAGACCTCAATTGGTCTCTATTAGGCGCCATATCCACATTATACTTGTACTTTTTAACAAAAGCTTCACCTAGATCGTTGAATATACGAACACTTGCACTGTCTAGCCCCATATACCATCTCAGAGCAGCACCAGTCAAACTGTTTTGAAAATAGTGAATCAGTAACTGATCATTATCAGTTTGAGTTGACATCTTTCTGGCGTAAATGCAAGGTTGATAAGTGGACAAGTATTTCCCTTATACTTTTCAAAGTCAGGGACTTTGAACTTCATAGGGATTTTCACATTCGGTACCAAGCATAGCTCAACAACACTCTTACCAAATAGGTCATTTCCTATCAACATCTTCAACTCCTTTCGCAACTCAAGGAATTGATCCTTCATTTCATCCATCTTCTCGTAAACATCTGGGCCCTCAGATGGCTCAAAATGGTAGATGGTGTCCTCAACACGGGGCAAGGTATGAACAACTGGAGGAGGCACAGACATGACAGGGCTAGATGCCGACATAGAGACAAAGGTAGGTGCAAACCCTTCAGGCACGAAGTTTGGTGGCATTCCCCACGAGAATCCAGCAGGCATGGACATACCAGATTGGCTGGTAGCAACAGGAATAGTCGAGGTAGCCACCTCGGAAATGACAGTCCTCTAGGGAGGAGCTGCGGGAGTTGGTGAAGACTGATTCTGCGCAGCAAGAACAGACTCCATCATAGCGATCAACCGTGAAATTTCGTCCTTCAGCTCTCTGTTCTCTTGTTCCAAATGTTCCATGATTCTGGGTTGATTGTTGTGAGTGTTATATCGGTGAGTCAGCTTGGCTGAAGCATAGAAGAATAACTGATAAGACAATCTAGCGACAGAAGACCTACTATGCAAATGATGCATGAAATGCAATGTTTTTGTTTATTTAATTTCAAGGAACATATTGTTTTATTTGCAAGTATATAATAACAATAATAACAATTTGATTGACCATAAAATCTCTTTTATTCATAAAAATTTGGGAGGATTACACTGGGTACAACTTTAGAAACCAAAGTACAAATATAAGAGAAAAGGAAACTAATAAGGATCCCCTAACAACATTATCAGATGATCTGGCTGCGGGCGTGTACTTCCTTTGGATGCATCGAATCTCAGACTCGAAAGAGGTCTTCATCTGAGCCTTCTCAAGGACAAGCTGGTCAACAATCTTCTTCCAAGCACCGGAAGGCTGAGGCATACTGTCGTAACCTGAAAAATACAGTGTGCGAAAAAACAACCGGCGAAAGAAAATGACAGAAGAGTCGCCACCGTGCGTTATTTATCCCAAAAGAGGGAAAGGAAACGCTCGAAGTAAACCTGAAAAGAGGAAAGGAAAGACAAGGTCGCGTAACCAAATCTTGGGTTCGGGAGTCGGTTATGCAAAGGGAAGGTATTAACACCCCTACACATCCGTAGTACTCTACGGGATCCACTTTCGTAGTTCTTGTCTAAAGGGTGTGAGTTTATCTTGTGTTGTTTACTAAAAAAGGGGTTAAATGAAAATGACTCGCGCGGATGTCGCATCCACTGCATACGTATCTCATATGAATATGAGAATCAGAGTCTTCGTAGCTCGGCTGACATATGGGTTGGGGGGATGTGTGCTCGCTAAGACATCGCGTCTTATGCCTACGTATCTCATCTGGAATGAGAATTAGAGCAAGCCGTAGTTCGGCTAACTACGGGGTTATGGATTGGGTTTTGGACGAACGACGTTACCACGCAATCTACCGGATGCTCGACCTTTGGAGACTTACTCGCCTGTAGTGGAAGGAGTAAACGTGTGTTTAGGAGAAGAAAAATCAATGAAGGGTTAGGGTTTGGGATGCTCATGCAAAAAGATTCCTGGACGAAGGAACCTGTAAAAAAAAAACACACACACAAAAACATTGCCTCCTATCGAGGTCTTCCAGCTAGGAAAGCAGTAAAATGCGGGAAAAAATGTAAAAGTACCACGCGGATAAAGATCCGAAGTAACAACAATTAGAGGAATGGGAAACCCAGGGATCCTTCCAAGCTAAACACCATCAAAGAAAGTGAGTCAGTACAGGTAATCGGAATAAAACCTCCAGGCGGTATCCCACAAATAAAGTGGAACACCAGGCAAACCATCTCTGCAAAAGTCATGTGAGCCCTCACAAAAACTCAACAAACAGGTTAGAGACAAAAAAAATAGGGTAATCAATGGTTGCCCCCAAATCAAAATGTAACCACATGAATCATGCCATTAAAATTCACAAAAAAGACATGCATCAAAAGGGTATCAAATTCACCCATAATACCTCAAACATTCAGAGTATTCAAATTCAAAGCTCAAAGGTAATGGGAATAAGGGCAAACCTGATTGGAGAGCTTGATTGAAATTGAGTTGCACCCGTGAGGTTTACAAAACAATCTTTAGGGTTTATGTGAGGCAGAGGTGATTCTGTGCAGTTGAGTTCCCTTCAGGGTTTGGAGGCTGCTCTGAACTCCGTTAGCTCTTCTCTCACTATCTTTTTCCCCAGGGTTCTTCTCTCACTATCTTTTTCCCAAACAGGGTAATAGGAATAGAATCGCCTTTTGTTTCACTGAAACTCTGAATTTATAACTTGATTTTTGTGGACCTGTGGGCTCAAATGAGAGAGGTCCAAGTCCAAGATTTTTTTCTTTTATTTATTTATTTATTTACTATTTATTTTTTTCGTTTTCCGTTTTTTTTTCAAAACACGTGGGCTTTCGCCTAGCGAGCATGACAGCTCATGAACAAACCTTTGCTCCTTCAAGATTAACGTTTTGACTGACGAATAGACCCCTGTTGGAAGTAACTTAAGTTTTTCCCTTGTGTTGACTGATCATCTAAATAAAGCCCACAAAGTGTCCTGGATGATGTTCAAGCTTCTTGGATCCGATTCCGATTGCCATGATGAAATGCAAATGCTAAGTGACCTAAAAATGAATGCATGCATGAGGTGTAAAGCGTATGCTTCCAGGAAAAATGAAGGGTAAATTTTGGGGTATTACAGCTGCCCCTATTCAATCAACTGGAGACCTGGAAAGAAGATAGCAGCGGCTTTCGTGCTTTCGAGGTATCAAGGGATTGAATACAATAAAAGCCCGAAAATTTGCACTGAAGTGAAGTGAAGTAACAATGCCTGTCAGAATCGGAAAAGAGGTGGTCTTGAAAGAGGAATCCGTATGGTACGGTGAGAGTCAGTCTGAATACCGAAAAAGAATGTTAACCTGGATACCAAAATAAATGGTAACACAGAAATAACCATGGCCTGAATGCCGCTCATCAGTCTGAATACTGGAAATGACTTCGATCTGAACATCGGGAGATATGAGATTATTAATATCGGTCTGAACACCGAGAGGCTGGCCTGAATGCCACAAGTTGCGTCGACCTGAACATCGGAAACTTCTTCAATCTAAACATCGGAAAATTGGCCTGAATGCCACAAGTTGCATCGACCTGAACGTCGGAAGCTTCCTCGATCTGAACATCGGAAAATTGGCCTGAATGCCACAAGTTGCATCAACCTGAACGTCGGAAACTTCTTCGATCTGAACATCGGAAAACTGGCCTGAACGCCACAAGTTGCATCGACCTGAACGTCGGAAACTTCTTCGATCTGAACATCGGAAAACTGGCCTGAATGCCACAAGTTGCATCGACCTGAACGTCAGAAACTTCTTCGATCTGAACATCGGAAAATTGGCCTGAATGCCACAAGTTGCATCGACCTGAACGTCGAAAACTTCTTCGATCTGAACATCGGAAAACTGGCCTGAACACCACAAGTTGCATCGACCTGAACGTCGGAAACTTCTTCGATATGAACATCAGAAAACTGGTCTGAACGCCACTTCGGTCTGAATACTGGAAACTTCATGCCTGTCGGCATCGGCAGAAATAGGGAACGATAATAGAGGCAGCGCATGGGCCAATGACACTTGCTGGGGATAACAAAGGTAAGTCATGAACAATCTTCAGTCTGAGTACTGGAAACGACTTCTGGCTTATCACTTGGGATACCGAGAATGTTTTATACTTACATGCGTATGTTTGAATTTTTCAATGGCGTAATGCTCCATGGAAATGGAAATGCTACGCAATTTGCAATGCAATATGATTCTACATGCAGGGATGCAAAATGCTGGGTAGAATGCCAAGCCGAGGCAAGGGAATCTGCTGGGGAAATGATCACCATCTTCTGGACCCTGGCAAGGCTGCTGGAGATGCACAGCGCAAAGAATTCTATGAGGAAATGACCCGCCACACGGTGTTCTAGTAATGACGAACTACCGAGATTCTGACTGGGGAGAGAACGGCACTGAAAACCTGCTGTTGGGGAAAGCGATAGTGGTTCTGGCAACCACGATCTGTGAGAGATGACTCAGCAGGGGAAGCAAACACCGATATGGTACCGAAGTTCTGCTTCAAGGAAAGAAACCATGGATCTGGCATTGGGATTATCGATCTGGCCTCGAACTCTGAGGAGCAGCCGCTTCTGCTGGGAAGATACAGTCTGACACTGTCAACTCCGCTGGGGGTATATAGTTTGACACTGTCAACCCTACTGGGGAGTGTATAATCTGAAACCACTGCTTGGGGGGGGGGGGGGGGGGAGGTACAGTGGTGAGAACCTGCTGGGGATTGAAGAATCCAACGCTCTGATCAGCTCTGCAGGGATAAGATACCGAATTCGTCTGTTGGTTGAAAACATTCACGATCATCTGCAGGGGATTTTAAGGAAATGCCCCGAGGGTACCTGTTCTGAATAGACGATCCAAAGCACTTAAAATTTACAGCAATTTTAAATGTTTATTAAGCATGTACCTGTAAAGCTCTTATGTGTCATGATGCAATGTTTATCAAAAATTTGGACGTCATTTTTGCAAACAAAACAGAAAAATGAAAATGAAAACAGAGATATACTGAATAACATGATTTTATTGATTGAACGACCTCCGAATAGGCATTTACATCAGGAAGCAATCCCTGGAAAGATGCAATCGCACAACAGATAAAAACAGACATTAATCTAATGGCAATGTGAAATGGATTTCTATTGGGTTCCAATTCTGCTATGACTTGCTCGTCTTCAAGATCCTCTAGATGATCAGCTTTCTGAAAGAGTGATTGGACTGTTTCCTATCCTTCAAAAGTTTCCAGTCATTGACACGAGATGAGATTCAGAACTACTCAGAACGCAGTCATTCGCTTAATCCCTAACTTTTGCCTGGATCGTCCTTTTCGGGTTTTCAATCCACCGGGATACCCATTTTTGCCTAAGTTGCCTTTTCAGGTTTTCAACTTACCGGGTGTACAATCTTTTCACTTTTAATCCCTAATTTTTGCCCGAACCTTTTTCATTTTCTTGGTTCGCCGGGATGCCCATTTTTGCCTGGACTACTCTTTTTATTGTCCAGCGGGTCTATTTCATGCGAAGTATTTTTTAACTGCGTCTGAGTTCACCGGGGAAGTGAAGTTTTCACCATCCATCGTTGCAAGCATTAAGGCCCCACAATAAAAAACCTTGGTGACAATATACGGTCCATCATAGTTAGGAGTCCACTTGCCCCTGTGATCTGTCTGAGGAGGAAGGATCCTTTTCAACACTAAATCTCCGACCTGGAAGCATCGAGGACGCACTTTCTGATCAAAGGCTCTCTTCATCCGACTTTGATACAACTGCCTATGACAAATGGCTGCCATTCGCTTCTCTTCGATAAGACTAAACTCATTGAACCTTGTCCGAATCCATTCAGCTTCGTCTAACTTGACATCCAACAGGACTCTTAGAGAAGGAATCTCCACTTCAATAGGTAGGACTGCTTCCATACCATACACAAGGGAGTAAGGGGTTGCCCCGGTCGATGTACGTACTGAAGTACGGTACCCATGCAAGGCGAAGGGTAGCATCTCATGCCAATCTCTGTACGTAACGACCATCTTCTGCACAATCTTCTTTATGTTCTTATTTGCTACCTCAACAACGCCGTTCAACTTAGGGCGGTAAGGGGAAGAATTGTGATGCTGAATGTTAAAGTTCTGGCACAACTCCTTCATCATTTTGTTGTTGAGATTAGAACCATTATCACAATGATTCTTTCGGGAATCCCATAGCGACAAATGATTTCTTTCTTGATGAATCGAGCAACCACATGTCTAGTGACCTTCGCAAATGACGCTGCTTCGACCCACTTGGTGAAATAGTCGATGGCAAAATGGATGAAGTGATGCCCATTGGAAGCGGTCGGCTCAATCTTTCCAATCATATCGATGCCCCACATAGCGAAAGGCCACGGCGAAGACATCACATTCAAAGGATTCGGCGGCACATGCACCTTATCAGTATGAATTTGGCATTTATGGCACTTCCAAGCATATTTGAAACAATCAGATTCCATGGTCATCCAGTAATAACCTGCTCTCAACAATTTCTTAGCCATTGCATGTCCACCGGCATGAGTACCGAAGGAGCCTTCATGAACTTCCTACATTAACATGTCTGCTTCGTGTCTATCCACGCATCTGAGCAAAACCATGTCGAAGTTCCTCTTATACAACACATCGTCTTTGTTCAAGAAGAAACTTCCTGCCAATCTTCTCAAAGTCTTTCTATCATTGTTGGATGCCCCTGAAGGGTACTCTTGATTCTTCAGAAAGCACTTGATGTCGTGATACCAGGGCTTGTCATCAACTACCAATTCAGCAGCAAACACATATGCGGCCTTATCAAGGCGCATCACGTCGATTTTGGGAGCATGGTTCCAACGGATCACCGTGATCATGGAGGATAGAGTAGCAAGAGCATCTGCCATCTGGTTCTCATCACGAGGTATATGGTACAACTTTATTGTTGTGAAGAAAGTCAACAGTCTTCTCGTGTAATCTCTGTAGGGGACCAGAGTAGGCTGGAGAGTGTTCCAATCACCATTCACTTGATTGATTACCAGAGCTGAATCTCCGAAGATGTCCAAATTCTTGATTCTCGAATCAATGGCTTGCTCAATACCCAAGATACAGGCTTCATACTCAGCTTCATTATTGGTGCACTCGAAACTCAGACGAGCGGTGAAAGGCATGTGGGCACCTTTCGGAGTTGTAATGACAGCACCAATTCCACTTTCTCTGGCGTTGACGGCCTCATCAAACATTAAAGTCCACTTTTCTTCTGGATCAGGTCCCTCTTCAACAACTGGCTCTTCACAGTCTTTCATCTTGAGGAACATGATGTCTTCATCTGGAAAATAAAACTTCATCGGCTCATAATCTTCAACCGGCTGTTGAGCAAGATAGTCTGATAGAATACTCCCCTTGATGGCTTTCTGGGAAGTATACTAGATATCGTACTCTGTCAGTACCATTTGCCAACGAGCAACTCTTCCGATGAGAGCTGGCTTCTCAAATATATACTTCACTTGATCCATTTTGGAGATCAGTAAGGTTGTGTGATACAACATGTATTGTCTCAATCGCTTAGCAGCCCGTGCAAGTGCACAACATGTTTTTTCAAGCATTGAGTATCTCGAATCGCAATCTGTGAATTTCTTACTCAGGTAGTAGATGGCATGCTCTTTCCTACCTGTCTCGTCGTGTTGACCGAGAACACAACCCATGGAATTGTCTAGTACTGTCAAATACATAATCAGCGGTCTCCCTGGGACCGAAGGCACAAGGATAGGAGGATTCTGCAAATACTCTTTTATCTTCTCGAACGCCCTTTGACAATCATCATTCCACCTGATAGCCTGATCTTTTCTCAAGAATTTGAATATTGGCTCACACGTGGCTGTTATGTGAGAGATGAACCTTGCAATGTAGTTCAACCTCCCTAAGAAACCACGAACTTGTTTCTCTGTTCTTGGCTCAGGCATTTCCTGTATCGCTTTCACTTTGGCCGGATCCACCTCAATCCCTTTTCCGCTAACAACAAAACCCAGTAGTTTTCCAGATCTCACCCCAAAAGTACACTTGTTCGGATTAAGCCTCAGCTTTAATTTCCTCAAACGCTCAAACAGTTTCTGCAAATTCACCAAATGTTCTTCTTCTGTCTGAGATTTGGCAATCATATCATCAACATAAACCTCGATTTCATGATGAATCATATCATGGAACAGAGTCACCATCGCTCGCTGATATGTTGCTCCGGCATTTTTCAGACCAAACGGCATTACCTTGTAGCAGAAGGTGCCCCATGGGGTTATGAATGTTGTCTTCTCCATGTCTTCTGGTGCCATCTTAATTTAATTATAGCCAGAAAAAGCCATCCATGAAGGAGAATACCGAGAACTGAGTCGTGTTATCCACCAAAACGTCAATGTGGGGTAAGGGGAAATCATCTTTAGGACTAGCCCTGTTCAGATCCCGGTAGTCAACACACATCCGTACCTTTCCATCCTTCTTAGGTACCGGAACGATATTTGCAACCCATGGCGGATAATTTGTGACTGCTAGAAACCCTGCATCCAACTGTTTTTGCACTTCTTCCTTTATCTTGACAGCCATCTCTGGTCTTGTTCTTCTGAGCTTCTGCTTGACCGGAGAACAACCTTCTTTGAGCGGCAAGCGATGTACCACGATGTCTGTGTCAAGCCCTGGCATGTCCTGATAAGACCAAGCGAAAATGTCAACATACTCTTGCAGCAATTCAATCAACCCCTTCTTCACATTGTCTTCCAAAGCAGCCCCTATCTTGATTTCTCTCTTGGCGTCCTCGGTGCCGAGATTAATCACTTCAACAGAATCTTGATGCGGTTGAATGACCCTTTCCTCTTGTTTTAATAACCTGGTAAGTTCTTCAGGGAGTTCACAATCTTCATCACCCTCTTCTTCAGTTCGAAAGATTGGATTTTCAAAGTCGAAGCAAGCCATAGCAGAACCGTTATTAATAGGATCCAATGATGTGCATCTGCATGAGTGATGGTATGTGCTTATGAGTGTGAAAGAAAAAAAAGTGGAAACTAAACAAAACATTGCCATTTTTTTTGAAAAACTGCAAAAATAGAAAGACAGGGAACGAAATATTTGAATGCAAAAAGACGTCCTTTATTTATGATAAAAAATGCAAGTGTCACATAGATGAGCCCTACAATGAGTCATTACGCCCTGGCGGAACGTAAGACTTGGATATGCATGAATAAACAAAGAAAATTACTCCTCCAGACAAGTGGCTTGGACAATCTCCTCAGAAGACCAATTGTTGAGAACTTCACCCGGGATCCTCGGACGCACCCAGTTATCGATGTCGCAATCACTATCCCCATCTTCATTGTTGACCGCAGAGACTAATTTGACTTCTCCTTCAACCATGTTAACGTTGGCTCCATCATGCTGGGGCATGGGATTGTTGATGACATTAGGAGATGGTGCAAAGTTAACGGCCTTTGAATCAATGAGGTCCTGAACTACGTGCTTAAAAGCTTTGCAGTTCTCAATATTGTGGCCAGGTGCCCCAGAGTGGAAGCTACACCTAGCGTTGGCGTCATAACCCACCAGAAGCCTACCAACTGGAGGAGCCAGAGTGCGCAACTTCACAAGTTGTAGTTGTTGAAGACTAGAAAGCAACTGAGCATACGACATTGGAAGAGTGTCGAAACGCCGGTCCACTGTCCTTGGCCTCGGTTGATAGGCGGGTCTGTTACCTGGTTGTTGTGGTTGGTACTGAGCTGGTTGACGCTGTGGTTGTTGTTGTAGTGGTACTGCATCTGGAATGGTCACAGCCGCAACATACGGTTGCTGATGATAGTTCTGAAATTTATTCCTCCGGTTATCCCTGTTCTGATAAGAAGATATGGCACTTGCATCCCCTTCTCTCCTCTTCTGTCCCTGAATGAACGGCTTCTTCACCCCTGATGAGGATTCACCTCCACTCTGGATCTTGCATGTCTTCAAATAGTTCTCCACCCTCTCTCCGGTAGAGACTACATCAGCAAAGTTAGAGGCATTGCAACCCACCAGGCGCTCCAAATAAGGTCCTGGCAGAGTATTCATGAACATGTTAGCCATTTCCTTCTCCAACATAGGAGGTTGAACACGGGAAGCTGTTTCTCTCCAGCGTTGAGCGTATTCTCTGAAGCACTCATTGCTTTTAAGAGACAGATTTTGAAGTTGAGTTCTGTCCGGAGCCATGTCTGCATTATACTGATACTGCTTCACGAAAGCCTCAGCCAAATCCCTCCAGCAACGGATGTGGGCTCTGTCCAGCCTTATATACCATTCCAGGGATGCCCCAGCTAGGTTGTCCTGGAAAAAGTACATAAGCAACTTTTCGTCATCGGAGTATGCAACCATTTTACGGAAATAGGCTTGCAAATGGGTCTTCGGGCAAGAGTTGCCATTGTATTTGTCAAATATCGGGACCTTGAATTTCGGTGGCACTCTCACACCTGGGACCAGCCCCAAGTCAACAACATCTACTCCCAGAGGATTCTGTCCTTTCACTGCCTTCAACCTCTCTTCCAATCTTCTAAACATGGGGTCCACACCATGACCCATACCAAAGTCTTCCTGCAGCAAGGGGAACTGATCGTCCTGATCATCATGAACGGGCTGTTGACCGAAGGTGACATGTAGGATTGGGATAGGCCCCGGTCCATTGGGTCCATTAGCCTCTCCAGCTGGAGGATCAGTCACCGTCTCTGGTTGAGCAGGGGGATTCCTTTGTATCATCTGCCCGAGCTCTTGCTGTCCCTGAGCCACCCCTTGAACCACATCCACGAATTGATTCATGCGGATTTTCATCTCGGTGAACTCTGCCTGTAGGCTTTCCATTACTCTCTGTTGGTTTCTTCGGGTACCGTACCGGTGAATGCCTGGGTCAGCTATCCTGATAATGGAACACCAAACAAACTGAGAACACTGTGGCGGTACCTATTATGCAAGACATGCTAATGAATATGTAAATGCAATGACATGTTTATCAATTCCAAAGGTATTCTACCCCCTTGATCCCAATCTCTCGTTAGATAAACGATGTAAAAAAAAAGACTAAGCCGTTGATGAGAACCAAGAAAATTTCGACTAGAATCAAGTAGAAGATATAAACCCCACAGAAATGGATAAACATGTGTGAATGATTATGAATGCAAAATGATGTGATGCAAAATGATGTGAATGCAGTGCAGTGGCATGGGAATCAGGAACGCTGTATTTGCTTGAACATCTGTCAGGTTGCACTGTCTGGAGAGAAATTAAGAGCACACCAAACAAAGGTCATGGGATGGATCATGTTATCCTTAATATCAACCACCCATTTTGGTGGATTATGGTTTACACCTTATCAACACCCAAGTTTCATTGATATTAAGGATACCTGATCGGATCAACCATGAATCAAGGGTTTGTTGCAAGTCACGAGCATGGAGTTTAGGTTAAGAACCACCCACAAGGAGTGTACTAAGGTTTAAACCTGCCAAACATGTTCTACAAAAGGTTCCCATAGTCATAATCCCATCTTTCGGATATTATCGGAGGAACGACTACTCGTATTCCAAAAATATTCTCAAGAGAGACTCTTATGAGTGTAGTATCGCGTAACAATCGTATCAAATCTTACACTTGAACGACTTTCGCACTACGTCCTACGAATAGGCCAAGATGGGTTTGGTAAACTAAGGTCCTCGGCTTCTAAGGTCTATATTGGAAAAAGTAATGTCTAACCACAACTTACTTGTGTGACATTATTGATCCCAACACGACCTCCACCAAGTGAATGGGCTTGCAAGTCAACTTGCTAAGGAATAACTACACACAAGTCGACAAGACTATGCCATTCTCCTATCCTAAGTGCACTCGAGTTCGGGTATAGAACTCATCTCACAAAGATCACCAAGCAGCCATAGCCAGCCAACAGATACAACAATGATATGTACACAATGCAATAGGGTAAAGCAGGTAAATAAATAACTGTACAAAAGCATGAACACCCAATAAACAAACAAACTACGAAAGCTAGGAGGGACTCGCTTAGGGAAACCGAATCCCCAGCAGAGTCGCCAGCTGTCGCAACCTGAAAAATACAATGTGCGAAAAAACAACCGGCGAAAGAAAATGACAGAAGAGTCGCCACCGTGCGTTATTTATCCCAAATGAGGGAAAGGAAACGCTCGAAGTAAACCTGAAAAGAGGAAAGGAAAAGACAAGGTCTCGCAACCAAATCTTGGGTTCGGGAGTCGGTTATGCGAAGGGAAGGTATTAGCACCCCTACGCATCCGTAGTACTCTACGGGATCCACTTTCGTAGTTCTTGTCTAAAGAGTGAAAGATTATCTTGTGATGTTTACTAAAAAAGGGGTTAAATGAAAATGACTCACGCGGATGTCGCATCCACTGCATACGTATCTCATCTGAATATGAGAATCAGAGTCTTCGCAGCTCGGCTGACCTATGGGTTGGGGGGATGTGTGCTCGCTAAGACATCGCGTCTTATGCCTACGTATCTCATCTGGAATGAGAATCAGAGCAAGCCGTAGTTCGGCTAACTATGGGGTTATGGATTGGGTTTTGGACGAACGACGTTACTACGCAATCTACCGGATGCTCGACCTTTGGAGACTTACTCGCCTGTAGTAGAAGGAGTAAACGTGTGTTTAGGATAATAAAAATCAATGAAGGGTTAGGGTTTGGGATGCTCATGCAAAAAGAGTCCTGGACGAAGGAACCTGTAAAAAAAAATAAACACACAAAAACATTGCCTCCTATCGAGGTCTTCCAGCTAGGAAAGCAGTAAAATGCGGGAAAAATGTAAAAGTACCACGCAGATAAAGATCCGAAGTAACAGCAATTAGAGGAATGGGAAACCCAGGGATCCTTCCAAGCTAAACACCATCAAAGAAAGTGAGTCAGTACAGGTAATCGGAATGAAACCTCCAGGCGGTATCCCACAAATAAAGTGGAACACCAGGCAAACCATCTCTGCAAAAGTCATGTGAGCCCTCACAAAAACTCAACAAACAGGTTAGACACAAAAAAAAATAGGGTAATCAAGGGTTTCCCCCAAATCAAAATGTAACCACATGAATCATGCCATTAAAATTCACAAAAAAGACATGCATCAAAAGGGTATCAAATTCACCCATAATACCTCAAACATTCAGAGTATTCAAATTCAAAGCTCAAAGGTAATGGGAATAAGGGCAAACCTGATTGGAGAGCTTGATTGAAATTGAGTTGCACCCGTGAGGTTTACAAAACAATCTTTAGGGTTTATGTGAGGCAGAGGTGATTCTGTGCAGTTGAGTTCCCTTCAGAGTTTGGAGGCTGATCTGAACTCCGTTAGCTCTTCTCTCACTATCTTTTTCCCAGACAGGGTAATAGGAATAGAATCGCCTTTTGTTTCACTGAAACTCTGAATTTATAACCTGATTTTTGTGGACCCGTGGGCTCAAATGAGAGAGGTCCAAGTCCATGATTTTTTTCTTTTATTTATTTATTTATTTATTTTTTCCATTTTTTTTTCAAAACACGTGGGCTTCGTCTAGCGAGCATGACAGCTCATGAACAAACCTTTGCTCCTTCAAGATTAACGTTTTGACTGACGAATAGACCCCTGTTGGAAGTAACTCAAGTCTTTCCCTTGTGTTGACTGATCATCTAAATAGAGCCCACAAAGTGTCCTGGATGATGTTCAAGCTTCTTGGATCCGATTCCGATTGCCATGATGAAATGTAAATGCTAAGTGACCTAAAAATGAATGCATGCATGAGGTGTAAAGCGTATGCTTCCAGGAAAAATGAAGGGTAAATTTTGGGGTATTACACATACCAGAGGAAGATGGACCCCCTGGCTCTCTCTGTCTCTTCACTACTCAGTCTTCAAGAAGTTCAATAAGCGCGTCTTTGTCTTTTGACTCAAGCTGCAACTCCTCAGGCTTTCGGCTCAAATCATGGAACCATTCTTCCCACATATATCTCTCTTGCTTCATCTTGGCGAGTGCGTCTTCCAACTCCTCTACATCTTGGTTAAGGAGAGTTGATGGCTCAGCCACAACCAAAGACATAAGTCTTTCACAAGCATACGACATCTTCAACTCCAAAGGTTTCTTCTTCACCCAAATAATGTAAGCTTCCACAGCTACACAGTTAAGCGGACCAAGCTCAGATCTTCCTTTCCTATGCACATTATGCCAAGCATGTATCATCCTTTGCTTCAAATGTCGGGGATCTTTACCCTCTTGATAGAAAAGACCTTCTAACTGAGTGCTATTAGGTTTGTATCTCAAGGGGAACCCAAGTTGACGATGAGCCAAAGCAGGGTTGTAGTTGATTCCTCCTTGTGTACCAATGAGAGGCACATTAGATAACTCACCATAATAATCAATGATATCCATGCTACTCAATGTAGAATCATACCAAACAATATCATCATTAGTGAGAGACATGAGTCTTTGGGACCACCTTAGACATTATTTGTTCTCCAAGAAAGCAGGCGTCTGAGGTAAGTGCGAAATAAACCACTTGTACAGAAGAGGAACACAACACACAATAGTCCCACCACCTTTAGAATTCCTCAAATGCAAAGAGAAATACATATCACCCAACAGAGTAGGCACATGATTCCCAATCAAGAAGGTTCTAATGGCGTTAACTTCAACAAAACCGTCAATGTTAGGGAACAAAGCTAAACCATAGATAAGCAACACAAAAATGGCTTCAAAAGCATCCACACTACTGGCTTGAGCAAAGACAGTAGCTTTACCAATGAGAAACTCATAAGTCAACCCAAACATTCCTCCCTTCTTCACCCAATGAGCCTCAATCTCAAACTTCTACAGATGAAGAGCTTCAACTATGATATGAGATCTGGGAATCTCCTCCAATCCACTAAAAGGCACCTTGTCAGAACCAGGTATCCACAAGAGATGGGCATACTCCTCTAACATAGGCATAATCTGATAATCGGGAAAAGTGAAACAATGGTAGAGAGGGTCATAGAACTTAACCAAAACACTCAAGAGTCCTTCAACCAAATTAGCAGATAACACAGATAAAAGCTTTCCATGACGTTGCTTGAAGTCCAAGGGATATAATACAAAAGATGATAGCTTCCTTAGCTCTTTCAAATCAGGACATCTGAAACTGTACTTCTTAGTGTTCCTTCGTTCATAATATATGGTCTGAAAACATTTGCAAATAAGACCTCAGTTCCTTGAAATTTATTTTTCTGTGATGAATGTTATGATGTGCATGTATGCATGAATACAACAATCACAACTAGGGATCACACACAAGGAAAACATAAACAAAGGTCAAGGGATGGATTAAGTCAGCATCAAGATCAATCATCCATTTTGGTCGATTATGGTTTTCAACTTATCAACACCCAAGTTCCATTGATATTGACAAGACTTGATCGGATCAACCAAGAATCAAAGGGTTTGTTCTGAGTCACGAGCATGGAGTCAGGTTAAGAACCATCCCAAAGAAGTGTACTAGGGATAAAAACATGTAGATCATGTTCTAAAAAGTTCACAGAGTCTTAATTCCATCTATCGGAAATTATAGGTTAGGATGACTGACTCATCAACCTATAATATTCTCAAGAGAAACTCATCTGAGTGTAGTATCACGTAACAACAGTTATCAAGTCTACACTTGAACAATCGTTGCATTACGTCCTAAATAGGCCAAGTTGGGCTAAATGTTCTACGGTCCTCAGCTTCTCGGACCCCAAATCAGAGAAAGCAATGCCTAACCACAAATAACTTGTGTGACATTAATAGCTTCAAAAGGGTCTCCATTGAGTAGATGGGTCTCCAGCCAACTTGTTAAGGACTACTCCACACAAGTTGGACATGACTATACCATCCTCCTATCTTAATTTTACTCAAGTTCGGGTTAGAACTTATCTCACCACTCAGAGATCACCAAGCACAACCGATAAACTATATCACATAAACAAGTATACAAACATCAAACATACAAATATATACACACATAAAAAAGTAGGCTAAACCCACTGAGGACTACTCCCCAGCAGAGTCGCCACTTAATTTCTATAACGGTAAATTCATGACCATCAAACTATAGATAAGTTTAACGTCAATAAAACTAGAGTCGCCACCGTGCTTTTATTGTTTCCAAAGGAAAAGGGAAAAGTACGAACAAAACCCAAAGATAACAAGTTTTCAAATCAAAACTAATAAAATTCCAGAGATTAAAGGTACTCCTAGGTACTCCTAGGGAGCCCTTTCTTATGTGTTTATGTGTTTTTGGTATAAAAGATGTTTGAGAAAAATAGAGTGTGAGGATGAGAAAAGAATTCATTGATTATATTTTTGTGTTTGACAAGACCTTTGGACTTATGCCTACGTACCAACATAAAAATGAGGGATCAAAACCTCGTAGTTCGTGGTAACAATTTCAAAATGGGTGGATTGCTTTTAATCAAAAATTAAGATAAAAGAGGAGCACAAAGAGCCCAAAAGTTTGAATGAGTGTTAGCTCTTTTTGTCTTTTGAAATTTTAAGTGAATATGATTAGATTTATTTATAAGTTTGATTTAAGAAAAGAATTTGAAAATTCAATGGCATAAGGCCAAAGTTTCTAATTGAAATAAGGTCAAAGTTTGAAATCACAAACAAAGAAGGTTTTTGAAAAAGGGGGAGAGATTTGAAATTTAAGAAGTGGGAGGAGATGAAGAGTCTAACCTAAGCATAAAATTTAAAAGTGACGAGCTGAAAAGATCTGACCAATGGGATGCAATCCAATAGACAAGAATGTCATATAGAAAACCCACTTTCCCTTTGGACTTTGAATCAAGAAAATATCCACAAGCAATTAGCAATATGAAGAGCAAGGCATCAAATAAAGATGGCCACATCCAAGCAAGCAAATCCCATAGCTAACAGTCTTCTTTGTCTTCTCATGTATTAGATGAAATACTCCTTTGTTAACTCAGAATAAATCATTAGACACAAGATCAAAATAACAGTTGTATATAGACCATGTAACAAATGAATTCAAGTGGATGCCGATACTTGCATCAGATGAAGGCTCAAATCACAATACTTGGTCTCAGAAATGTTGGCATTGGCCAAGTCCTTTTGCATATGAAATGTTACCTAATCCTAAGTCCAAAAGTTCAGATCAAACCCAACAGTCCACACAAACATTGTTTAGGTTTTTTTATTGTTTATTAGGTATATTAAGGTCCTAAGACCACAAACACAAACAAAATACTCAAGCAAATATATACAATCACAATATATGGCTCAAATGAGCAAAGTGAAAATGGCATAAAAGTAAACAAGTTAAATGATATGTAAATGACAATGAATGGTAAATGACTAGAAATTAAGTTGCATAAAAAATAAATGACTTGAGAGTAAAAGCAATATTAATAAAAGTTAGTCAAATGCTAGTTAATTAGATGTTAGTGATGTTTTGCTTTTCAATTGATTAAGTCATTCTTTGGAGAACACTCAACCATCTATTCACAAGCATGAATCCTTTAACTAAGACATCTTCCAAAGGAAGGAAAAAAGGCGAAGTTTCCATACAATACCATGAAATATGGGAGACTTACAATCTCACTTACTAGAATGCTATGCCTTTAGGGTCAAATTTTAGCCATATGTTAAGCAATCGTAATTGGACTTATGTAGAAGTCACAACTATCTGAGGCCGGGCAATAAAAATTTACGTGCTAATGCATGTTAGAGATTTGGTATAATGAACCAAACTCCTAAAACATACCACACTCTAAAAGAAAAAAAATATCAAAGGGTGGAGCTATCTCATCCATAGTTGTATTGGTTCATCTACCACAAGGTTATTGATGAACCAATTAGCCTTAGGATCTTGAGATTTCATTGGTCAATGAAAGGGATGGGAAATAATGGGATTGAAGATGAAGAGGGATGGGAGATGAGAGAAACACAAGTTGATCATGGGAGGAATTTTATCAAATTAAAACCACCCATTCATTTTGGGAGATGAAATGTACATTTTATCAATCCCCTAAACCCAATGATTTTAACTCAACAAAAGTCAAATCAACCTTGACCAAGGCCTAAACACATAGTCAAACATCACAAGTCAATAAAAATGGCTCACCATAATTTTTAGACAACTACTCAATTAAAAATCAAAATAAAAAATGCATTTAAATTCAATTTAATTTGGTCAAAACCTAAAATCTCTTCAAAACACAAAATAATTGGCCAAGAGAATTATCCTAGGTCAAACAAGGTCAAAGGACCTTAGACAAAAAATTTCATGATTTTTGAAAAGTCAGAATTATTTTTAAAGAATTAAAAATATGCACAAAAACATTTAATTCATGAAAAATATCAAATTTAATCCAAAAAATAATTTTAATTCAGAAAATGAAAGAGAAAAATATTTAAAGATTTTTGGTGAAAGTCCCATATTTTTTGGATTAAAAATGAAATTAATATGAATTAAACAAAAAATCAGAAAATAAAAAGAAATTCAAAAAAACAAGGGCAACTAGATCTCCCTCATTAATTGAGGTGGCAGATCCGATGGCCACGCGATCATGTCCATGGTGTTCCAAAGTCAGCGCGTTGCAACATTGGTAATTAAAATCAAAGGCCAAGATTAAAACAATTTAAACATATCTGATTGTTGAGAGGCGTGACAACACACCACCAGAGCTAGGGCTCCAGTCTTCTTCTCTGGTGGATCTTACCAGACTGGTCCACTATCAACCATCATTAAAATAAAAAGCAAGGACATGGATTCAAGGAAAAAGTGCTCAGGAGCTCGAATCTTGCCTCAATTTTCTCCAATTCCAAGTATATAGAAAGATACAGGGATTTGAATTTTGAGGATCATGAATTGAGTTGCTTCGATTTCACCTCAAAGCAACTCAATCTTGTTGCCTACATTGGTAGGACTCAGAAAACCAAAAATCACAAATAATGGTGAAGAATTGAGAGAGAATCGAAGAGATGAAGTTTCTGAAAAATCACCTTCGAGTTGCTTCAAATTCACTTGATCTTGATCTGGATTTGCTTGCTTTCTCTTCCTCTTGCTTGCAGAAGCCAATTGAGATAAAAAGGGAAGTGAATTTCTGGAGTTTGAACTTCCAAACAGAAGATGAAGTTCATGCTCGATTTTAAAAGAAATCTTCAGAAATTCTATGGAATGGAGGGTTTTGATTGGTATGGCAAAGCTTGGGCACGATATTCATGGAGTTCTGATCACAATGCACTCCTAGTTATAGCCAATGCAATTGATTTCCACACACTTTCTTTCAAATGTTCAAAAATAGAAAGTTTATTCATCAGCTAGCATGGGCGTGCACAAAGCCCAAACAATCATTTGCAAATGTCCAAAATCGTGCATAGGTCATGCTGAAAGTGTTGCATCATGCCATGCAAAGTTGGAATGAGTTTGATCATGAAAATTTTCCAAATGGTACCACACATTGCACCCATGCGCAAGTCCTTCAATTTTAATCCAAATGAGATGATCTTGGAAGTTTTGGAAATTTAAGATCAAGGGGATAAACTTTAATGTTGAACACTTTTCCATTTGAAGCTTGGACCATGATGAATTTTGAGGTGGAACTTTGGAAAATCAAACATATTTGAAAATTTTCTAAGTATCAAGTCAAATGTTCACTTCTTCCACCTTGAATAACTTTTGATATCGACTTCAAATGGAAAACGTTCCTTCATCAAAGTTGTAGATATTTCAAAACTCTTCAATTTGGTCACAAATTTGACCTCATTTTGATTTTTCATGAAGGAGTTATGCATTTTAGAAGTTGAGGAAAATCACTTGTTCAATGGTAATGGCCCAAAATGACCTATAATGTTTCCTCTTGGCACATGCATTTTCATGTTGAATTTGAACTTCATCAAAACGTAAAATTTGAAGTAGACATATTAAATTGGATCATGGAATTTTAATGTCTTTCATATCATATTTATTGAGCAAGTTATGGTCTTGGGAAGTTGACCTCCCTACTAGGGTTCAGACAAAATGACCTATATTCATTCCCCATAAAAATTGACTTTCCAAGCAAAATCATCTCTTGACTTCAACGTGAAAGTTGTTTGTAATGTCATTTTGAGTAATGTTTATCTTGGAATAATTTTCATATGACAAAAAGTGTAGGAGATAGGGTCTAGGGAACCCCAGTTTTGACCAGTTGACTTTCTCTAGTCAACCAGCAAGAACCATCTTGCTAGCTTGATATTTTATTGACTTTTGGGACTCATGGATGATCATATATATTCATAATATGATGTAATATGAAGTGTACCTTGAAATATTTGATCAAATGGTGAAGAAACTTGTTGAGGAAGTCACATAAGATACCTAGATGAATTAGGGCTTCCAAGGAAAACAAACTTCCAACTCTTGATGAATTCTTGATCAAAATGATATGTGAAGACCATGGGGATCTATATATGATGTCTAGAGTCATTGTGAACGATATATTAATTAGTCTCCTTGCATTCAGGGTCTCAAACCCTAGATATGAGCTTGATGGAGCATAAGTGAGCATACACACTACCTACAAAAACAACAAACTATACATTGGCATATTTTTGGTATTTTGGTTAGTAAATAACGAATGACAAAGTATGATACAATAAAAATGTGCTTGGTGACCTCTCCCAATGCAAACCCAATGAATGATGGGTAAGAAGGATGCCAAGGTGTGATCTCAATGCCAATGCATATGATGAGATAGCATGAGGGATCTTAGGGTCAAAATTGGGGTCTTACAGATACTTAACCCATCTATCGATAAGTTGAAAAAACACATTAGTAGGATTCATTTCTCTCATGTCTAACTTCTTACACACGGACAAAAGCATCAAGCTAACACTAGCTCATAAATCACAAAGTGCTATATCAAAGTCCATGTTACCTACATGGCAAGGGATAGAGAAAATTCTCGGATCTTTGAGCTTATGGATTACCATATTTTGAATCACGATACTAATACCAAGGGTTATGGCCATAGTTTCATGGTCCTCTAGATTTATTTTATTGGAAAGAATTTCTTTTAAGAACTTAACATAGGAAGGAATTTGAGTTAGTTCTTCGGTGAAAGGTACATTGAGATGGATCTTTTTGAGAAGTTCCACAAAATTTTTAAATTGTGCCTCCACTTTAGATTTCACAAGTAATTGTGGGAAAGGAACAATAGGTTTGTAAGGAGGAGAAACAATAGAGGGTGCTTCCTTCTCAACCTCTTTAATGACCTCTTTTTCGGGTGGTGTTGGCACACATTCTTCAACATCTCTCTCTCTCTTTCTCTCTCTCTCTCTTACACACACACACACACACACCACACATGTGCGCGTGCACACACACACACACACACACACACTAGAACTACCCACTTGCTTACCACCATGGGTTGTCATGACATTCAAATTTCCCTTTGGATTTTGTTCTGATTGCCTCAGAATTGATCAGGGAGGGACGAAAGAAGCAGCTTATTGTTGTGCTACTTGGGAGATTTTAGTCTCCAACATTTTTTATGAGTGACAACATTGTCAACCTTAGTGTTCAAATTTCTAAGTGCCTCATTGGTGAGGAGGTTTTGATTTCTAAACTCATCGTTTTGATGGGTTTGCGTCAACACGAAATTCCCCATAAAAAGTTCTAGGTTAGATTTCTTAGGATCGGTTGGTGTAGCGTTTTGGTAACCCGGCGGTACCATGGCTTGTTAGGGGGTTGTTATTCCTATAAGAGAAATTAGGGCGATCATGCCACCCCGAGTAATAGGTGTTAAAGTACAAATTGTTTCGCTGGTTATTGTTCATAAAATTGGCATTTTCTTGGTTGGATCCTCCTATGAGGATCAATTGATAATATTTATCGGTATGCCCATTAACTATACATATCTCACAGTAGAGAGTAGCGGGGGCAACATAAGCAACAAGGGCCGGAGTAACGGGTGTAGAAGGTGCGATGCTTAAACTATCCATATTTTGGTAAAAGGCATCCACCTTAGCATTCATATGGTCAAACACATTAACCTCATAAAGACCATCGGTCTTAGGGGTAGAATTATCGGCAACTTGTCACACGCTTCCCAATGAGTGGTGGTTTTTTGCCATCTCTTCTATCAATTTATATACTATATCTTGAGGACTATTTATTAAGGCTCCGCCAGAAGCCGCATCTAAGGTCATCCTTGTGGAGTAAAGGGGACCATTGTAAAAGGTATGGATAATCATCCACTTCTCAAGCCCATGAAAAAGGCATAGTCTCAATAAATCTTTATAATTCTCCCATGCATCAAACAATGATTCCCTATCTTCTTGTCTAAAGTTGTTAATCTCATTCCTAACTTAGTCTATTTTACTTGGCAAAAAGTACCGCGTAAGAAAGGCCGCTTTCAACTAGGTCCAGGAAGTGATAGAATTGGAGGGCATGGGTTGAAGCCAAGCTTGTGCACGGTCTCTTAAAGAAAAGGGAAACAAACATAGGTAGATAGAATTTTGGTTAACACCACTATCCCTAATAGTACCATAATTATCAACAAATATCGAAAGGTGAAGATTTGTATTTTTAGAAGGTAAACTCGCAAATTGATTTTATTGAACCATACCAATCAAAGAAGGTTTTAATTAAAAATTATTAGCCGCAATTGGCGGGTGCACAATGTTACAACGCGGTTCCTCTTTGATAGGAATTGCATAGTCCTTAAGAGGCTTAGTATCAATCGGATCAGCCATAGCTTTCAATCAAAGATTTTGGTGTCTCTTGAGTAAGAAATGCTGGATTTCATCTATAGGTTCAACTAGATTTCCATCAGAACGGTTTCTTCACATACAAGAGTAGTGAAACCACAACAAACAAACACAGTAAAAATAAACAGAAAAATAAAGCTCTAGTTTATACGGTGATCAAACGGTAATTCAATATTAGACACAATTGATCCCCGACAATGGAGCCAAAAACTTGACACGCCACAAGTGCACGACTGTGCAGAGTAGTAAAAATATATCGAACCATAGAGACCAATGACTTAAGTACCGAATTACGTCTTTTCAATGTATATCTAGAGCAATCAAAAATATGAGTTTTAGTGAAAACAACTTAAATGAAAAACACTCAAATGAAAATAACTTAATTGTAAAATCACTTAATTTTCAATTGAGGCAAACAAGAATTAGGATTACGGTTCTCACTCTAACACAATCGATTATGAGAATTCCGCATAAATTATAAATAGATAAATATGGGCAATACCTGGTTTCTCTAGAGCATTTCCCTATCGACAACGAATAATTCATCTGCTTTCATTACTTTTTCTCAACTCTATAGTTTTCTCAAATTCGTCTATGTGCTTTCGTTGAATTGGACTTGGTTGTTTAAAAATTTGTGCCCCTGTATCGACACATATCCTTTCAAACTACAGTCGATACCTGAGAACACCTTATTTTCGTAGAGGAATTAGAATGCATGAACTTAGATTATAAAATAAGTTTAAGCTAAAATTCTCGTAATCGATATGTAACAGATCATTCAAAAGGTTGTAAGATAATCCCCATAACCCCTAGTCCTTAATGGACTACTCACTCATGGTGAGGGCAAACAAAATTAAATCAGTGTTCATCATCAAATTCATAACAAACAATTGTAATGGATAAGTAATTGAATAAGAAACAAATAAGAAAAATTGATTTAAATTAAGCTTTGATCCAATCTTGCTCCCTTGGAGACTTGAGAATAGAGGAAAAATAAGAAATACGTAGAAACTTGTAGAATAAAACTTGGATTCTAAACTCATAACATGCTATGAGTTTTATGGAAAAAGTAAAACTAGCACAATATCATTGGTTCAATGCCTATTACATAAGAATAATATCAAATCAAATAATGCCTAAGATCCACAATCATTACGGATCGATATAAAAAGGAAAGAAAAGAATCCACTCTCGTCCTCCTGATACGACCCATAACAACTGTTACGGCTGGTTGTAACAGGTCCCTGCTTTTTGTACTAGAGATAGATCAAGGGAAACCCTAGACGCCTCTGCTGCTACGACCCTTAGAAGCTTCTATGTCCCATAGCAGCTGCTATGGGTGGCTGCAGCAGCCCCCTGGTTTTACTATGAGGAAAATTTTACTTTTGTCTTTTTGCCTTATTTTGCTTGTTTTTGACCCCTCTTGGTCTTTGATGCTCATTAGGCCCTGGAAATAGTAAGAACACACAACCAAAGCATAAAATATGGTAAATGGAAGTAAACCAATCCAAATGCAATGAAATACTAAGAGAAAATGATTAGAAATAACGATATGAAAACCACTTATAAACTTCCCGACATCACTACGAAATAAGAAGTAACTACTGTCACACGATGGAACAAATTAAACTGAACCAAGTTACGATGAAAGAAGAGATTGATGATGTCAAAGGGAAGGTTGATCAGATTTTGGAGGCCATGTTGGCCTTCACAAGTAAGGAGGACAACCCTCAGGTGGTTGCGGATGCTAGGAACATTGCTTCCCAGTTTGGCTCCTCTTCACTCTGGATACCTGAGGTGGAAGATTCTGAGTTTGGGCATCCATAGGGATACATCCCTCATAGAGGTGTCGACGTTCCCCCACCAGTTAGAATCTTGATGGTGAACTTGGTTACTCAAGAACATTATGTTTCTTCAGCGAGACTAGGCTCTCAATATGATGAGGATGACATGCGATATGCGTATTTCATGCCAACTCAGGTATCGCATCCAACGATGCAAATGGGTGAACCATTGCCCAATCATGTTGATGAGAGGCCTATCCAAGTTAGGACTATCACGCCAAATCAGTATGAACACCAGGCCTATCCAATGCCTCCAATACAAGAGCCATGGGTGCCACCCCAACCGAAATATCAATAACAATACACCCTACAACAACAACACCAATACACTCAGTAGAGGCCCAAAAAGTCTGAATGGCAGTTTGATCATTTACCAATGCCATATAGTCAAATTATTTCATACTTGATTAAAGGTGGATTGGTAGCACCAAAAGATCTGAAAGCCAACCTTTCATGCATACCCACCAGACTATGATGTTAACGCCCGATGTGACTTTCATATGGGTGCACCAGAGCACACATTAGACAACTAGAAAGCGCTCAAGTCCAAAGTACAAGAGCTAATTGATTCTAAAGCAATTTCATTTACACCTAATAGCCCAAACATTAAAAATAACCCCATGCCAGCGCATGTGGGCATGTCTATTAGTGTTCTTGAACAATCTGACAGCCAAGAGTTGGTCACTGTGGTGGAGGAAATACAAAGACCTGTGTTGGTAGTACGAGAACAATTATCGAGACACAGTTCGATCCCAACAAACCATGTTAGTTGCAAAGATTGCATCTCCAATCCCGAGATCTGTGAGAAGTTGAAGGGTTATGTTCAGTAATTGATAGATCAAGGAATCGTCCAAGTTTGACACATAACAAAGGAAGAAGAATTCGCCGCACTAGAAATTCCATATTGTCATACCCGAAAATTTCCCCTCCCTTTTTCATTTTCATCTAAACTTTTGGTTTGAGATTTCATCTGCATATCCATTAGCATCATAATACACTCATTTGTACTAAGAAACAAAATCATGGATTCAAAGGTCTTGATCACACAAAGCATTGAATGGAGGCTGACTCATAAGCCAAGGTTTTTCCATGGTATGTTTGTATGTGTGAGTCCTTCATCTTGGTTGTCTTGATCATGGAGTATGTTGAAGCGATAAAGCAGCAAACAAAAGTAAGTATTTTTATTTTTATCGTATCCACAGGGATTGGTGCGACATCAACACCATTCAAGGGTCTCTACGATTTTAAGCTTTGGTTTGTAAGCGTACAGATGCGAAAAGTAAAGCATTTGCACAAGTAATTAAAGTAGCAGAGAGAACTCGTCAGGAGTGAATTTCACCCACCTATCTAATACACAAATTTACCAATCAGTTATACACAACCTAAAATAATCATCAATATCATTACGTATCGCTCATAATAGGGTTCATGTCTAAACTTCCATCTAGAGTTCAACCGTATTGTCTAATCAACGATATCTCATCCTATCAAACAATTAGGAGCATTAAGATTTGATACTCATGTGAATGTTATATCTAAATCTATGTCTAGAGTTTAATGTCTAACATATGATTATCCTAGACCTAGATCCGAAGAGTATTTCTCAATAACAGTTCATATCAATAGATAAACAAGTAAACAAGGATAACACCAATATAGATTCATAAAATAGATTGTATACAACGCCATGGTCAATAAATATACATACTATGAAAGTAAACTTACATACAAAACCCTAACAAGAAAGGTACAAATAGAAGAAGGAAGATGAAGAAGAATATCTCCATGTGTCAAGCATATTGATGCAAATCCAACTCCGGATCTTCAAGATGCAACCCCTAATGTTATCACTAAGCTACTCTCCACAAATAATGGTGGTGATGGAAATGGGGTTAAAAGTTCTCAAAATCATACATAAAAATCTGATTTGGACCTATTTATACAAAATTGAAAATTTACTGTCTCGCTCGGCGAGCTAGGACTCGCCCGATGAAAGTTGCTTTAAGTGCCTTCCACCCGGCTCAAACATAGCAAACCTTCATTGGTAAAAATATCTATTCTCTCCCAACGACCACATCCTCTCCCGACGAACTCAAAATCTCAGATCCTCGCTCGACGACCACCACACGTTTTTCTCTTAGAATTAAATTTTTTGGCCTCGCCAAAGCTCTCCCGACGAGCTCACTTCCTGGTTACTATCTGTCGTTGGGCGAACAAGCTCACATTCCACATATTTGGATTTGCTCCTCCTTCATTGTTCTATGGTTCAAATTGTAAAAGTGCAAGCAAAATAATGCTTACCACTATACTACAACGACACCATGATTATGAAATAAATTCTAAGCATAAAACACATGTCAAATTTCTAATGCAATACATATTCAAGAATGAATCACACCTAACGCACAAATTCAGCAAGGGATGAAAAACAAACATGAGAGACTTAACTCACACCCAACAATATTGCTAACATCCTTATCAAATTAAGCATTTATCTAAAAAAAACTCATATCGAAAGTATAAAACACAAATCACAAGGACTTCTAAGGGTTGTAATGTGGCATGATTAATAAAGAAAAGTCATATCTAACAGTAATTGAAACAAAAATATTTCCTAATCATATGAGAGGGATCACTTCCCAAATTCTCAAGCATTCATAACTTCATTTACCTTTTTTTCATTGCTCAATTGTTACACCTTTTCACACAACTTATTAGCACAAAACATCTGATCTCTTTTTTTCAAGACTTTTTCATTTTTTCTTTTATATTTCACTTTTCTTTTCTATCTTTTTTTCAGAATTTTCTTTTTCTTTCTCAACCTCTTAGCAACCAACCTTTTCTCCCAAACTTGAATACAATCAGACATTGTAATGTGAATGCTCCCAAACTTTCTAAGACAAGGGTAAAAATTCAAACCACGATTTATGGTTGAGGGTTCAAGAAAAAATCTCATAATCCAATCTAAAATCAATAATGAACTACTCTTTGCGTCCAAAGGAAAAATTACACAGTTCAGAATTAATATCAATCCTGATACTAAGGCTCAAAGGGGTTAACGAATACTCACTCACTCACAAGGTAGGCTACTTTTTAGTCAAGTGGTTATGCTCAAAATCAAACAAAATGCCTTGATCATTTTAGTGCTTCCATACAAATCAAACACGAATGCAAGATTAAACATAATTCAAACGAGTTAAAACAAGAATTATTGGTCGCCTGTGCATATAGTAAATAATGGAAAGTTTCTTCACATTGGTTATGATCTAAAGTGATTCAAATATGAACATTTATAGCAAAAGAATGAATGGCATGAAATTTGTACAAAGCCTAAGTTTCATATTCATGTTTTTATCTAGAAAGCATTAAACATGTACCTTGACAATGTAACTTCCTTTCAAACTTTTATCATTACCATGACATTTTCTTGTTAATCCAATCAAATTTGAAACAATCGCTCCATGTTTCTTCAAGCCAATCAAAACCAAGCTTAAGAATAAACACAAAATTTGCTAAGTTCTTACAATTATAAACTACTAAACTACTAAACTATTAAACACATATAACAAAGCTATAAAAACTTATAAACATTGGGTTGGCTCCCAATAGGCACTTGTTTTACGTCGTTAGCTCGATGCCTTTATTTATTAGATGCTCCTCCATGTTGGCTCTTTTGCGTGGATAGTTGTTCACCAACGACTATCCCTAACTAACACTTTAGCAAACGTGAAAGGAAACAAAAATATATACAAACACTTGAACAAACGTTATGAAAAACAAGAATATATACAATATAAACAAGTATGGCAAGCAATTATCTATATAATATAGACAAGTTTATATTAAAGCATCTATACAAGTATCTATACACTATACACAAATGTATAAAGCTTAAAAAAGATAGAAACTATTGCGATGTTTTCACTATCTAAACACCAATCCCCGACAACGACGTCATTTTGTTGAATCGGTAAAGCAGCAAGAAAAAGTAAGTATTTTGATTTTTATTATCTCAACAAGGATTGGTGCGATATCAATTCCATTCAACGTTTTCTACAATTTTAAGCTTGGGTTTATAGGCGTACAAATGCGGAAAGTAAAACATATGCACAAGTAATTAAAGTAATAGAGACAAATCGTCAGGAATGAATTTCATCCACTTATCTAATACGAAAGTTTACCAATCAGTTGTGCACAACCTTATACACTTATCAATATCATCACGCATCGCTCACATCAGTGTTCATGTCTAAAGCGCTGACAAGAGTTATACTTTATTGTCTAATCGATGATCTTTCAGCCTATCAAAAAATATAGAGCATTAAGATTTGATACTCATGCGAATGTTATATCTAAAGCTATGTCTAGAGTTTAGAATCTAATAAATGTTCATGTTAGATCAAGATCTAAAGAGTATTTCTCAATAACGGTTCAAATCCAAATATAAAACAAGTAAATAAAGATGACATCGATATAGATTCACAAAATAGATTGTATACAACGCCATGGTCAATAAATATACATACTATGAAAGTAAACTTACATACAAAACCCTAACAAGAAAGGTACAAATAGAAGAAGGAAGATGAAGAAGAATATCTCCATGTGTCAAGCATATTGATGCAAATCCAATTCCGGATCTTCAAGATGTAACCCCTAATGTTATCACTAAGCTACTCTCCACAAATAATGGTGGTGATGGAAATGGGGTTAAAAGTTCTCAAAATCATACATAAAAATATGATTTGGACCTATTTATACAAAATTGAGAATTTACTGTCTCGCTTGGCGAGCTAGGACTCGCCCGATGAAAGTTGCTTTAAGTGCCTTCCACCCGGCTCAAACATAGCAAACCTTCATTGGTAAAAATATCTATTCTCTCCCAACGACCACATCCTCTCCCGACGAACTCAAAATCTCAGATCCTCGCTCGACGACCACCACACGTTTTTCTCTTAGAATTAAATTTTCTGGGCTCGCCCCGAGCTCGCCAAAGCTCTCCCAACGAGCTCACTTCCTGGTTACTATCTGTCGTCGGGCGAACAAGCTCACATTCCACATATTTGGATTTGCTCCTCCTTCATTGTTCTATGTCCTTTCTCTTTGTTTTCTTGGCAAAACTCATGTATACTAACACACGCATAAGGGAGACCAAAGCGATATGCAATTATTCTGAAATTTCACACAAACTTATGGATTTAGACAATAAAAAATGCAAAAGAGTTCAAAAAATACAAATTTTTATATATCAATTATAGCCCAAGTTAGCACTTATCAAACTCTCCCCAACTTTAAACTTATTTATGCTCAAACAAGAATCAATAATACCTAAAGGAACAAGAGCAACTACCAAGAAATCCTGATCAACAAGTTTTTAGAAACAAAAAAAAATGTATGGTTCAAGTTGAAAAATTGCAACCAAAATAATGCTTACCACTATACTACAACGACACCATGATTATGAAATAAATTCTAAGCATAAAACACATGTCAAATTTCTAATGCAATACATATTCAAGAATGAATCACACCTAACGCACAAATTCAGCAAGGGATGAAAAACAAACATGAGAGACTTAACTCACACCCAACAATATTGCTAACATCCTTATCAAATTAAGCATTTATCTAAAAAAAACTCATATCGAAAGTATAAAACACAAATCACAAGGACTTCTAAGGGTTGTAATGTGGCTTGATTAATAAAGAAAAGTCATATCTAACAGTAATTGAAACAAAAATATTTCCTAATCATATGAGAGGAATCACTTCCCGAATTCTCAAGCATTCATAACTTCATTTACCTTTTTCTCATTGCTCAATTGTTACACCTTTTCACACAACTTATTAGCACAAAACATTTGATCTTTTTTTCAAGACTTTTTCATTTTTTCTTTTATATTTCACTTTTCTTTTCTTTCTTTTTTTCAGAATTTTCTTTTTCTTTCTCAACCTCTTAGCAACCAACCTTTTCTCCCTAACTTGAATACAATCAGACATTGTAATGTGAATGCTCCCAAACTTTCTAAGACAAGGGTAAAAATTCAAACCACGATTTATGGTTGAGGGTTCAAGATAAAATCTCATAATCCAATCTAAAATCAATGATGAACTACTCTTTGCATCCAAAGGAAAAATTACACAGTTCAAAATTAATATTGATCCTGATACTAAGGCTCAAAGGGGTTAACGAATACTCACTCACTCACAAGGTAGGCTACTTTTTAGTCAAGTGGTTATGCTCAAAATCAAACAAAATGCGTTTATCATTTTAGTGCTTTCATACAAATCAACACGAATAAAAGATTAAACATAATTCAAACGAGTTAAAACAAGAATTATTGGTCGCCTGTGCATATAGTAAATAATGGAAAGTTTCTTCACATTTGGTTATGATCTAAAGTGATTCAAATATGAACATTTATAGCAAAAGAATGAATGGCATGAAATTTGTACAAAGCCTAAGTTTCATATTCATGTTTTTATCTAGAAAGCATTAAACATGTACCTTGACAATGTAACTTCCTTTCAAACTTTTATCATTACCATGACATTTTCTTGTTAATCCAATCAAATTTGAAACAATCGCTCCATGTTTCTTCAAGCCAATCAAAACCAAGCTTAAGAATAAACACAAAATTTGCTAAGTTCTTACAATTATAAACTACTAAACTACTAAACTATTAAACACATATAACAAAGCTATAAAAACTTATAAACATTGGGTTGGCTCCCAATAGGCACTTGTTTTACGTCGTTAGCTCGATGCCTTTATTTATTAGATGCTCCTCCATGTTGGCTCTTTTGCGTGGATAGTTGTTCACCAACGACTATCCCTAACTAACACTTTAGCAAACGTGAAAGGAAACAAAAATATATACAAACACTTGAACAAACGTTATGAAAAACAAGAATATATACAATATAAACAAGTATGGCAAGCAATTATCTATATAATATAGACAATTTTATATAAAAGCATCTATACAAGTATCTATACACTATACACAAATGTATAAAGCTTAAAAAAGATAGAAACTATTGCGATGTTTTCACTATCTAAACACCAATCCCCGACAACGACGTCATTTTGTTGAATCGGTAAAGCAGCAAGAAAAAGTAAGTATTTTGATTTTTATTATCTCAACAAGGATTGGAGCGATATCAATTCCATTCAACGTTTTCTACAATTTTATGCTTGGGTTTATAGGCGTACAAATGCGGAAAGTAAAACATATGCACAAGTAATTAAAGTAATAGAGACAAATCGTCAGGAATGAATTTCATCCACTTATCTAATACGAAAGTTTACCAATCAGTTGTGCACAACCTTATACACTTATCAATATCATCACGCATCGCTCACATCAGTGTTCATGTCTAAAGCGCTGACAAGAGTTATACTTTATTGTCTAATCGATGATCTTTCAGCCTATCAAAAAATATAGAGCATTAAGATTTGATACTCATGCGAATGTTATATCTAAAGCTATGTCTAGAGTTTAGAATCTAATAAATGTTCATGTTAGATCAAGATCTAAAGAGTATTTCTCAATAACGGTTCAAATCCAAATATAAAACAAGTAAATAAAGATGACATCGATATAGATTCACAAAATAGATTGTATACAACGCCATGGTCAATAAATATACATACTATGAAAGTAAACTTACATACAAAACCCAAACAAGAAAGGTACAAATAGAAGAAGGAAGATGAAGAAGAATATCTCCATGTGTCAAGCATATTGATGCAAATCCAATTCCGGATCTTCAAGATGTAACCCCTAATGTTATCACTAAGCTACTCTCCACAAATAATGGTGGTGATGGAAATGGGGTTAAAAGTTCTCAAAATCATACATAAAAATCTGATTTGGACCTATTTATACAAAATTGAGAATTTACTGTCTCGCTTGGCGAGCTAGGACTCGCCCGATGAAAGTTGCTTTAAGTGCCTTCCACCCAGCTCAAACATAGCAAACCTTCATTGGTAAAAATATCTATTCTCTCCCAACGACCACATCCTCTCCCGACGAACTCAAAATCTCAGATCCTCGCTCGACGACCACCACACGTTTTTCTCTTAGAATTAAATTTTCTGGGCTCGCCCCGAGCTCGCCAAAGCTCTCCCAACGAGCTCACTTCCTGGTTACTATCTGTCGTCGGGCGAACAAGCTCACATTCCACATATTTGGATTTGTTCCTCCTTCATTGTTCTATGTCCTTTCTCTTTGTTTTCTTGGCAAAACTCATGTATACTAACACACGCATAAGGGAGACCAAAGCGATATGCAATTATTCTGAAATTTCACACAAACTTATGGATTTAGACAATCAAAAATGCAAAAGAGTTCGAAAAATACAAATTTTTATATATCAATTATAGCCCAAGTTAGCACTTATCAAACTCTCCCCAACTTTAAACTTATTTATGCTCAAACAAGAATCAATAATACCTAAAGGAACAAGAGCAACTACCAAGAAATCCTGATCAACAAGTTTTTAGAAACAAAAAAAAATGTATGGTTCAAGTTGAAAAATTGCAACCAAAATAATGCTTACCACTATACTACAACGACACCATGATTATGAAATAAATTCTAAGCATAAAACACATGTCAAATTTCTAATGCGATACATATTCAAGAATGAATCACACCTAACGCACAAATTCAGCAAGGGATGAAAAACAAACATGAGAGACTTAACTCACACCCAACAATATTGCTAACATCCTTATCAAATTAAGCATTTATCTAAAAAAAACTCATATCGAAAGTATAAAACACAAATCACAAGGACTTCTAAGGGTTGTAATGTGGCTTGATTAATAAAGAAAAGTCATATCTAACAGTAATTGAAACAAAAATATTTCCTAATCATATGAGAGGAATCACTTCCCGAATTCTCAAGCATTCATAACTTCATTTACCTTTTTCTCATTGCTCAATTGTTACACCTTTTCACACAACTTATTAGCACAAAACATTTGATCTTTTTTTTCAAGACTTTTTCATTTTTTCTTTTATATTTCACTTTTCTTTTCTTTCTTTTTTTCAGAATTTTCTTTTTCTTTCTCAACCTCTTAGCAACCAACCTTTTCTCCCTAACTTGAATACAATCAGACATTGTAATGTGAATGCTCCCAAACTTTCTAAGACAAGGGTAAAAATTCAAACCACGATTTATGGTTGAGGGTTCAAGATAAAATCTCATAATCCAATCTAAAATCAATGATGAACTACTCTTTGCATCCAAAGGAAAAATTACACAGTTCAAAATTAATATTGATCCTGATACTAAGGCTCAAAGGGGTTAACGAATACTCACTCACTCACAAGGTAGGCTACTTTTTAGTCAAGTGGTTATGCTCAAAATCAAACAAAATGCGTTTATCATTTTAGTGCTTTCATACAAATCAACACGAATAAAAGATTAAACATAATTCAAACGAGTTAAAACAAGAATTATTGGTCGCCTGTGCATATAGTAAATAATGGAAAGTTTCTTCACATTTGGTTATGATCTAAAGTGATTCAAATATGAACATTTATAGCAAAAGAATGAATGGCATGAAATTTGTACAAAGCCTAAGTTTCATATTCATGTTTTTATCTAGAAAGCATTAAACATGTACCTTGACAATGTAACTTCCTTTCAAACTTTTATCATTACCATGACATTTTCTTGTTAATCCAATCAAATTTGAAACAATCGCTCCATGTTTCTTCAAGCCAATCAAAACCAAGCTTAAGAATAAACACAAAATTTGCTAAGTTCTTACAATTATAAACTACTAAACTACTAAACTATTAAACACATATAACAAAGCTATAAAAACTTATAAACATTGGGTTGCCTCCCAATTGGCACTTGTTTTACGTCGTTAGCTCGATGCCTTTATTTATTAGACGCTCCTCCATGTTGGCTCTTTTGCGTGGATAGTTGTTCATCAACGACTATCCCTAACTAACACTTTAGCAAACGTGAAGGGAAACACAAATATATACAAACACTTGAACAAACGTTATGAAAAACAAGAATATATACAATATAAACAAGTGTGGCAAGCAATTATCTATATAATATAGACAAGTTTATATAAAAGCATATATACAAGTATCTATACACTATACACAAATGTATAAAGCTTAAAAAAGATAGAAACTATTGCGATGTTTTCACTATCTAAACACCAATCCCCGACAACGACGTCATTTTGTTGAATCGGTAAAGCAGCAAGAAAAAGTAAGTATTTTGATTTTTATTATCTCCACAAGGATTGGTGCGATACCAATGCCGTTCAACGTTCTCTACAATTTTAAGCTTGGGTTTGTAGGCGTACAAATGCGGAAAGTAAAACGTATGCACAAGTAATTAAAGTAATAGAGACAACTCGTCAGGAATGAATTTCATCCACTTATCTAATACGAAAGTTTACCAATCAGTTGTGCACAACCTTATACACTTATCAATATCATCACGCATCGCTCACATCAGTGTTCATGTCTAAAGCGCTGACAAGAGTTATACTTTATTGTCTAATCGATGATCTTTCAGCCTATCAAAAAATATAGAGCATTAAGATTTGATACTCATGCGAATGTTATATCTAAATCTATGTCTAGAGTTTAGAATCTAATAAATGTTCATGTTAGATCAATATCTAAAGAGTACTTCTCAATAACGGTTCAAATCCAAATATAAAACAAGTAAATAAAGATGACATCGATATAGATTCATAAAATAGATTGTATACAACTCCATGGTCAATAAATATACATATTATGAAAGTAAACTTACATACAAAACCCTAACAAGAAAGGTACAAATAGAAGAAGGAAGATGAAGAAGAATATCTCCATGTGTCAAGCATATTGATGCAAATCCAACTCCGGATCTTCAAGATGCAACCCCTAATGTTATCACTAAGCTACTCTCCACAAATAATGGTGGTGATGGAAATGGGGTTAAAAGTTCTCAAAATCATACATAAAAATCTGATTTAGACCTATTTATACAAAACTGAGAATTTACTGTCTCGCTCGGCGAGCTAGGACTCGCTCGATGAAAGTTGCTTTAAGTGCCTTCCACCCGGCTCAAACATAGCAAACCTTCATTGGTAAAAATATCTATTCTCTCCCAACGACCACATCCTCTCCCGACGAACTCAAAATCTCAGATCCTCGCTCGACGACCACCACACGTTTTTCTCTTAGAATTAAATTTTCTGGGCTCGCCCCGAGCTCGCCAAAGCTCTCCCGACGAGCTCGCTTCCTAATTACTATCTGTCGTCGGGCGAACAAGCTCACATTCCACATATTTGGATTTGCTCCTCCTTCATTGTTCTATGTCCTTTCTCTATTTTTTCTTGGCAAAACTCATGTATACTAACACACGCATAAGGGAGACCAAAGCGATATGCAATTATTCTAAAATTTCACACAAACTTATGGATTTAGACAATCAAAAATGCAAAAGAGTTCGAAAAATACCAAATTTTTATATATCAATTATAGCCCAAGTTAGCACTTATCAAACTCTCCCCAACTTTAAACTTATTTATGCTCAAACAAGAATCAATAATACCTAAAGGAACAAGAGCAACTACCAAGAAATCCTGATCAACAAGTTTTTAGAAAAAAAAAATGTATGGTTCAAATTATAAAAGTGCAAGCAAAATAATGCTTACCACTATACTACAACGACACCATGATTATGAAATAAATTCTAAGCATAAAACACATGTCAAATTTCTAATGCAATACATATTCAAGAATGAATCACACCTAACGCACAAATTCAGCAAGGGATGAAAAACAAACATGAGAGACTTAACTCACACCCAACAATATTGCTAACATCCTTATCAAATTAAGCATTTATCTAAAAAAAACTCATATCGAAAGTATAAAACACAAATCACAAGGACTTCTAAGGGTTGTAATGTGGCTTGATTAATAAAGAAAAGTCATATCTAACAGTAATTGAAACAAAAATATTTCCTAATCATATGAGAGGAATCACTTCCCGAATTCTCAAGCATTCATAACTTCATTTACCTTTTTCTCATTGCTCAATTGTTACACCTTTTCACACAACTTATTAGCACAAAACATTTGATCTTTTTTTTCAAGACTTTTTCATTTTTTCTTTTATATTTCACTTTTCTTTTCTTTCTTTTTTTCAGAATTTTCTTTTTCTTTCTCAACCTCTTAGCAACCAACCTTTTCTCCCTAACTTGAATACAATCAGACATTGTAATGTGAATGCTCCCAAACTTTCTAAGACAAGGGTAAAAATTCAAACCACGATTTATGGTTGAGGGTTCAAGATAAAATCTCATAATCCAATCTAAAATCAATGATGAACTACTCTTTGCATCCAAAGGAAAAATTACACAGTTCAAAATTAATATTGATCCTGATACTAAGGCTCAAAGGGGTTAACGAATACTCACTCACTCACAAGGTAGGCTACTTTTTAGTCAAGTGGTTATGCTCAAAATCAAACAAAATGCGTTTATCATTTTAGTGCTTTCATACAAATCAACACGAATAAAAGATTAAACATAATTCAAACGAGTTAAAACAAGAATTATTGGTCGCCTGTGCATATAGTAAATAATGGAAAGTTTCTTCACATTTGGTTATGATCTAAAGTGATTCAAATATGAACATTTATAGCAAAAGAATGAATGGCATGAAATTTGTACAAAGCCTAAGTTTCATATTCATGTTTTTATCTAGAAAGCATTAAACATGTACCTTGACAATGTAACTTCCTTTCAAACTTTTATCATTACCATGACATTTTCTTGTTAATCCAATCAAATTTGAAACAATCGCTCCATGTTTCTTCAAGCCAATCAAAACCAAGCTTAAGAATAAACACAAAATTTGCTAAGTTCTTACAATTATAAACTACTAAACTACTAAACTATTAAACACATATAACAAAGCTATAAAAACTTATAAACATTGGGTTGCCTCCCAATTGGCACTTGTTTTACGTCGTTAGCTCGATGCCTTTATTTATTAGACGCTCCTCCATGTTGGCTCTTTTGCGTGGATAGTTGTTCATCAACGACTATCCCTAACTAACACTTTAGCAAACGTGAAGGGAAACACAAATATATACAAACACTTGAACAAACGTTATGAAAAACAAGAATATATACAATATAAACAAGTGTGGCAAGCAATTATCTATATAATATAGACAAGTTTATATAAAAGCATATATACAAGTATCTATACACTATACACAAATGTATAAAGCTTAAAAAAGATAGAAACTATTGCGATGTTTTCACTATCTAAACACCAATCCCCGACAACGACGTCATTTTGTTGAATCGGTAAAGCAGCAAGAAAAAGTAAGTATTTTGATTTTTATTATCTCCACAAGGATTGGTGCGATACCAATGCCGTTCAACGTTCTCTACAATTTTAAGCTTGGGTTTGTAGGCGTACAAATGCGGAAAGTAAAACGTATGCACAAGTAATTAAAGTAATAGAGACAACTCGTCAGGAATGAATTTCATCCACTTATCTAATACGAAAGTTTACCAATCAGTTGTGCACAACCTTATACACTTATCAATATCATCACGCATCGCTCACATCAGTGTTCATGTCTAAAGCGCTGACAAGAGTTATACTTTATTGTCTAATCGATGATCTTTCAGCCTATCAAAAAATATAGAGCATTAAGATTTGATACTCATGCGAATGTTATATCTAAATCTATGTCTAGAGTTTAGAATCTAATAAATGTTCATGTTAGATCAATATCTAAAGAGTACTTCTCAATAACGGTTCAAATCCAAATATAAAACAAGTAAATAAAGATGACATCGATATAGATTCATAAAATAGATTGTATACAACTCCATGGTCAATAAATATACATATTATGAAAGTAAACTTACATACAAAACCCAAACAAGAAAGGTACAAATAGAAGAAGGAAGATGAAGAAGAATATCTCCATGTGTCAAGCATATTGATGCAAATCCAACTCCGGATCTTCAAGATGCAACCCCTAATGTTATCACTAAGCTACTCTCCACAAATAATGGTGGTGATGGAAATGGGGTTAAAAGTTCTCAAAATCATACATAAAAATCTGATTTAGACCTATTTATACAAAACTGAGAATTTACTGTCTCGCTCGGCGAGCTAGGACTCGCTCGATGAAAGTTGCTTTAAGTGCCTTCCACCCGGCTCAAACATAGCAAACCTTCATTGGTAAAAATATCTATTCTCTCCCAACGACCACATCCTCTCCCGACGAACTCAAAATCTCAGATCCTCGCTCGACGACCACCACACGTTTTTCTCTTAGAATTAAATTTTCTGGGCTCGCCCCGAGCTCGCCAAAGCTCTCCCGACGAGCTCGCTTCCTAATTACTATCTGTCGTCGGGCGAACAAGCTCACATTCCACATATTTGGATTTGCTCCTCCTTCATTGTTCTATGTCCTTTCTCTATTTTTCTTGGCAAAACTCATGTATACTAACACACGCATAAGGGAGACCAAAGCGATATGCAATTATTCTAAAATTTCACACAAACTTATGGATTTAGACAATCAAAAATGCAAAAGAGTTCGAAAAATACCAAATTTTTATATATCAATTATAGCCCAAGTTAGCACTTATCAAACTCTCCCCAACTTTAAACTTATTTATGCTCAAACAAGAATCAATAATACCTAAAGGAACAAGAGCAACTACCAAGAAATCCTGATCAACAAGTTTTTAGAAAAAAAAATGTATGGTTCAAATTATAAAAGTGCAAGCAAAATAATGCTTACCACTATACTACAACGACACCATGATTATGAAATAAATTCTAAGCATAAAACACATGTCAAATTTCTAATGCAATACATATTCAAGAATGAATCACACCTAACGCACAAATTCAGCAAGGGATGAAAAACAAACATGAGAGACTTAACTCACACCCAACAATATTGCTAACATCCTTATCAAATTAAGCATTTATCTAAAAAAAACTCATATCGAAAGTATAAAACACAAATCACAAGGACTTCTAAGGGTTGTAATGTGGCTTGATTAATAAAGAAAAGTCATATCTAACAGTAATTGAAACAAAAATATTTCCTAATCATATGAGAGGAATCACTTCCCGAATTCTCAAGCATTCATAACTTCATTTACCTTTTTCTCATTGCTCAATTGTTACACCTTTTCACACAACTTATTAGCACAAAACATTTGATCTTTTTTTTCAAGACTTTTTCATTTTTTCTTTTATATTTCACTTTTCTTTTCTTTCTTTTTTTCAGAATTTTCTTTTTCTTTCTCAACCTCTTAGCAACCAACCTTTTCTCCCTAACTTGAATACAATCAGACATTGTAATGTGAATGCTCCCAAACTTTCTAAGACAAGGGTAAAAATTCAAACCACGATTTATGGTTGAGGGTTCAAGATAAAATCTCATAATCCAATCTAAAATCAATGATGAACTACTCTTTGCATCCAAAGGAAAAATTACACAGTTCAAAATTAATATTGATCCTGATACTAAGGCTCAAAGGGGTTAACGAATACTCACTCACTCACAAGGTAGGCTACTTTTTAGTCAAGTGGTTATGCTCAAAATCAAACAAAATGCGTTTATCATTTTAGTGCTTTCATACAAATCAACACGAATAAAAGATTAAACATAATTCAAACGAGTTAAAACAAGAATTATTGGTCGCCTGTGCATATAGTAAATAATGGAAAGTTTCTTCACATTTGGTTATGATCTAAAGTGATTCAAATATGAACATTTATAGCAAAAGAATGAATGGCATGAAATTTGTACAAAGCCTAAGTTTCATATTCATGTTTTTATCTAGAAAGCATTAAACATGTACCTTGACAATGTAACTTCCTTTCAAACTTTTATCATTACCATGACATTTTCTTGTTAATCCAATCAAATTTGAAACAATCGCTCCATGTTTCTTCAAGCCAATCAAAACCAAGCTTAAGAATAAACACAAAATTTGCTAAGTTCTTACAATTATAAACTACTAAACTACTAAACTATTAAACACATATAACAAAGCTATAAAAACTTATAAACATTGGGTTGCCTCCCAATTGGCACTTGTTTTACGTCGTTAGCTCGATGCCTTTATTTATTAGACGCTCCTCCATGTTGGCTCTTTTGCGTGGATAGTTGTTCATCAACGACTATCCCTAACTAACACTTTAGCAAACGTGAAGGGAAACACAAATATATACAAACACTTGAACAAACGTTATGAAAAACAAGAATATATACAATATAAACAAGTGTGGCAAGCAATTATCTATATAATATAGACAAGTTTATATAAAAGCATATATACAAGTATCTATACACTATACACAAATGTATAAAGCTTAAAAAAGATAGAAACTATTGCGATGTTTTCACTATCTAAACACCAATCCCCGACAACGACGTCATTTTGTTGAATCGGTAAAGCAGCAAGAAAAAGTAAGTATTTTGATTTTTATTATCTCCACAAGGATTGGTGCGATACCAATGCCGTTCAACGTTCTCTACAATTTTAAGCTTGGGTTTGTAGGCGTACAAATGCGGAAAGTAAAACGTATGCACAAGTAATTAAAGTAATAGAGACAACTCGTCAGGAATGAATTTCATCCACTTATCTAATACGAAAGTTTACCAATCAGTTGTGCACAACCTTATACACTTATCAATATCATCACGCATCGCTCACATCAGTGTTCATGTCTAAAGCGCTGACAAGAGTTATACTTTATTGTCTAATCGATGATCTTTCAGCCTATCAAAAAATATAGAGCATTAAGATTTGATACTCATGCGAATGTTATATCTAAATCTATGTCTAGAGTTTAGAATCTAATAAATGTTCATGTTAGATCAATATCTAAAGAGTACTTCTCAATAACGGTTCAAATCCAAATATAAAACAAGTAAATAAAGATGACATCGATATAGATTCATAAAATAGATTGTATACAACTCCATGGTCAATAAATATACATATTATGAAAGTAAACTTACATACAAAACCCTAACAAGAAAGGTACAAATAGAAGAAGGAAGATGAAGAAGAATATCTCCATGTGTCAAGCATATTGATGCAAATCCAACTCCGGATCTTCAAGATGCAACCCCTAATGTTATCACTAAGCTACTCTCCACAAATAATGGTGGTGATGGAAATGGGGTTAAAAGTTCTCAAAATCATACATAAAAATCTGATTTAGACCTATTTATACAAAACTGAGAATTTACTGTCTCGCTCGGCGAGCTAGGACTCGCTCGATGAAAGTTGCTTTAAGTGCCTTCCACCCGGCTCAAACATAGCAAACCTTCATTGGTAAAAATATCTATTCTCTCCCAACGACCACATCCTCTCCCGACGAACTCAAAATCTCAGATCCTCGCTCGACGACCACCACACGTTTTTCTCTTAGAATTAAATTTTCTGGGCTCGCCCCGAGCTCGCCAAAGCTCTCCCGACGAGCTCGCTTCCTAATTACTATCTGTCGTCGGGCGAACAAGCTCACATTCCACATATTTGGATTTGCTCCTCCTTCATTGTTCTATGTCCTTTCTCTATTTTTTCTTGGCAAAACTCATGTATACTAACACACGCATAAGGGAGACCAAAGCGATATGCAATTATTCTAAAATTTCACACAAACTTATGGATTTAGACAATCAAAAATGCAAAAGAGTTCGAAAAATACCAAATTTTTATATATCAATTATAGCCCAAGTTAGCACTTATCAAACTCTCCCCAACTTTAAACTTATTTATGCTCAAACAAGAATCAATAATACCTAAAGGAACAAGAGCAACTACCAAGAAATCCTGATCAACAAGTTTTTAGAAAAAAAAAATGTATGGTTCAAATTATAAAAGTGCAAGCAAAATAATGCTTACCACTATACTACAACGACACCATGATTATGAAATAAATTCTAAGCATAAAACACATGTCAAATTTCTAATGCAATACATATTCAAGAATGAATCACACCTAACGCACAAATTCAGCAAGGGATGAAAAACAAACATGAGAGACTTAACTCACACCCAACAATATTGCTAACATCCTTATCAAATTAAGCATTTATCTAAAAAAAACTCATATCGAAAGTATAAAACACAAATCACAAGGACTTCTAAGGGTTGTAATGTGGCTTGATTAATAAAGAAAAGTCATATCTAACAGTAATTGAAACAAAAATATTTCCTAATCATATGAGAGGAATCACTTCCCGAATTCTCAAGCATTCATAACTTCATTTACCTTTTTCTCATTGCTCAATTGTTACACCTTTTCACACAACTTATTAGCACAAAACATTTGATCTTTTTTTTCAAGACTTTTTCATTTTTTCTTTTATATTTCACTTTTCTTTTCTTTCTTTTTTTCAGAATTTTCTTTTTCTTTCTCAACCTCTTAGCAACCAACCTTTTCTCCCTAACTTGAATACAATCAGACATTGTAATGTGAATGCTCCCAAACTTTCTAAGACAAGGGTAAAAATTCAAACCACGATTTATGGTTGAGGGTTCAAGATAAAATCTCATAATCCAATCTAAAATCAATGATGAACTACTCTTTGCATCCAAAGGAAAAATTACACAGTTCAAAATTAATATTGATCCTGATACTAAGGCTCAAAGGGGTTAACGAATACTCACTCACTCACAAGGTAGGCTACTTTTTAGTCAAGTGGTTATGCTCAAAATCAAACAAAATGCGTTTATCATTTTAGTGCTTTCATACAAATCAACACGAATAAAAGATTAAACATAATTCAAACGAGTTAAAACAAGAATTATTGGTCGCCTGTGCATATAGTAAATAATGGAAAGTTTCTTCACATTTGGTTATGATCTAAAGTGATTCAAATATGAACATTTATAGCAAAAGAATGAATGGCATGAAATTTGTACAAAGCCTAAGTTTCATATTCATGTTTTTATCTAGAAAGCATTAAACATGTACCTTGACAATGTAACTTCCTTTCAAACTTTTATCATTACCATGACATTTTCTTGTTAATCCAATCAAATTTGAAACAATCGCTCCATGTTTCTTCAAGCCAATCAAAACCAAGCTTAAGAATAAACACAAAATTTGCTAAGTTCTTACAATTATAAACTACTAAACTACTAAACTATTAAACACATATAACAAAGCTATAAAAACTTATAAACATTGGGTTGCCTCCCAATTGGCACTTGTTTTACGTCGTTAGCTCGATGCCTTTATTTATTAGACGCTCCTCCATGTTGGCTCTTTTGCGTGGATAGTTGTTCATCAACGACTATCCCTAACTAACACTTTAGCAAACGTGAAGGGAAACACAAATATATACAAACACTTGAACAAACGTTATGAAAAACAAGAATATATACAATATAAACAAGTGTGGCAAGCAATTATCTATATAATATAGACAAGTTTATATAAAAGCATATATACAAGTATCTATACACTATACACAAATGTATAAAGCTTAAAAAAGATAGAAACTATTGCGATGTTTTCACTATCTAAACACCAATCCCCGACAACGACGTCATTTTGTTGAATCGGTAAAGCAGCAAGAAAAAGTAAGTATTTTGATTTTTATTATCTCCACAAGGATTGGTGCGATACCAATGCCGTTCAACGTTCTCTACAATTTTAAGCTTGGGTTTGTAGGCGTACAAATGCGGAAAGTAAAACGTATGCACAAGTAATTAAAGTAATAGAGACAACTCGTCAGGAATGAATTTCATCCACTTATCTAATACGAAAGTTTACCAATCAGTTGTGCACAACCTTATACACTTATCAATATCATCACGCATCGCTCACATCAGTGTTCATGTCTAAAGCGCTGACAAGAGTTATACTTTATTGTCTAATCGATGATCTTTCAGCCTATCAAAAAATATAGAGCATTAAGATTTGATACTCATGCGAATGTTATATCTAAATCTATGTCTAGAGTTTAGAATCTAATAAATGTTCATGTTAGATCAATATCTAAAGAGTACTTCTCAATAACGGTTCAAATCCAAATATAAAACAAGTAAATAAAGATGACATCGATATAGATTCATAAAATAGATTGTATACAACTCCATGGTCAATAAATATACATATTATGAAAGTAAACTTACATACAAAACCCTAACAAGAAAGGTACAAATAGAAGAAGGAAGATGAAGAAGAATATCTCCATGTGTCAAGCATATTGATGCAAATCCAACTCCGGATCTTCAAGATGCAACCCCTAATGTTATCACTAAGCTACTCTCCACAAATAATGGTGGTGATGGAAATGGGGTTAAAAGTTCTCAAAATCATACATAAAAATCTGATTTAGACCTATTTATACAAAACTGAGAATTTACTGTCTCGCTCGGCGAGCTAGGACTCGCTCGATGAAAGTTGCTTTAAGTGCCTTCCACCCGGCTCAAACATAGCAAACCTTCATTGGTAAAAATATCTATTCTCTCCCAACGACCACATCCTCTCCCGACGAACTCAAAATCTCAGATCCTCGCTCGACGACCACCACACGTTTTTCTCTTAGAATTAAATTTTCTGGGCTCGCCCCGAGCTCGCCAAAGCTCTCCCGACGAGCTCGCTTCCTAATTACTATCTGTCGTCGGGCGAACAAGCTCACATTCCACATATTTGGATTTGCTCCTCCTTCATTGTTCTATGTCCTTTCTCTATTTTTTCTTGGCAAAACTCATGTATACTAACACACGCATAAGGGAGACCAAAGCGATATGCAATTATTCTAAAATTTCACACAAACTTATGGATTTAGACAATCAAAAATGCAAAAGAGTTCGAAAAATACCAAATTTTTATATATCAATTATAGCCCAAGTTAGCACTTATCAAACTCTCCCCAACTTTAAACTTATTTATGCTCAAACAAGAATCAATAATACCTAAAGGAACAAGAGCAACTACCAAGAAATCCTGATCAACAAGTTTTTAGAAACAAAAAAAAATGTATGGTTCAAGTTGAAAAATTGCAACCAAAATAATGCTTACCACTATACTACAACGACACCATGATTATGAAATAAATTCTAAGCATAAAACACATGTCAAATTTCTAATGCGATACATATTCAAGAATGAATCACACCTAACGCACAAATTCAGCAAGGGATGAAAAACAAACATGAGAGACTTAACTCACACCCAACAATATTGCTAACATCCTTATCAAATTAAGCATTTATCTAAAAAAAACTCATATCGAAAGTATAAAACACAAATCACAAGGACTTCTAAGGGTTGTAATGTGGCTTGATTAATAAAGAAAAGTCATATCTAACAGTAATTGAAACAAAAATATTTCCTAATCATATGAGAGGAATCACTTCCCGAATTCTCAAGCATTCATAACTTCATTTACCTTTTTTTCATTGCTCAATTGTTACACCTTTTCACACAACTTATTAGCACAAAACATTTGATCTCTTTTTTTCAAGACTTTTTCATTTTTTCTTTCATATTTCACTTTTCTTTTCTATCTTTTTTTCAAAATTTTCTTTTTCTTTCTCAACCTCTTAGCAACCGACCTTTTCTCCCTAACTTGAATACAATCAGACATTGTAATGTGAATGCTCCCAAACTTTCTAAGACAAGGGTAAAAATTCAAACCACGATTTATGGTTGAGGGTTCAAGAAAAAATCTCATAATCCAATCTAAAGTCAATGATGAACTACTCTTTGCGTCCAAAGGAAAAATTACACAGTTCAAAATTAATATCGATCCTGATACTAAGACTCAAAGGGGTTAACGAATACTCACTCACTCACAAGGTAGGCTACTTTTTAGTCAAGTGGTTATGCTCAAAATCAAACAAAATGCCTTGATCATTTTAGTGCTTTCATACAAATCAACACGAATGCAAGATTAAACATAATTCAAACGAGTTAAAAGAAGAAATATTGGTCGCCTGTGCATATAGTAAATGATGGAAAGTTTCTTCACATTTGGTTATGATCTAAAGTGATTCAAATATGAACATTTATAGCAAAAGAATGAATGGCATGAAATTTGTACAAAGCCTAAGTTTCATATTCATGTTTTTTTCTAGAAAGCATTAAACATGTACCTTGACAATGTAACTTCCTTTCAAACTTTTATCATTACCATGACATTTTCTTGTTAATCCAATCAAATTTGACACAATCGCTCCATGTTTCTTCAAGCCAATCAAACTCAAGCTTAAGAATAAACATAAAATTTGCTATGTTCTTACAATTATAAACTACTAAACTACTAAACTATTAAACACATATAACAAAGCTATAAAAACTTATAAACATTGGGTTGCCTCCCAATAGGCACTTGTTTTACGTCGTTAGCTCGATGCCTTTATTTATTAGACGCTCCTCCATGTTGGCTCTTTTGCGTGGATAGTTGTTCACCAACGACTATCCCTAACTAACACTTTAGCAAATGTGAAGGGAAACAAAAATATATACAAACACTTGAACAAACGTTATGAAAAACAAGAATATATACAATATAAACAAGTATGGCAAGCAATTATCTATATAATATAGACAATTTTATATAAAAGCATCTATACAAGTATCTATACACTATACACAAATGTATAAAGCTTAAAAAAGATAGAAACTATTGCGATGTTTTCACTATCTAAACACCAATCCCCGACAACGACGTCATTTTGTTGAATCGGTAAAGCAGCAAGAAAAAGTAAGTATTTTGATTTTTATTATCTCCACAAGGATTGGTGCGATACCAATGCCGTTCAACGTTCTCTACAATTTTAAGCTTGGGTTTGTAGGCGTACAAATGCGGAAAGTAAAGTATATGCACAAGTAATTAAAGTAATAGAGACAACTCGTCAGGAATGAATTTCATCCACTTATCTAATACGAAAGTTTACCAATCAGTTGTGCACAACCTTATACACTTATCAATATCATCACGCATCGCTCACATCAGTGTTCATGTCTAAAGCGATGACGAGAGTTCTACTTTATTGTCTAATCGATGATCTTTCATCCTATCAAAAAATATAGAGCATTAAGATTTGATACTCATGCGAATGTTATATCTAAATCTATGTCTAGAGTTTAGAATCTAATAAATGTTCATGTTAGATCAAGATCTAAAGAGTATTTCTCAATAACGGTTCAAATCCAAATATAAAACAAGTAAATAAAGATGACATCGATATAGATTCATAAAATAGATTGTATCTAATGCCATGATCAATAAATATACATACTATCAAAGTAAACTTACATACAAAACCCCAACAATAAAGCTACAAAGATAAGAAGGAAGATGAAGAAGAATCTCTCCACGTGTCAAGTTGATTCATGCGAATCCAACTCCCAATCTTCAATGTGCAACCCCTAATGTTGTTTCTAACCTACTATCCATAGCATGGAAAGATATATTTAATTCATTCAAATTCATTTCAATGGCATGATTCATAGGTCTTTCATTCTAACAAAAGGTTCATTTGTGCAAGTGCATCATTCATTCAAATTCATTTCATTAAGTCATGTTTCATTCAAAATCCATGTTTCATTCAAAATCCATTTTCCATTTCAAAAGCCATCATTCCATTTCAAAATAAACCAAGGAATACATCAAAAGTCCTTACAAATAAAACCATAAAAAAACAAAAAATACATTTTTTCCTAAGTTGACTTTGTTCAACTATTGACTTTTTGGTCAACTGACTAATTCTACCTATCACAAACCATAGTTCTTCCCATTTTTACTTTTCCACAAGTTATCTTTTTGTATGAATCTTCAAAGCTCCACATGTCTTCTTGATGTTGCTTTCACCATGTTACTTCAAGTGCAACTCACTTTGTATGCCTTGTTCAAATCCCCATTTTTGCCAAATACCCTACAAAAACATCCCAAATAATGCATAATGATTAACAATCCAAACAAATCATGTCATATATGTTATCACAACTTAGCATCCAATTAACAATAAATATAAGGCAATGCATCCAATACTTCAAACATGACAAGCCTAATGTAGTAATTCAAAACACCACATTTTGATCATTCAAAACCATGACATGTTAAAAACAACCAGCTATCATTAACCATTAACAATGACTTTCAAATTTGTGGGTTAAAACATTAACAATTCATACACGAGCAAAGTATCATAATAATCATCCAACAGCTAGCATTAAGCTCATAGCATAATAGGGCTACAGTTCAACATTCATGCATCACTAACAGTTCATTCACCAATTATCGTGGGAGGAAATTAACCTCACATACCAATATTTTAAACCTAGTTAGCTAGCATTCATTCAATCATCTTAATAACAATACAACTTAACAGAAAAACATCCCTAACAGAAATGCTCATCTAACTAAGCTCATAACCTAACATAAGTAACTTCATTTAACAGTTCATCAACTAACTTCTAACAATTAATATGCTAACATTTTTTTAACAATAACAGGCCAATCTAAACATATTCACATAACAACAACACATATCAACTAACATAAAAATCATTAATAGAAAATTCACTTAGCAGGAAATCAATTCACTATCATCATTCATTCACAACTAACACATTCATCCTAACATCAACATCCACACTAACAAAATTAGCATCAAGGCATTCATCTAACATCATAACAATTCATCTAACAGAAACATAACAAATTTAAAGCTAACATCTAACATGGAATTTTAACAGCAACAATTTACATTCCTAACTGATTCCCTCGCAACTCTAATAGAAATTCAAATCAATATAACAGTTGCAACCAAACTAACCATTTCTCACCAATCCCCATAACTAGTAGTGTGATAAACTCTCAATTGATTCCACATGAATAAGAATTAATAGATTTAACTCTGTTAAACTTCAACTGATATAAAACCTCATCATCTCCAATCATTGCTCCGGGAATCATCGATTGAACCATTCACCACTTTCAGAACCACTCTCACAGAACCTTCACTATTCAATCCCTCACTTTCTCAATCCAACAACCTCACCCTCTCAATTGAACAACCTTACGCAAGCCCATAACAACAATATAAGCACAACAAAGTAGAAGAAGAGGAAGGTGTAGAAGAAGGAGAAGAGGAATCATTGAATTCATAAGCGAGAAAGAAACTCGGGGAGAGGAATTAGGCTTATCGAAATCATGCTCGTCTTCTCCGGCAGGTAGGTTCACTTTGCTCACCATTTTTCTTCGAATCGGTTATCGTGATGTAGCTTAGGGTGTGGGGAATCAAATGTGAAGACAAGCTTCTCAAAGTGTTTTGATGAAGACATGCTTAACATATATGGATTGCAAAAAGAATGACTCAAGACTCAAGCTCAAGCATTTCCTTTTAAAGCATTTTAAAGTCTTGAAGATTGTTATTGATTCGATCAAAGTATTAAGGTATTAAGTTCTCATTCTCTCTATGATAAGTCAAGTGATCTAGTTTTTATCATTCATTCATGTGTTGGATGCTTAGGTCTCTTAAATTTTTATCTTGTGGCAGTCACCTTCATTTGAAATTGCATTCAGCCATTCTGCTGTGTGGTAATTGGTAACCAGCATTAAGTAATCGATTATCAGCTATGCGTGTTGCTGTGCAACATAATTTTTACAGTAAGTAATCGATTACACCCCTTTTGGTAATCGATTACACAGTGTATTTTTTCAAATATTATAACATTGGCTCAGGTATAACCGATTACACCACATTGGATAATCGATTACCACTGAACTAGTGGCAGAAATCATTGCATTTTTTCATAAAACTTTTCTATGGAGTGTGTTCTTGAACCATGGCATCCTTTCATGTATCATAACCATTTAGAGAGCTATTTAAGGGTTATATATAACACTTTTCTACAGAATTTGAACACACCTCCTTTCTCACAAAATATTTTCAAACAATATTCTTCATTCATATTCTCAAATTTATTTCAAGTGTTCTTGATCAAATTTTCTGGTGAAACTATTTATAGAATTTTCATACACATTCATATAGTTTCATCCATATCATTAGAGCACTTATTTGTCATAAAGAAGTTTGATTACTTTAAAGGATAAGATCAATCAATAGATTGATAGATTATTTTCACTTGTAAAAAATTCATACTATTGCTTTATCCTTGTTGTCCAGGGTTGTTGGAAACAAGAGGTTCATTAAAAGGGAGGATTGTTCTCTTTTTTAACTTAGTGAAAAATCCAAGAGGATTGTTCTTGGTGTGGTTGTTAGTGTCTTAATAGAAAGACTAGGAAGAGTCTTGTAAAAATCCTAACAATAGTAAAATCTCTTTTATGTTGAAAGGGTACTGGAGTACTCTCGATCTGTGATGGGAACCAGGATATCTCTTCGTATTCTTTACCTTTCCGCACTTTACTGTTAATCGCTTAACATAACCAGAAAAGAAAGAACAAAGTTTTTCATAAAACCGGAAAAAGTTTCAAAGAACCTAATTCACCCCCTCTTAGGAGCTCCTCAACTAACAATTGGCATCAGAGTAGGTTATTGGTAACTTGCTCCTCTGGTCCAAAAGATGACTTCCGCAAGCGTAAACCAGATTTTCAAAGATGGAGGTAGTAGCAATAAACCACCCCTATTTTCTAGAGAATATTTTGACTTCTAGAAAATCCGCATGAAAGCATATTTAGAAGCACAAGGAGATGGTATATGGAAAACCGTTGAAAATGGTCTGCATAATCCTGTGAGTGTGGTCAATGATGTTGGCACTCCGAAGGTTAAAAGTTCATATGATGAAGACGATAGGAAACAAATACTTAATGAAAAGAAAGCTATCAATATTCTTTAAAGTGCATTAAGTATGGATGAGTTTTTCCGCATATCTCAATGTAAATCGACAAAAGAAATATAGGACACTTTGGTGGAGACTCGCGAAGGAACCGCTGAAGTTAAAAGATCCAGATTAAACATATTGAGTCAAGAATATAAAATGTTCAGAATGCATCCCGGAGAATCCATTATTGCATTATAGAAAAGATTTGTTCGCTTGACGAATCATTTAACTGCTCTCGGAAAAAAATTATAAATGATGATCTCAACCTTAAAGTGCTAAGATCCTTGACTAGAGAATGGCAACCAAAAGTAACGGCCATATCAAAGAAGAAAAGTCTTTCCACTATGATGTTTGCATCATTATTAAGAAAACTCTAAGAACATGAACTTGAACTTGGAAGACTTGAAAAGCCTGAAAGTCAAGAGAAGAAATCCAAAGGAATTGCTTTAAAAGTAGATTCAAAGGAAGATAAAGATGGTGGTGCACCGGAGGAAGATGAAAATTCCATGCTCCTTGTTAAAAGGCTTGGTATGTTTTTTAGTAAAAATGACAAACCCTTTCATGCAAAAAGAAATAGACATTTTAGGAAAAGGGAGGATTCCACATCTACGCAAGAAGTCACATGTTATAAATGTGGAAAGCAAGGTCATATAAAGCCGTATTGTTCGAAACTCTCCAAGAAGGGTGGCTTTAAAGGCAAGATGGATTTCAAGAATAAAAAGGCGTATGTTGCATGGGAAGATAATGAGATAAGTTCTTCATCCGGATCGGAAAGCGACAAATGTGCAAATCTAGCATTAATGGCTTCACACCATTCCGACGATGAAGAAGATGAGGTTAGTAGCGATTTTTCTCTTTTCGATAGTGATGCACAAGGTGCTATAAATGAACTTATTAAAGAATGAAAAATCATGTATAAAACAATATCATCTCAAAATAAAATAATTTCATCTCTAGAAGAAAAAGTCGTGATAATTTAAAAAGATTTCGATGATGAAAAACAAAAGATGATTCGTTAAAAATAGAATTTTGTATGTAAAAATTGTGATTCACTTTCTTTACAAATTGTCCAATTAAAAAGGGTTCTTAAAAGGTATGAGAAAGGGAAAATTGGGTTGGGAAGTATCATTAGCCAACAAATATATTCCAATGACAAAAGTGGACTTGGTTATTCAAAGTTTTCCAAACCAAGTTCTAGTAAAACTATCTTAGTTAAAGCTAATGACCAACTAAATAAAGAGAAAGTGAACAAGGCAAAATATGTTCATCACTATCCTAAAAGAAAAAGATTTTCTAAAAATAAATCTTATGTTCCTAGATATAGAAGCAATTTTGAACCTACTTGTTTTTATTGCGGAATAATTGGCCATACACCTAATGCATGTTATGTTAGAAATTTTAGCGTAGCAAGTGGGCATTACGTGTGGATAAAGAAAGGAACTTTATGAAGGACCCAAATCAATTTGGGTACCTACCAAAACATAATTTTGTTTAGTAGGTATGCTTGAAAACCAAATCAAACGTTTAGTATCTTGATAGTGGATGTTCCAAGCATATGACGGGAGACATTAACAATTTTTCAAATCTAGCATTGAAGGCCAAGGGTTATGTCACATATGGTGATAACAACAAAGGGAGAATTCTTGGCATAGGAAAAGTTGGAGGACCACCTTTCACATCCATTGAAGATGTCCTTTATGTCGAAGGACTAAAGCACAATCTTCTAAGTATTAGCCAACTTTGTGACAAGGGCTTCAAAATCAAGTTCATCAAGGATGAATGCTTGATTGAAGATGAAGTCTCTCATGAGGTAAAACTCAAAGGTACGAAAATTAATAATATATTTATGATTTGTCTTTGAAGGTAAAATGTCTTATGGTGAACAGTAACGAGTCATGGTTTTGGCATAAAAGATTCACACATATTCATATGGAACATTTGAATAAACTTATAAAACATGATCTTGTTATTGGATTGCCTAAGATAAAATTCGTCAAAGATAGACTTAGTGATGCATGTCAAAAGGATAAACAAACCAAATCAACTTTCATATCAAAGAATGTGGTGTCCACTACAAGTCCACTACAATTGTTGCATATGGACTTATTTGATCCATCAAGAACTAGAAGCTTCAAAGGTAATGTATACGCTTTAGTTATCGTTGATGATTTCTCTAGATACACTTGGAATTTATTCTTAGTGCAGAAAAATGATGCATTCAAGGATTTCAAGAAATATGCAAAGCAAATTCAAAACGAGAAATCTCTATCTATTGCCTCAATAAGAAGCGACCATGGTGGAGAATTCCAAAATGCATCATTCAAAGAGTTTTGCGAAGAACATGGAATATTTCACAATTTATTGGCACCAAGGACTCCTCGACAAAATGGAGTGGTGGAGAAAAAGAATAGGTCACTTATGAAACTTGCAAGACTAATGCTTAGCAACTAAAATCTTCCAAAGTATTTTTGGGCGGATGCGGTAAGCACTACATGCTATGTAAGTAATAGAATTATTATTAGACCTATCTTGAAAAAGACCCCTTATGAACTCTTCAAAGGAAGGAAACCAAACATCTCTTACTTTCACATTTTTGGATGCAAATGCTTTGTCTTCAATAATGACAAAGACAATCTAGGTAAGTTCGACGAGAAATCCGACGAAGCTATTGATATATTGAAATAATATCACATTTTTGGACTCGATTTAATTAAATCATATTATTATTTGATTCAATTTATTTCATATTATTCGATATTACTTGGTATTTTCCTTCTATTTATTTCAGGTCACACTATTTGAAGCATACGTGAAAAAGAAAGAAAAGGAGGTGCAAAAAGAGGATAAAAAGCAATCCACTAAAGCCAAGCCCACAACTACAAGTAGGCGCTGTGATGCTGTGACGAGCGCCACACAAGGTGTGACGAGCGTCACGCCCTCCTGCTAAGTGTTACGAGCGCCACACAAGGTGTGACGAGCGTCACACCCCCATTCCTATATTTTTGGCTTTGATGCGTAACAGAAGGACGTTCACCCTTTTTCTTCGCTTGACCAGTTGACGTGTGATGAAAACCTACTGAAGGACTTTGGAAGAAACGGTCACTTGATGGATTGGTATAAATAGGACCAATGATGGAACCCTGGAGTTGTCTCTCAATCTTTTCCAGTTTTCGGCACCGTGCATTATTTTTACTGCTTTTTAATTTTCCAGCACTCAACTTTCCTAGCAATTTTAATTTCCTTTTCTTTTCCAGTCAATTTTCAAAGCATTCAATTAATTTTCTCACAGTAGTTTCTACACCAGAAACTATTGTGTAACTTTTACTGGATCTAACCTTACGTTAGATCATAGTATTTTATTCCTTCGCCTTTATTTTACTGTCTGATTGAAGATTGTGAAGAACAAATCCAACCGGTCTGTGGTAGAGTGTTCAAGCATCGAAGCTAGGAATAATCAAGATCTCTATTAATTTTACAGGTTCTTTAATTTTATTGTTCTAATTTATATATGTGCTCTGTACTGCTGTTTATCTATACTGTTTGTCTGACATGGCTGTATTTAAGCATAATGATTGTTTAGGCTTGTTTAGCATGTCCGGCTAAATAAACTTAGGTATCGATATGTAAAGTAAGCGGAATAAAGGAATCAAAACTAAGTTGATTTAAATTTATTTAAAGATATAGTCACTCTTTTTATGGTCTCAATTTACAGGGTTAATACCAAAGTTTTTGTACGAGAGTAAAAGACATAAAGAAGTTAAAATCAATAGAACGACAGTTTGAGCTTTTAACTGGACAGTGTAAATTGGACATTAATTTTAAATCAGGGCGAAAGCAATTTTTAGAGTTAATTAAATTCTAATCATTTTCAAAAAGTATTTTTAAAGGTTAAATGTGAGGACGAGAGTTAAGCATTTAAGTTTAATCATATAATCTAAGTCAACAGAGCGAGAGTTTGAGACGAGGGTGTTTAGATGGTTAGCATTTTCTTAAAAAGAGTTTCTATAGATTCTATTGTTTTCAAAAAGTGATTTTAGTTTTAACTAATAGTGAGAGCGTACGTTAAGGTAAAATCATAGTCTATTCAACAGAGCGAGAGTTTGAGAAAAGATTTTTAATCAATAGTGTCTAATGAAAGGACTTATTTTAAAACTAAGAAACCAACGAAGATTTGATTCCCTAATTACGACGAACTACATACCGATATCCGCGTTATTCAATATTTAATCTAGATCTCAAATTAGCTTTACTTTTCCCCCTAATCATCAAAGTATCATCCGCCTTAGCTTTACGAAGTGACCTTAGAAAACGGTATATCGATTCATAAGTCCCTGTGGGATCGATATCTTTTATTACTATGCGATTAGACTGTGCACTTGCAGTTAATACCCCAATAGACTCATAAAGTCGCGATCAAGTTTTTGGCGCCGTTGTCGGGGACTTTTATTTAGTCGATATCGTAACTTTTATTTATTTATTATTTTTTCTTGTTTTTCGTTGATTTGTATGCCACACACTCTCTCACAAGGCGAACCGTATTACTTACGAATCAACGACGTTGAACGATATCTCCGAGTCTTACGACGAATTCGAGAGTATCGTGCTGCAAACAATCTTCCTCCAATCGAAATTCCTGATCTCAAAAATCTTCTTCCTTCGCCGATACCCGAGATGGCAGAACCAGCTTGTGCCCTTCGAGATTACGCCGCTCCATCGCAAGATGAGCCGCATTCGAGTATTGCTCCACCCACAATCGAAGCAAACAATTTCGAACTTAAACCTTCGTTGTTACAAGCAGTGCAACAGAATCAATTCTCTGGAAATCCTACCGAGGATCCAAACCTTCATTTATCCGTATTTGTCCAATACGCTGATACTGTTAAAGCTAATGGTGTCACTTCAGAGGCAATTCGACTTCGCATTTTTCCTTTCTCGTTAAGGGATAAAGCTAGAAGATGGCTTCAGTCTCTTCCTTCCAGCTCAGTCACCACATGGAATGAGTTGAAGAAAGTCTTCCTTGCCCGATATTTTCCTCCAAGCAAAACAACTATATTAAGAGCCCAGATAAATGGATTTAAGCAGAAAGATAACGAGTCTCTTTTCGAAGCATGGGAAAGATACAAAGACATGATGAGACTTTGTCCACACCATGGTTTAGAGGACTGGTTAGTAATTCATACCTTCTATAATGGTCTCTTGTACAACACAAGGTTAATAATAGACGCCGCCGCATGTGGTGCGCTTATGGATAAACCTTACGCTGACGCTTATCAACTTATCGAAAGCATGGCCCAAAACCACTATCAGTGGGGAAGCGACAAAACAATGGTAGAAAAACCTCAAACGAAAACTGGCATGTACGAGATAAGTAGCCTTGATCATGTTAATGCAAAAGTGGATGCTCTTGCCCAGAAAATTGAAAGTTTAAATGTAACACCTCCAGCCACCGTGGTTGTCGTGACTCAAAATTGCGAAATCTGTGGAATCCAAGGTCACACTCCTACAGATTGTCAACTCCTAACAGGAATCCAAGCAGAGCAAGTGAACTATGCTCAAGGAAATCCTTACTCGAATACCTATAACTCAAACTGGAAGAACCATCCTAATTTTTCATATAAGAGTAATAATGCTCTATACGCACCAGGACAGGCTCCCAGTCAAGCCCCAGCTATACCTCCTGGATATCAAAAGCCAACCTCATCTACGCCTAACAATAACGTTCCTAGGAAATCCAACTTGGAAATCATGATGGAGAACTTCATAGCTTCTCAACAGCAAACCAATAAAGATTTCTTAAACCAGAATGTACACACTAACGAACAGATTAAACAACTAGCAAGTAAAGTAGATGCCCTGGCTACCCATAACAAAATGCTGGAAACACAAATCTCACAAGTAGCTCAACAACAAGTGCCTACTGCTGCCCCAACTGGTACATTTCCTGGACAGCCCCAACCTAACCCGAAAAGCCACGCTCATGCAATTATATTGAGAAGTGGAACAGAGGTAGAAGGACCATCTGATCCAAGAGTTGAGAACCAAAACTCTAAAAAGTCAACTGAGGAAGAAGATAAACCTAAGGAAAAGGAAGAGAGTAATAAGGAAACCGTAGAAAAGAAAGAACCTTATGTACCTCCACCGCCTTACAAACCACCTATCCCTTATCCTCAGAGGCTGATTAAAACCAAAGACGCGGGCCAATTTAAAAAATTTGTTGACCTACTGAAAAAATTAAACGTCACCATTCCTTTCACAGAAGTTATTACACAGATGCCCTTGTATGCTAAGTTCTTAAAACAAATTCTTTCTAATAAAAGGAAACTTGAAGATAGCGAAACCGTTACACTCACTGTTGAATGTAGCGCTATAATCCAGAATATGCCTCCTAAACTTAAAGATCCTGGTAGTTTCTCTATACCCCGTCACATAGGAAAATTTGTCATAGACAAAGCTTTATGCGATTTAGGAGTCGGTATCAGTGTTATGCCCTTATCCATATGCAAGAGACTTGAAATGGGAGAATTAAGACCAACTAAAATGTCTGTGCAATTAGCAGATCGTTCCGTTAGATATCCCGTAGGAATTCTTAAAAACGTTCCCGTGCGCATAGGTTAATTCTACATTCCCACCGACTTTATAATTATGGACATAAGAGAAGATGAAGTTACCCCCATTATATTGGGAAGACCATTCTTAGCAACCGCCGGTGCTATCATAGACGTAAAACGAGGACGACTCACTTTCGAAGTAGGATAAGAGAAAATTGAATTCATTCTTTCCAAATTTTTGAAAGCACCTGCAATAGAAGACACATGTTACTTCATGGATATCATCGATGAATGCATAAAAGAAACAGAATTAGAAAATGACGAATTAACTGACTGTCGTGTAGAAGACAGACTGAACCAATGTTTAGCAGTAACATCGGATCCTACGCAATGCCTTAAGAAACCTACCCTCGACCTGAAAACACTTCCCAAAAATCTGAGATATGAATTCCTAGACTCAGAACTTGAACGACTCGTGATAGTCAATGCAAAATTAGGAAAACTCGAAACCAAAAAACTCCTACATATCTTAAGAAAATATCCGACCGCACTAGGATACAACATCACCGATCTTAAAGGGATAAGTCCTTTTATTTGTATGCACCGCATCATGCTAGAAGAAGACTGTAAAACTTCTAGGGAACATCAGAGGAGACTAAACCCGATCATGAGTGAGGTAGTGAAGAAGGAAGTAACGAAGTTATTAGAGGCAGGTATCATATATCCTATATCCGACAGCAAATGGGTTAGTCTTGTACACGTAGTACCAAAGAAAGGAGGTATAACAGTTATCGAAAATGAAAAAGGAGAAACTATAACCAAACGAATCGAATCGGGATGGAGAATGTGCATTGATTATAGAAAGCTAAACAAAGCAACCCGAAAAGATCATTTTCCTTTACCATTCATAGACCAGATGTTAGAACGATTAGCCAAACATTCTCATTTCTGCTATCTGGACGGTTACTCAGGCTTCTTTCAAATACCATTTCATCCTGATGACCAAGAAAAGACAACGTTCACATGTCCTTTTGGTACCTTCGCTTATCGACGAATGCTGTTTGGCTTATGCAATGCTCCTGCAACCTTCCAAAGGTGCATGATGGCAATATTCGCCGATTTTCTTGAAAACATCATGGAAGTCTTTATGGATGGTTTTTCCGCATGCGGACAAAGTTTTGAAGAATGCCTTGAAAACCTAGAAAGAGTTCTAGAACGATGTGTAAAAGTAAACCTAGTACTCAATTGGGAAAAATGTCACTTTATGGTACAAGAAGGAATTGTTTTAGGACACATCATATCAAATAGAGGAATTGAAGTAGACAAAGCCAAAATAGAAGTAATCGAAAACCTTCAACCTCCGAAAACTGTGAGAGAAGTACGAAGCTTCTTAGGACATGTCGGTTTTTATCGACGATTTATTAAAGATTTCTCTAAAATAACTAAACCTTTAACCGGATTATTAATGAAAGATGTTGAATTCATCTTCGACAATAAATGTTTAGAAGCATTTCAAACGCTTAAAGAAGCATTGATCTCCGCGCCCATAATGCAGACTCCGGATTGGAATGAACCATTCGAAATAATGTGTGACGCAAGCGACTACGCCGTAGGCGCTGTTTTAGGACAACGAAAGGATAAAAAACTTCACGTCATATATTATGCAAGTAGAACTCTAGATGAAGCACAGATGAATTACGCCACGACCGAGAAAGAACTTTTAGCAGTAGTGTTCGCACTTGATAAATTTCATTCTTACTTGGTCGGAGCTAAAATAATCGTTTACACTGACCACGCTGCCATTAAGTACCTCCTAACAAAAAAGGACGCTAAACCTAGACTCCTAAGGTGGATCTTGTTGTTACAAGAATTTGATTTGGAAATCAAAGATAAAAAAGGAACTGAAAACGTAGTAGCAAATCACCTTTCTAGACTTGAAAATCTGGAACCGGAAAGAACATCAATCAACGATGACTTCTCGTACGATAAACTTATAGCTAATTTGGATGAAAATAGAGCTGATGAACGGGTAGAGACCACCTTGGCTGTATGCGTTACACCATGGTACACCGACTTTGTCAATTATCTAGCCGCCGGAATAGTTCCACTTGATTTATCCTACCAACAAAAGAAACGATTCTTCCATGACATAAAACATTATTATTGGGACGACCCTTTACTTTTCAAAAGAGGCCCCGATGGTATTTTCCATCGGTGTATACCTGAAGAAGAGATAGAAAGTATAATCCAACATTGTCATTCCGCCCCTTATGGTGGACACGCAAGTACATCCAAGACCTGCTCTAAAATCCTACAAGCCGGTCTTTATTGGCCAAATATATGGAAGGATGTGCATGCTGCTGTCAAGAAATGTGATAGATGTCAACGCACAGGAAACATATCTAGACGTGACGAGATGCCACAAAAGGGCATTTTGGAAGTAGAGATTTTCGACGTGTGGGGAATAGATTTCATGGGACCTTTTCCACCTTCTTTCGGTAACAAGTACATACTCATAGTGGTTGACTACGTATCAAAATGGATTGAAGCTATAGCTTCTCCAACAAACAACACACGAGTAGTAACTAGACTCTTTAAGAATATAATCTTTCCAAGATTTGGTGTCCTAAGAATAGTAGTCAGTGATGGTGGATCGCATTTCATATCTAGGATATTTGAAAAACTATTGTTTAAGTATGGTGTAAAACATCGAGTAGCGACACCTTACCATCCTCAAACCAGTGGACAAGTGGAAGTGTCTAACAGAGAAATTAAACAGATATTCGAAAAAACAGTCGCCACCTCGAGGAAAGACTGGTCATCAAAATTACCTGAAGCTTTATGGGCTTATCGAACCGCTTATAAAACTCCCATAGGAACAACCCCATTTAGGCTTATTTGTGGTAAATCTTGCCACCTCCCGGTAGAGTTAGAACATAAGGCCTATTGGGCTATTAAAAATTTAAATTTAAACTATAAGGCCGTCGGTGAAAAGCGAATTCTTGACATAAACGAACTAGAGGAACTAAGACAAGACACCTACGAAAGTGCCAGAATCTACAAGGAAAGAACGAAAAAATGGCATGATAAGCGCATATCAAGAAAAACCTTCAAACAAGGCGATGTAGTCCTTTTATTCAACTCTAGACTTAAGTTATTCCCAGGAAAACTACGCTCTAGATGGTCAGGCCCTTTCCAAGTCACTAATGTTTTCCCTAGTGGAGCAGTGGAAATTAAGGGAAAATATATGGAAACATTTATCGTAAACAAGCAGCGTCTGAAACATTATCACTATGATGAAAACAATGAAGACTCGCATGTCCTGAAATTAGACGTATTGTCTCCTAAATCTATAGATTAACATTTACTAGTTTTATGTCGAGCTTGCGACATTAAACAAAGCACTTCGTGGGAGACAACCCACAAAATTTTACTATCTTTTCTTTGATTATTCTTTTTAATTTTATTTAGTTTTCATTCTCCGTATTCTTTATTTTAATTAAATTTTTCTTCATTTCTTCTTTCGGCATTTGGCCAATCCCTGACTAAATTCTTGTTTTTTTTTCTTTTCTTTAGTTAACACTAACCTGATGGGACAAATTGATCGTATGGGTATCAAATTCAGAGGGAGAGCTCAGAGACAAAAATTTGAAGAACTTTCTGAGAGAGAGATGCACCCAACCTTCTATGCTGATGAAGATGCAATGATCGTACTTGGGCTAAGAGATAGTGTCCTGTATCTGCTGAATCAAATAGGGTGGGAAACCACTCCTATTCGCAGACAATTTGTTACTTACTGAAGGCTAACTCTAGAATTCCTTAGCTCCCTGATCTATTTACCAAACCATGGAAAAGGAATAAACCGAGGTTTCATTCAATTCAGGATGTTCAATATGGAGTATCAGTTTAACATTCAAGTTGACCGTGCACCGATTCAAATAGGAGGATTGATAACCATGATTGCCAATGCTATTGGATTGCGCCAACCCATGCTTGACTCGAACCCTTTCTGTGGCATCGAGTCTATGAACATACATTTCCTTTTCAACACTTTGTTTATCAGAAATCTGGGACCTGAAGAGTTTGAATTAATAATTAATAACCAAGTTGTTTACCTATTCATAATGCCTAGTCTGATGACTAGTGTTCATGACCGAAACAATTGGCTTTACAACCTGGATGGAATACCTTCTCCTGTTAGATCTGTTGAATCCATCCAAGATTATGAGAATACCTTTTCGCTTTTCTTTAAAACATTGGGGACAATGTTTCATTTAAGTGTGTGGGGGGGGGGGGGGGGGGGGGAACTTTGTTGCAGTTATTTTTATTTCTCTTTCAACATTTCTTTTTCAAGTATGTTATTTCCCTTTCATTGTTATTTCCCTTTTTATATATATATAAAAAAAAAAATCTTAAGTCAAGTTCCTAGTGTGAAAATTTCGTATTATCTATTCCCCTCAATTTTCTTGAGCTAAAAAAAAATAAAAATAAAAAATAAAAAATTTAACACTTAACACACTCAATAAGTATAAAGGTTGCTTATTTTATCAAACATGAGTAAAATTAAGACGAAAATTATTACCGCCCCAACACTCTAAACACCTCAACATGCTAGATCAAATAAGTACCTATTATACCGATCCCTTGAACTTTTAGTTTTATAGTAACCCCGAGTAGTTTATACGAGAAGTCGGCACCATCTTAATAGCAAACTACGTGGAGAGCCGATGAATATAAGTGAATGATTCCCAAAACAACATAAAAAATGTATATAAGGAAATGCACTAATTAAGTTAGGTGATCCTTACCAGATCATTTAATCCAAAGGTTGCGGACCCTACAAAAGCACGATATGAAAGATCCATTATGAGTTGGTTCAGCTGGTATCTGGTGCTGAACTTGGTAGGGCGGACTACGGTTCGATCCCCCGCAATTTACAATGGACTAAATAACGAAGTTATCCAACTTATGTACCAGAACTTCCAGCTAAAAAGGGAATCAGAATCGCTAACCGGTTACTCCACTATGTGCGTGAAAAGATAAAGGGCTTAATGTGATTTCGCTAGAATGAAAACGGGTGAAATAAGAGCAAAAGAACTAGGATAGCTACAATAGCGTGACTCGAACTGGTTTGCATAAGATGAGGTTATCTGAGGTTGTAACGGTAGTTGTTGATGTTGAGATTAAGCTCAGGTTATTCCTAAACAAGATTTACTTGCAACCTGGTACGAATTGATGTGTGTTTTGAAATTTCATTTGGCTAGTATTTTACCGATTTCTACATTGAATCTTGCTTAAGGACAAGCAAAGGTCTAAGTATGGGGGAGTTTGATCACATGAAATAATATCACATTTTTGGACTCGATTTAATTAAATCATATTATTATTTGATTCGATTTATTTCATATTATTCGATATTACTTGGTATTTTCCTTCTATTTATTTCAGGTCACACTATTTGAAGCATACGTGAAAAAGAAAGAAAAGGAGGTGCAAAAAGAGGATAAAAAGCAATCCACTAAAGCCCAGCCCACAACTACATGTAGGCGCTGTGATGCTGTGACGAGCGCCACACAAGGTGTGACGAGCGTCACGCCCTCCTGCTAAGTGTTACGAGCGCCACACAAGGTGTGACGAGCGTCACACCCCCATTCCTATATTTTTGGCTTTGACGCATAACAGAAGGACGTTCACCCTTTTTCTTCGCTTGACCAGTTGACGTGTGACGAAAACCTACTGAAGGACTTTGGAAGAAACGTTCACTTGATGGATTGGTATAAATAGGACCAATGGTGGAACCCTGGAGCTGTCTCTCAATTTTTTCCAGTTTTCGGCACCGTGCATTATTTTTACTGCTTTTAAATTTTCCAGCACTCAACTTTCCTAGCAATTTTAATTTCCTTTTCTTTTCCAGTCAATTTTCAAAGCATTCAATTAATTTTCTCACAATAGTTTCTACACCGGAAACTATTGTGTAACATTTACTGGATCTAACCTTACGTTAGATCATAGTATTTTATTCCTTCGCCTTTATTTTACTGTCTGATCGAAGATTGTGAAGAACAAATCCAACCGGTCTGTGGTGGAGTGTTCAAGCATCGAAGCTAGGAATAATCAAGATCTCTATTAATTTTACAGGTTCTTTAATTTTATTGTTCTAATTTATATATGCTATGTACTGTTGTTTATCTATACTGTTTGTCTGACATGGTTGTATTTAAGCATAATGATTGTTTAGGCTTGTTTAGCATGTCCGGCTAAATAAACTTAGGTATCGGTATGTAAAGTAAGCGGAATAAAGGAATCAAAACTAAGTTGGTTTAAATTTATTTAAAGATATAGTCACTCTTTTTATGGTCTCAACTTACAGGGTTAATACCAAAGTTTTTGTACGAGAGTAAAAGACATAAAGAAGTTAAAATCAAAAGAACGACAGTTTGAGCTTTTAACTGGACAGTGTAAATTGGACATTAATTTTAAATCAGGGCGAAAGCAATTTTTAGAGTTAATTAAATTCTAATCATTTTCAAAAAGTATTTTTAAAGGTTAAATGTGAGGACGAGAGTTAAGAATTTAAGTTTAATCATATAATCTAAGTCAACTGAGCGAGAGTTTGAGACGAGGGTGTTTAGATGGTTAGCATTTTCTTAAAAAGAGTTTCTATAGATTCTATTGTTTTCAAAAAGTGATTTTAGTTTTAACTAATAGTGAGAGCGTACGTTAAGGTAAAATCATAGTCTATTCAACAGAGCGAGAGTTTGAGAAAAGATTTTTAATCAATAGTGTCTAATGAAAGGACTTATTTTAAAACTAAGAAACCAACAAAGATTTTATTCCCTAATTACGACGAACTACATACCGATATCTGCGTTATTCGATATTTAATCTAGATCTCAAATTAGCTTTACTTTTCCCCCTAATCATCAAAGTATCATCCGCCTTAGCTTTACGAAGTGACCTTAGAAAACGGTATATCGATTCATAAGTCCCTGTGGGATCGATATCTTTTATTACTACGCGATTAGACTGTGCACTTGCAGTTAATACCCCAATAGACTCATAAAGTCGCGATCAGCTATATTTCTTGGATACTCTCTTACTAGTAAAGCCTATAGAGTATATAATAAAAGAAATTTAAAAATTGAAGAATCTATGCATGTTACTTTTGATGAAACTAACCCCTCCAAGGAGGATATTGTTTTGTATGATGATGATGATATTGTAGAAGTTCCTCAAAAAGATACTTCAAGTGGAAACAATGATAATCAACCAAAACATCAAGATGAACAAGATAAACAAAATACAAATGATAATGATCTACCTAAGTAATGGATAACTAATTGGGATCATCCAATTGATAAAGTCATTGGTGATATTAGTCAAGGCGTTGCAACAAGATTAAATCTCAAAGATGCATGCTTGAATATGGCTTTTGTTTCATAAATTGAACCCTCTAAAGTTGATGAAGCTTTAGGTGACGACCAATGGATAATTTCTATGCAATAAGAGTTAAACCAATTTAAAAGGAATCAAGTTTGGGAACTTGTCCCTAGGCTAAGTGATAAACACATCATAGGTACCAGATGGGTGTTTAAGAACAAACTTGACGAGAATGGTATAATTGTTCGAAACAAAGCAAGATTGGTGGCCCAAGGATACAATCAAGAGGAAGGCATTGACTTTGAAGAAACATTTGTTCCGGTTGTAAGGTTAGAAGCTATCCGTTTATTACTTGCTTATGCATGTTCATTAAATTTTCAGTTATTCCAAATGGATGTCAAGAGCGTATTCTTGAATGGCTACATCAATGAAGAAGTCTATGTCAAACAACCCCCGGGCTTTGAAGACTTCAAGAATCCTTCACATGTTTCCAAGTTGAGGAAAGCTCTTTATGGCCTAAAGAAAGCACCTAGAGCATGGTATGATCGTCTCAACAACTTTCTGTGTGAAAAGGGATTTGAAAAAGGTAAAATTGACAAGACCTTCTTTATTAAGAAAATAAAAGGTAACACTCTATTGGTTCAAGTCTATATTGACGACATCATATTCGGCTCAACAAAAAAAGGAATGTGGGAAGAATTATCATTGATGATGCAAGGAGAATTCGAGATGTCCATGATGGGTAAGATGAACTATTTTCTAGGACTCCAAATTAAGCAACTGAAGGATGACATCTTCATCAACCAATCAAAGTACTGCAAAGAGTAGCTGAAAAGATTCGACATGGATAGTTGCAAGGCAATATCCACTCCAATGGGATCCTGATCTTATGTTGATCAAGATGAATCAGGTGTTTAGATTGACATCACAAAGTATCAAGGTATGATTGGTTCCTTACTCTATTTGACGGCAAGCCGTCATAACATAATGTCCAGTGTGTGTCTTTGTGCGTGTTTTCAAGCCAATCCAAAGGAATCACATCTCACCGCTATTAAAACGATCATGAAGTATCTCAAAGGAACAACAAATGTCGGCCTATGGTATTCTAAAGGTAGTATTTTCAATTTAGTTAGTTAATCTAACGTTGATTATGCGGGAAGTAAAATTGATCGAAAAAGTATTAATGGTATATGTCACATCCTTGGAAATGCATTAGTATCACGAGCTTGCAAGAAACAAACATGTGTTGCTCTTAGCACTGCCAAAGCGAAATACATAGCAACAGGTAGCTGTTGTGCTCAAATACTTTGGCTTAAGCAACAACTTCGTGACTACGGACTCGATCTTGGATGCATTCTCTTCATTGTGACAACACAAGTGCGATAAACATTACAAAGAATCCAGTCATGCACTCAAGAACCAAACATATTAACATTCGAAATCACTTTCTTGGTGATCATGTGCTTCAAGGAGATGTCGAAGTCACATTTGTGGATACTCATAATCAACTCGCCGACATCTTCACAAAACCATTGGCACAAGAACCGTTTTACAAAATTCGAAGGGAACTTGGAATTCTGGATGATTGTGACATTTTATTCTTTAAAACCCCATCAATTCAAATACAAAGGTACACTCTCTTTTTACCCAATATATTTTATCTTGAAATATATATGTGTTTTCTTACATGAGTTTGAAGAAAAAGTCAATTATGTGTGTCCTCAAAATGTTTGTATTACATGTTTGCCTCGCATAAAGTTGCTTAAGGATATGTTAGAGCATGTGTAATTATTGTTTTGTTAAATTTCATTGCATGGTGATCTTGGTGAAGGTACTGTTTTTTTCCTGGAGGTAATCAATTACCACCTTTGGTGTAATCGGTTACATCCCTGATTGTATGACTTATTTCTGCTTGTGTTTGTGATGTAATCAATGACCACTTTGGGTGTAACCGATTACACCTCTGTTTCATGACTTCTTTTTGCCTCTATTTTATGGTGTAACCGATTAACCCTCCCCGGGTTATCGATTACACCTGAGCGTTCCAGAATATTTTTTTATTTTAATTAAATAGATACCTTTTGGATAAGTGTTTATTATACTCGTATTTTTTCTTTTCTCTTTATCACTTTCCTATCTCACTCTTCATCTACCCTAAATCTTCAAAGTTCTTCTCTCTCATTTATCACCATAACCTAAACTCCATTAAACCCCATTAAAATCCCACTTACAAAACTCTCTACTTTTCCACTCTCTCTTCCCCAAACTCCTTCCAAACCCCAAAAACCCCAACTTTTCAGCTCCCATGGCTCCATCAAGGAAAGATAAAGGAAAAACCAAATTGATGAAGGTAGCTCAGAACATCAAGAATCTGCTCAACATGCTCCATCCCTCAAATCCAGGAGACTTACGTTTGATTTCCAGAATCGGTCCCTTATGCTGGTAAAATACGGTAACCTTTCCTCTTTTCCTTCTCATAGTTTTGATTTTCTGGAACTCTTGAGACGTCAAGGAGTGTACTCTATGGTCTCGGATTATGGAAATTTTTACCCGGATTTGGTTAAAGATTTTTATGCAAATTTGGTTATTGTTCCCGGTGTTAAGGATGTCCTAACTTCTAGGGTTAAGAATACTGCTATTGTTTTGGATCTAGAAGCTTTTGGGAATTTTTTGGGAGCACCGTATAAGGGTCAAGCTTTTCATCATGGATTTACCCCAGAATGGGAAGGTTATAGTAAAATGGATTGATTTTTTTCACATCTGTCGTGTCTCACAGCAAGCTATTCTGGGTAAGAAGAATCCTGCCTCTTCCCAGGTACTTTTGTTTTCAAAGAACTTGATGGTAAGCGATAGGATGCTTCATTATCTGATTTCCTATGTTTTGATGCCTAAACACTCAAATCACTCTCAAATTGGTGATACAGAGTTGCAACTTATGTATGCCATCAAAAACAAGATTGAGGTTAATTAAGCATATACCATTATGTACCACATGAAGCATCAACAATCCCTAACTGGAGGATTACCTTATGATAGGCTAATCTACAAAATCTTGGAAGCATATGGTATTGATCTAAAAAGGGAACCAAAGAAGAAGATGACTGCAAGAGAATGTGAAATTAATGCTTCAACATTGGTTCGGAATACCAGTATCTTTTTAGACATGGATGGGACGTATAAGTACAAGGATGAATCCTCAACCTATTACAATGCTCCTCCACCGGCTCTGGAAGACGGACATTCGAATGAAGCTCTCTACAACAAAATCTACTCAGTTGAGACTACTATGATGAAGAATTATCGTGAGCAAAAACTTGAGATGGCTTCTATCAAAAGACTTTTGGAGAACCTTTGCAAATCCCAAAACCCATAGATAAGTGATGAAGAAGAAAGTGAAGAAAAAGACAATGAGGATATGGGAATGTCGGAAAGTGACTAAGGCGTTTATTCAAATTATTTTGTTTTGTTTCATGTTTTTCCTTTGTTATGTTAATTTTTTTCCTCTTTAGAATTATGTCTTTTTGAACAAATTGGTGTTGTATTAAACTATGTGTGTTATGGCTATTGTTTTATCTATGTATGTGTTCATGTTATTTACCTTATCATCCTACAACATATATGTGTGTTTTATTGTTTTCGTCTTTCCCATCCTTTTTGCTAATGACAAAGGGGGAGAAGATGTATTTTTGGTTGTTGTATTTTTGTCTCTAACAATGCAGCTAGAAAATCATTTAAAATAATCCCAATCTTGGATCAAGGGGGAGCTTCGATCAAGGGGGAGTTTTTCATTTATCATAGAAATCAAAATTGGATCAAATTGTCAAATATAGAGTTGTCATCATAAAAAAAAGGGAGAATGTGAAGACAAGCTTCTCAAAGTGTTTTGATGAAGACGTGCTCAACATATATGCATTGCAAAAAGAATAACTCAAGACTCAAGCTCAAGGGTTTCCTTTCAAAGCATTTCGAAGTCTTGAAGATTGCTATTGATTCGACCAAAGTGTTAAGGTATTAAGTTCTCATTCTCTCTATGATAAGTCTGGTGCTCTAGTTTTTATCATTCATTCATGTGTTGGCTGCTTAGGTCTCTTAAATTTCTATCTTGTGGTAGTCACCTTCATTTGAAATTGCATTCTGCCATTCTGATGTGTGGTAATCGGTTACCAGCATTAAGTAATCGATTACCAGCTATACGTGCTGCTGTGACTGCAATTTTTACAACAAGTAATCGATTACACCCCTTTTGGTATTCGATTACGCATTGTATTTTTTCAAATATTATAACGTTGGCTCAGGTGTAACCGATTACACCTTATTGGGTAATCGATTACCACTGAACCAGTGGCAGAAATTATTGCATTTTTTCATGAAAATTTCCTATGGAGTGTGTTCTTGAACCATGACATCGTTTCATGTATCATAACCATTTAGAGAGCTACCTAAGGGTTATATATAACACTTTTCTACAGAATTTGAACACAACTCCTTTCTCACAAAATATTTTCAAACAATCTTCTTCATTCATCTTTTCAAATTTATTTCAAGTGTTCTTGATCAAATTTTCTAGTGAAACTATTTACAGAATTTTCATACACATTCATATAGTTTCATCCATATCATTAGAGCACTTGTTTGTCATAAAGAAGTTTGATTACTTTAAAGGAGAAGATCAATCAATAGATTGATAAATTATTTTAACTTGTCAAAAACTTGTGAAAAATTCATATTGTTGCTTTATCCTTGTTGTCCAGGATTGTTAAAACAAGAGGTTCATTAAAAGGGAGGATTGTTCTCTTTTTGAACTTAGTGAAAAATCCAAGAGGATTATTCTTGGTGTGGTTGTTAGTGTATTCATAGAAAGACCAGGAAGATTCTTGTAAAAGTCCTAACAATAGTAAAATCTCTTTCATGTTGAAAGGGAACTAGAGTACTCTTGATCTGTGAGGGGAACCAGGATATCTCTTCGTGTTCTTTAACTTTCTGCACTTTACCGTTCATCATTTAACATAACCAGAAAAGAAAGAACAAAGTTTTTCATAAAATCAGAAAAAGTTTCAAAGAACCTAATTAGCCCCCTCTTAGGCGCTACTCAACTAACATCAAACCCCCAAACAATCCGGGCTTTAATTCCATGTAATTAGGATTTAATTTTGGATTTTATATTTAGGGTTATTGAATAAATCACTTTGGTTATGAATTAGTTGAAATTGGTGATGGATTTGAATATAGCAGGTTAAAGCGAAGGGGATGATGTGTGAATTTTGGAGATTGGACCTTCGTCGCCGTTGAAGGCGACCTCCGACGTGGCAGGGGTGGTGTTGCTCATGCCAAGTTGAGAGGGAAGGTTAATTTTCAATCTGAGTGCGCTTTTCCTTTTGAGTTTGAATTTGAATTGAAATCCTTTCCCTCTCTCATTTGGGTGCAAGTGGGCCTTCTTTCCCCCAGGCCCATATTTTTTCCCTTTTGCACCATAGAACTTGCTTCTCACACTCCCCATGACTCCAACAAAGCCAATTTGAGCCCTCATGATGGGCCATCCACCCTGATTGTCTAATCACATGTGTTTTTAATTGCATACCCACTCCCCCTTTTGGAAAATCACTTGTTCAATGGTATTGGCGCAAAATGACCTATAATGTTTCCTCATATCACATGCGTTTAAAAGTTCAATTTTCACTTCCTCCAAACATCAAAGTTTAAGTAGGCATCTTGAATTTGATCATGCAACTTGAATAGCTTTCATATTATTAAAATTGAGCAAGTTACGGTCTTGGGAAGTTGACCTCCAAATTAGGGTTTAGACAAAATGACCTATAATCTTTCACCATAACAAATGACTTTCCAAGCAAAACTAGATCTTGACCTCAACATGAAAGTTGTTTGGAATGTCATTTAGAGTAACTTTTCTCTTGGAATCATTTTCATATGACAAAAAGTGTAGGAGATAGGGTCTAGGCAACCCCAATTTTGATTAGTTGAATTCCTCTGGTCAACCACCATGAACCAACTTGCTAGCTTGATATTATCTTGACTCTTGGGGCTCATGGAGGATAATATATGCATAAGATGATGTAATGTGAAGTATCCCTTGAAATATCTGATCAATTGGTGAAGAAACGTGTTGAAGAAGTCACATAAGATACCTAGATGAATTAGGGTTTCCAAGGCAAACCAACTCGAAACTCTTGATGATTTCTTGATCAAAATAACATGTGAAGATCATTGGGATTCATATATGATACTTAGATCCATATTAAACCAATTCTTGATTGATCTCCTTGCAATGAGGGTCTTAAACCCTAGATGTGAGCTTGATAAAGCATAGATGAACATGTGCACTACCTACAAAAGAGTTAAGCTATATAATGACATATTTTTGGTATTTTAGTTAGTAAATAAAGAAAAATGAAGTATGATATAATCAAATGGTGCTTGGTGATCTCTCCCAATGCAAAACCAATGAATGAGGGGTAAGGAGGATGCCAAGGTGTGATCCCAATGTTAGTGCATATGATGAGAATAACATGAGGGATCTTAGGGTCAAAATTGGGATCTTACAATCATCACCATTAGTCTTCATCTTGCTGGATTCACCAGACTGACATACTGGAGCACTAACTGGATTCACCACAGGCACATCCACCTTCTTACTGATTGAAACATCCTCTACCTCCCTCGGGAAGACCAGACCGAAGACATGACCACTACGGGTCACCTTTGTAATATCAGCTATATTCACCACAGAATCTGCTATGGGTAACGCAATCTCTTGACCTTCTCCACCATTATGGCATTATACTGATAAGGCACAACTTTATCGGATGCATACGGGACAGGGCCCGCTAACCGTATAACCAATGGCGATACCGATCTATTAATGTTGTTGTTGTTGCTGCTATCAAACTGAATCATTACCCGCTCAGGGGTCTTCAACACAGGAATAATTACATTGACATCATCTCCCATATCCCTTTACTATTGAATCTGGACTACATTCTCGTCCATTAACTTCTGGATATCCCTCTTGACGATCATACACCCGCGGGGGTTCACACTACAAATTGCACAACCATCATGGTCGTGCTCACAATCACTAATCAAACACAGAGTTCTATGCATCTCCACCAGAGACCTACGAATATGTCGTACATCAAAGACTCAGAAATTTCCTAGACAACCATCCACCATGTTGACAGTAGCATTACCATGAGCAGGCAACGTGTTGGCTTCCATATTAGGCGCACGTTCTTCAAAGGACACCAACCCACTCTTCACTAGTTTTTGTACTTCATACTTCAATGGGTAGAAATTCTCGATGTCATGGCCAGGGGCTCCCTGGTGAAAGGCACAACGGAGTTCAGGTTTGTACCACCATGGAAGTGGCTCGGGAATTTGAGGTGGATTTCTTGGTTAGATGAGGTTCTTGAGAACCAAAGATGGATATAGTTTGGCGTATGACATAGGAATAGGGTCAAAAGATACCTTCTTCTTCTCAAAGTGTTGTTGTTGATTATTGTTGTTGTTGTTGTTGGTTCTTTGTTACGGTTGTTGTTGATGTTGTTGTTGTTGAATTGGAACAGATTGATTGTTGGAATTGTTTGAGAACACGGGAATTACTGAAGAAACTTGATATTGATGCGGACTCGGTTGAGAACTCCTTCTAGCATGAGGCCTCCTCTGCCTCCCCATAGATACTGAATTGGCTTCCCCCTCCTTTCTCTTGGAAAAACCACTCCCATACTTTTTACTGGACGATGCCTCTTCCTTGGACAGACGTCCTTCACAAACTCCCTCTTCTAACCTCATCCCCATGTTTACCATTTCGGTAAAGTCACTAGGGGAACTGGCAATCATAAGTTCGTAGTAAAACGAACTCAGGGTCTTCAGGAAAATCTTCGACATCTCTTTCTCTTCCAATGGAGGATTAATATGAGCAACAAGTTCCCTCCACCTCTGAGCATACTCTTTAAATGTTTCCTTGTCTTTCTGAGACATAGACCTTAGCTGGTCTATATCAGGCGCCATATCAACATTGTACTTGTAATGGTTAACAAAAGCTTCACCCAAATCATTAAAAGTACGAACACTTGCACTGTCTAACCCCATATACCATCTCAGCACAACACCAGTCAAACTGTCTTGAAAGTAGTGAATCAGTAACTGATCATTATCAGTTTGAGTTGACATATTTCTTACATACATAACAAGGTGGCTAATTGGACAAGTATTTCCCTTATACTTTTCAAAGTCAGGGACTTTGAACTTCATTGGGATCTTCACATTTGGTACTAAGCAAAGTTCAGCAGCACTCTTACCAAACAGGTCATTTCCCCTCAATCTTTTCAACTCCTTTTGTAGCTCAAGGAATAGATCCTTCATTTAATCCATATTCTCCTATACGTCTGGGCCCTCAGATGGCTCAGGATGGTAGATAGTGTCCTCAACATGAGCCAAAGTATGAACAATTGGAGGTGGCACAGACATGACCAGGCTAGATGCCGGCATAGAAGCAAAGGTAGGTGCAAACCCTTCAGGCATGAAGTTTGGTGGTATCCCCCATGGGAATCCAGTAGGCAGGGAAGGACCAGATTGGTTGGCAGCAATGGGAACAGTTGAGGTAGCGACCTCAGAAATGAAAGTCCTCTGGGGAGGCGTTGCAGAAGTTGGTGAAGACTGATTCTGCGCAGCAAGAACAGAGTCCATCATGGCAGTCAACCGTGCAATCTCATCCTTCAGCTATCTATTCTCTTGTTCCAAATGCTCCATGATCTTGGGTTGATTGGCGCGAGTGTTGTATTGGTGAGTCAACTTGTCTGAAGCACAAAAGAATAACCGATAAGATATCTAGCGAAAGAAAACCTACTTTGCAAATGATGCATGAAATGCAATGTTTTTTGTTTATTTTTAATTTCAAGAAACATATGAAGTTTTATTTTCAAGTATTAGATAATAACAATAGTAACAATTTGATTGACCATAAAAATCTCTTTTATTCATAAAATTTGGAAGGATTACACTAAGTACAATTTCAAAAACCAAAGTACAAATACAAGAGAAAAGGAAACTAATCATCCTAAGTATCCCTTAGCAACAATATCAGATGATCTGACTGCGGGCGTGTGTAACGGGAAATTCATGATCATCAAGCTATGGACAAGCTAGAGATCAAATAACAAGAATCGCCACCGCGATTTTATTGTTTCCAAGGGAAAAGGGAAAAAGTACGAATAAAACCCAAAAAAAGTAAGAAGTTTTCAAATCAAAACTAATAAAAAGTCATAGATTACAGATAAGGGGGTTGATTACACAAAGGGAAGGTGTTAGCATCCAAAGTGTCCTAGGTACTCCTAGGGATCCCTTTTTGTGTGCATATGTACTTGGTATAAAGTGATGTTTACAAACAAATATAATGGGGAGATGAGAAAAGAATTCATTAATTATATTTTTCCGTTTGACAAGACCTTCGGTCTTGTGCCTACGTGCCAACATAAAAATGAGGGATCAAAACCTCGTAGTTCGTGATACAAATTTCAAAGTGGATGCATTGTTTTTAACAAAAATTAAGTTTGAAAGGCACAAAGGCCTAAAAGTGGTTTGAATGAGTTAGTTCTTTTTGGCTTTTTGAAAGTTTAAGTCAAGTATAGTTAAGTCTATTTACAAGTTTAATTTAAGAAAAGAAGTTTGAAAATGCAATGGCATAAGGCCAAAGTTTCTATCTTTTTGCAAAAATGGTCTAAGTTTAGAACAAAAATAGTTAACACAAAGAAGATTTTGAAAAATGGAGGGAGAGATTTTGAAATTAAAGAAATGGGGAGAAGATGAATAGACTATCCTATGTACAAAATTAAAAGTTTAGAGTTGAAAAGATCTGACCAAATGGGTAGCAATTCAATAGACAAGAATGTCAATAGAAACCCAGAATTCCCTTGGACTTTTAGAATCAAGAAACACACGAATGCACAATTATATTATCTCGAAGAGCAAGGCATCAAATAAAGATGGCCACATCCAAGCCTATCCATTCCATGATCTTCTTCAAAATAACCCATGCAACAGATGAATTCTAGAAGTCACAGGTTCAAAATAACAACTTCACAATGATCATGTTGCAGATGAACTTAGAGATGTCTTCAAAGGTGTATCAGATGAATTTCAAGTTGCAAGCACTTGGTTCTTTAACAAGTTGGCATTGGCCAAGTCCTTTAGCATAGGAAGGTTGCCTAGATTCTATGTCCATTTGTCCAAGATCAAGCCAACAGTCCGCACAAAAGTTTTTTAGGGTTTTTTGTTGTTATTATGTACATTAATGGTCAAAGACTATACAAACAAGCAAAGTATACACAAACAAGATATATCACACAATATGCTCCAAGTGGACAAAGTGAAAATTGCACTAACATAAACAATTAGAATGATATGAACAATGGCAAATGAAATAGAGTGATAAAAGTAAATTGCATTAAAGTAAAGGCTTGAAATTAAAAGTTAGTAGTTAATAGGTTAGAAGTTAGTATTGCTTTGCTTTTTGCTTTTCATCTTAAGACATTCTTTGGAGAACACTCAACCCACTTATCATAAGCATGAATCCTTGAGCCAAAACATCTTCCAAAGGAAGGAAAGAAGGCCAAGTTTTTACACAATACCATGAAAGAGGGGAGACTTACAATCTCACTAACTAGAATGCTTATGCCTATTATGTCACAAATTTAGCGCTATGTTAAGCAATCGTAATTGGACTTATGTAGAAGTCACAACTATTTGAGGTCGGGCAATAGAATTTTGGTGTTAATGCATGTTAGAGACATAGTATAATGGACTATGCTCATGAAACATACCACACACAAAAAGAATATGCAAAAGGTGTGGCCTAATCTCATCCACACTCATGTCAATTTCTCAATCAACTAGCATTACGACTTTGAGATATCATAGGCCAAATGAGATGAATGCATAAAGAAGGGGAATGAGATGAAGAGGGAGGGGAATGGATCAAAACACAAGTTGGTCAAAGGAGGACTTTTACCAAATTAATATCATCCATTCATTTTGGGAGATGGAATGTACATTCCATCAATCCCCTAAATTCAATGATATTAATTTGACAAAGTCAAATCAACATTGACCAAGGCCCAACAACAAGAGTCAAACATAAACAAGCTATCACAATTGGTCAACAAATTTATTTGGCATTTATTCAAATTAAAATACTAAAATAGTGCATTTAAACTAAATATGGTTTGTCCAATTCCTAAAATCTCATCAAAACACCAACGAAATGGCCATTAGATTTATCATAGGTCAAACAAGGTCAAAGGACCTTGGAGAAAAAATTTCATAATTTTTGGACATTTAAAAATATTTTTAAACAATTAAAAACAAATGCAAAATCAATTAATTCATGAAAAATATTAATAATGATCCAAAAAATAATTTTAATTCAGAATATGAAAGAGAAAAATATTTGAAATTTTTTGTTGAAAGTCCCATATTTTTTTGATCAATATTGAATTTAATATGACTTATTGAAAATAATGCAATTAAAATGAAAATGAAAATATCAGAAAAAATGTGGACCAATTGATCTCCCTCATTAATTGAGGTGGCAGATCAAGTGGCCAGAAACACGCGTTCCACCGTGCACATGAGTCAGCGCGCCATAACATTTGTATTCAAAAGGAACGATCGTGATTAAAACAAATTACATGGATCTTGTGGTTGTGAGAGATGCCAACACATTGCCGGAGTTGTAGCTCCGGTCTTCTTCTTCGGTGGACGTCATCGGACTGGTCCACCATCAACCATCATCAAAATTAAAAACAAGGACATGATTTCAAAGTAAAAATGGCACTGAGCTCGAGTCTGGCCTCAATTCACTCTAACTCCAAGTATATTGAGAGATACATGGAGTTGAAATTTGAGGTACATGAATTGAGTTGCTTCGATTTGGCCTTAAAGCAACTCAATCTTCTTGCCTATATTGGTAGGACTTTAGAAAACCAAAGAATCAATAGAATTGAGCAAGAATTTGAGAGAATCCAAGAGATCAAAATTTCTGGAAAATACCTTCAATGGAGGTCTGGATTCAACTGATCTTGATCTTGCTCATGCTTGATCTCACTCCAAATGCTTGCAGAAGAAGGATTAAATGCTCAAAAGGCTGTGGATTCCTGGAGATTTGAATTTCAAAATAGTGGAAATTCAACCTCAAATTCAAATGAATTTCTCAGCTTTATCCTTTGCAAAATGAGGGTTAGAGATGGGGGATTAAAGCTGGCGCGAATGTGTGTTGATTGCTAAGCATATGAGGCTCTATTTATAGCTGAAACCATTGATATTTGCACACTTAAAATCACTTTCCAAATTTGGTCATTGATGATGCATGGATGCATGGGCGCGCATATGCCCATAAAATCATTTCCATAAGTCCACAAATGAATGTTAGATAGTCTGAATTCAACTTGGATTGCAAGGCAAGTGTACATTTGGATTTGAAGTTTGATCTTTGCCAAGTGATGACACCATGTTCATGCCATGCGTAGCCTATGCATTCCCTGTCCAAAATGAATGAATTTGAGCTCTTTGGAAAAGTGAGATCAAGAGGAACAACTTTCATGTTCAACACTTTTCGATTTGGAGTTTGTAATTTGGAGAAATTTGAGGTGGAAGTTTCGAAATTTTTGACATATCAAAATTTTTCTAAGTGTCAAGCCATATGTCTCAATATTCCACCTTACTTAACTTTTTATCTGAGCTTCAAATGAGAAAAGTGTCTTAATCAAAGTTGTATCTCTCTCAAAGACCTTAAAAATGGTCACCAATTTCATGTCATTTGGATTTGAAATGATAGAGTTATGCATTTTTGAAGTTTGGAAAAATCATTTGATCAATGGTATAGGTCAAAAGTGACCTATAATTTAACCTCATATCACATGCTCAAAAAAGTTGAATGAGCTCCCACTCCAAACATAAAAGTTTAAGTAGACACATTGACTTTGATTTTTCAACTTGGAAATCTTTCATCTCTGTTAATTCCTTAGGATTGGCATTAATTTTGTAAAACAAATAATGTAATCATCTCTGTTGTTTTAATATATTGGGTTGAAGAAGTTCAACATCTGGACCAACATGTCATGTACGATGTCACGACATCATGCCTGTGACATCGTACATGTGTAGAAAACTGAATTAATTAATTCAGTATTTATTCTGGGATTAGTAAGGATATTTGGTGAATATCCTAACTCCCATGTGGAGGTCTTGAAGACTCAATCAGAAGATATATAGGCTCAAAATATGGAGATATATATGGAGAGATTCTAGGATTGAAGACCTTGTTTGTAGCAGAATTTTTCTGCTGAAGTTGTAACAGCAAAGAACAAGTCTGCTGCGATTTCTGAAGGCCCAAATCCAGTTGGGTGATTAGGTTATAAATAGCACATTGTAACCTAGTATTTGTAAGCCTCTTAGAATGAAAATTTAGGGGTGTTTGTGAGGTAAACCTCCCAGTCTGTGGGAAGGTTACCATGTGTTTCTCAGTGGTAAAAGCTGAGAGTTTTTGTAACTCGAAGCCTGTAGGCAAGAGTGATTTTGTTCTTGAATGAAGCTGTGAAGCAAGTTCAAGGTGTGGTAACATTACATTGTATTTGTAGTGATAGGAATGGAAACTGGAGGTTTCTATCTAGGAGTTCCTAGGTATAGATTGCATTGGGTAGGGATTAAGTGAAGAGTTGTAAACGGGGGAGTTTAACTCTGAATTAATACTGCTAATAGTGGATCTTCTTCCTGGCTTGGTAGCCCCCAGATGTAGGTCATGTTGGACTGAACTGGGTTAACAATTTCCTGTGTTTGTTTTCCTTCTGCATGTGTTTATTACTGTCATAACTCAGCTGGTATTCCAGTCAGCTTATCAAGATGATAACAGATCTGGTATATAGCCTTCTGTTTGAATGTCAAACAGCATGTTGTAACATTCATCAGTGACAGCGTATACTGAATAATAAGCAGGTTGATTTCAGTTCAGTATTTATTTAAGTCTGTTCTTGTCAAGGATAACAGACCTGGCCGAAGGATCATTATGAAACTGTCAAACTGGATGTGTTGACAGTTGATACTGAAAGCTGATACTGAAGTAGAGACTAGTTGGTCTTTTACAGTACTGCAAACTTAGCACAGTACGTTTCCAGGAACATAACAGAACCAGCATATGTTCTGGCTGTTGAACTAAATGTTGTGACATTCATTCCCAACAGCATGTGCTAAAGTGTAGGTTGATTGGTTTTTCTGATTCAGTATTTTTCTCAGGCTATTCTTCAGGGATTCAACAGCTGAGCTAAAATCCAGGAAACCAACTACTAACCTACAATTAATGAACCTAACAAATAGCCTAGTTGTTAGCAATCTAATAAGTGGTAATTAGATTAACGTGTTCATTCAGGAAATACATGTAAAAGACAAACACACTGGAACAATGTAATAGATGATGTCCAAAATCAACAGTAAGACATCATACTGATAACTGAGTAAGAAAACAACAGAAGTGAGTGCTAGGATAGATCTCAGTTGAGTCATTCTTCCTGATGCACAGAACCAGGTGTTCATCCATTCTAGGGTGACATAGAATGAGATGTCGTGACATTTGTGAACGTGTGCATATTAGTACAGGGGTTAATAATTGTCTTGTTGTATTAATTACAAGGTTAGATCAGATGTCATGACTTGGAGTAGAACATCTGAATTCTGACTACACCAGAATTTCAATCTCATAAAAATCGAGCAAGTTATGGCCTTGGTAAGTTGACTTTCAAATTAGGGTTTAGACATAATGACCTATAATGTTTCAACATAGAAAATGATTTTCCAAGCACAACTAGATCTAGGTCTCAACATGAAAGTTGTTTGGAATGTCATTTAGAGTAACTTTTCTCTTGGAATCATTTTCATATTGTGAAAATTGTAGGCGATAGGGTCTAGGAAGACCCAATTTTGATCAGATGAATCCATAGGGCCAACCACCATCAACCAACTTGCTAACTTCCAATTCTCTTGACTTTATTGGCTCATGGTAGATCATATATGCATAATATGATGAATTTTTAAGTTTCCCTTGAGAAATTTGATCAATTGGTGAGATAGCTTGTTGGAGAAGTTACTCAAGATACCCAGTCAAACTAGGGTTTCCAAGGAAAATGATCCTCAAACTCTTGAAGAGAACTTGATTAATATAATATGTAGAGAACATTGGGACTCATATATGATGCTCATAACCATTCTTGGATCAATTCTTGGTTGTGCTCTTTGTTCATGGGGGTCTCAAACCCTAGATGTGAACTTGAGGAATCAATGAGATCATGCCCTTCCTACAAAAGAGTTAGGCAAATGCAAAGACATATTTTTGATATTTTGGTTAGTGAAATGATAAAATAAAAGTATGATACAATCACAAAGTGCTTGGTGATCTCTCCCAAAACAAACCTAATGGAAGAGGGGAGGATGCCAAGATATGATCCCAATGCTAATGCTTATGATGGAATTGTATTAGGGGTCTTAGGGTCAAAATTGGGGTCTTACAACTGCCCCTATTTAAGGACATTATAACTGAGGAGGTGAAGGTTAATATCTTCGGCTCGACTCAGTAGAATGGCTTAAATAACAACATAGAGAAACAAATTTTGGTCCCTGAGAGACCTCATGATGCATATGACATGAATGCAAAAGTTAATGCTCTGTGGGGAAATATTTCCACAAAGGAAAAAGAAATAAGAGAGATCGAAAATCCGCAGGAGGATAATGCATTCCTTAAGGAAAACTCACTGGGGAGACAGAGACTCTGGGGGGATAAAAGGGTTTATGCGTAGGCCAGGCTACGTCTTAAAACTACTGGGGGACTAGAGGAATTCCATACGAAATGGAAAGACTCAACCAGGGAAATAACAACATCTGCAGGGGATACGAGTAAGTCAGGATAAAACTGAAGCACTTGAATCATGCAGGAAAAGCGATTTCACTAAGGAAATGCGCACTCAACTCGACAGGGGAAGATATAAACTTCAACACAGGAGGAGCAGAAATCTATTATCTACTACCTGTTACTGGGTGAGGAGATAATAAAGATCTGACAGAGAGGACACTCGTCATCGATTAGGATGAACATATCAAGGATGACTCGCTGAGAAAAGCCAGGAGAGAGTATTTATTACCGGTTACTGGGTAAGAATAACCTTGTTGGGGAAAACTGCAGAAAATAGGATTTACAACTACCAGTTACTGGGGAGAAGACCAAGGGTGAGAGTATCCGTCATCGATTAGGATGAACATATCAAGGATAAAATCAACAGGGAAGAAAATCCGTCACCAGTTAAGAAGAACATATCAAGGATAGACTTGCCTGGAAATGCCAAGGAGGATACCCGTCATCGGTTAGGATGAACATATCAAGGATATACCAACTGAATAAAAAGGGTAGGAATTACATCTATCAGAAGCTGGATAGAAAACCGTAGGAGAGAGAATCCATCATCGGTTAGGATGAACATATCAAGGATAGACTCTGCGAGGAGACAAAGTAGGATTTACAACTACCGATTACTGGGTAGAAAACCAATCAAAGAGAAAATTTGTCACCGGTTAAGATGAACATATCAAGGATAAACTCTGAAAAAGGGATAAAGTGGGATTTATAACTACCGGTTACTAGGTAGAAAACCACAAGGAGAAGAAAACCTGTCATCGGTTAAGATGAACATATCAAGGATTAACTCTCTGAGTAACAAAATAGGGATTACAACTACCATTTTACTGGGTAGAATACCAAAAAATGATAATATCCGTCACTGGTTAAAGTGAACATATCAAGGATAGACTCAGGCAGGGGAAAGAAAGATACCTGTCACCGGTTAGGATGAACATATCAAGGATATACTTCTTGGGGAATAGATCCACTAGGGACTCTACTGTGGAGAAAAATAAGGGTACTTTTGTCAGGTATTGGGCAAGTAGTAACAAACTGCAAACTGAGAAGAATATTACCAGTTACTGGGTAATAGACTCTTAGGGGACCAAAGTTCCCATCTAGGTAAGAGCTAGAAAGAAAACAGTCAATCAAGACTCAACCTAATGAGGACATAACTCAAGGGGAGTAATTCCATCCAGAAAATCCACTGGAGAGGAAATTGAAATAACAACCATCCACGAGGAAACAAACTCAGTGGGGAAATGGAGAAAGGTTGAAGTCTTTCTGCTTAAGGGGCTGACACTCTACAATTGAAGGAGGACAGACACCAGATTTGGGTATGGGGATAAAATACCGCCATAACAAAGAATAAGAATCTCAAACAAATCAAATATGGAGATGCAGAATATGCAAATTATGAAATTATATGAATGTATGTGTATATGTATACATGATGGTTATGCTGACAAAACGATCACGAAGGATACAAAGGTGTCGCAAAGAATTTGAACCACCGGTACAATCCCCGGTCAATCCATAAAATATGGAGACAACTGCTGGAGAACAGAGAGATCAACATCCCAAAGGTTCAACCCTAGCTGGGGAAGGAGGAGATCTGCTAAGGACAGAACATCCAATCTGTGGGGAATTTTAGGTCAACACCATAAAAATGGGAGACAACACTACAGAGAAAAATCATAACAAAAGCTACTCAGAAACCAGGAGGAAACTCTGACTGGGAGCAAGTTGAATGGCGATTTGTGGGGAAACCAAGGAGATCTACTGGGGAAAGATCAAACATCTATGAAGATCAACCCTGCTGAGGAAATACGAACTTTGCTGGAGAAGGCAGAAACTCTGTAGGGGAACACAACACATCGTAGGGCATTTGAATCAACCAAATCATTTGGGGACAAGGAAAGAAATTCCACTGAGGACCAAACACTCTGCTGAGGAACTGAATCAACACAAATGTCTAGGGTTACCCGAAGGGTTAACTGCTTAGGGAACCTCTGATGTTTCACACTTAAGGACTTGCTATCCATTGAAATGCTGTTGATATTCCTTTTAATTGCTTTGAAAAATTCTTGCTTTTATATATTTAAAAACTTGATTTTGATTTAAAAAAATTTAATTTCAAAATGATCATAATAAAATTTAAAACTATTGGCTGAAGTAAATAAGACTAGAAACAATTTGGATAAAGGCTCAACTTTATTTAATAGAATGGTGGTTTGTAAATGACAAGACTCCATAGATTTTTACAAAGTTGAAAATGGTAATTTACATGGAAAAGGGTTACATTGAATACAAATGATCCTTAATCCTTCTACCAACTCTTGATATCCATTGTGCTCTTGACCGCTGCTGGAGATGAACTGATGTCAACCCTTGTGCTCAAACAAGCCTTCAAAATCACTGAAGATCAGCAGAATGCAGTTACTTGCCATAATCCCTAATTTTTGCATAAGTTGCCCCAAAGTGGGGTACTCAACTTACTGGGAAGTTCTTTCTGTTTTATGTCTCTAATTTTTGCCTGGATCGCCCTTTTGGGTTTCCAATCCATCGAGACGCTCATATTTGCCTAAGCCTCCCTTTCAAGTTTTCAACTTAGTGAGTTGTTCTTTTATTTTTTAGGCGAATTATTTCTTGACTTCATCTACATTCACAGGACGAGTTAACTCTTCACCATCCATAGTTATAAGAATCACTGCACCGCCTAAAAAGGCTCTCTTAACAACATACGGGCCTTCATAATTAGGAGTCCATTTTCCTCTAGAATCTGGCTTGAACGTCAAAATCTTCTTGAACACAAGGTCACCTTCTCTGAACACTCGAGGTCTGACCTTTTTATCAAAAGCTTTCTTCATCCTTTGCTGATACAACTGAACATGACACATGGCAGTCAATCTCTTCTCTTCAATCAAATTCAACTGATCAAACCTGGTCTGACACCATTCAGCCTCAGTCAACTTAGCTTCCATGAGCACACGTAATGAAGGAATCTCAACCTCTATGGGGAGCACTGCTTCCATACCATAAACAAGAGAGAAAGGGGTTGCCCCTATTGAAGTGCGGATGGATGTACAATACCCATGCAAAGCAAATGGGAGCATCTCATGCCAATCCTTGTATGTGATAACCATCTTCTAGATAATCTTCTTGATGTTCTTGTTTGCAGCTTCAATAGCCCCATTCATCTTGGGTTTGTAGGGAGAAGAATTATGGTATGCAACCTTGAAGTCTTTGCAAAGAGCTTCCACCATATTGTTATTCAAGTTCGATCCATTATCATCAATGATCTTACTTGGCACACCATAACGACATATGATCTGATTCTTGATAAACCTTACAAAAACTTGCTTGGTTACATTTGCATACGATGCCGCTTCAACCCATTTTGTGAAGTAGTCAATTGCCACTAAAATGAAACGATGTCCATTCAAAGCTTTGGTCTCAATTATCCCAATCATATCAATTCCCCACATGGAGAAGGGCCATGGGGAAGATATAACATTCAATAGTGTCGGAGGAACATGAATCTTATCGGCATAAATTTGACACTTGTGGCACTTCTTCAAAAATTTGCAACAGTCTGATTCCATTGTCATCCAATAGTAACATGCTCGCAATATCTTCTTTGCCATTGCATGTCCATTGGAATGAGTACCAAAGGAGCCTTCATGCACTTCGGTCATCAACAAGTATGCTTCGTGTCTATCCACGCATCTGAGCAAAACCATGTTGAAGTTTCTTTTGTACAGTATATCACCATTCAAGTAGAAATTACCGGCTAATCTTCTCAAAGTCTTCTTATCTTTCAAGGATGCCCCAGGCGGGTAAATCTAACTTTGGAGGAAACACTTGATATCGTAATACCATTGCTTCTTGTCTTTAATCTCTTCAACAGCAAACACATGAGCTGGCCTATCAAGATGCATCACAGATAATTTGGAAACTTCACTCCAATACTTCACTACAATCATTGATGCCAATGTTACAAGAGCATCTGCCATCCGGTTTTCATCTCGAGGGATATGATGAAATTCAACCTTTGTAAAGAAAGTTGAAATCCTCCTCGCGTAATCTCTATATGGTATTAAACCGGGTTGATTTGTCTCCGATTCACCTTTGATCTGATTCACAACCAAAGTTGAATCTCCAAAGACATCTAAATACTTGATTCTGAGATTCATGGCCTCTTCAAGCCCCATAATGCAAGCTTCATATTCTGCCATGTTGTTTGTACACTTGAAAGTTAATCTAGCTGTAAATGGTAAATGCGTTCCTTGAGGAGTAATAATCACTGCCCCAATGCCATTTCCATATTGATTAACAGCTCCATCACATACCATGCCCCAATGGGAACCAGGTTTTGGCCCTTCTTCAAGCAATGGTTCATCACAATCTTTCATTTTCAAGTGCAAAATCTCTTCATCAGGAAAATCATATTGCACTGACTGGTAATCTTCAATTGGTTGGTGAGCCAAATGGTTAGCCACGATACTACCTTTGATCGCTTTCTGAGATCGGTATTCGATATCATACTCTGACAACAACATCTGCCAACAGGAAATTCTCCCAGTTAAAGCAGACTTCTCAAATATATACTTGATTAGATCCATTTTGGAAACCAACCAAGTGGTATGATTCAACATATACTGACACAGATGCTTAGCAGCCCAAGCCAATGCGCAACAAGTTTCTCTAGCATTGAATACCGAGTCTCACAGTCGGTGAATTTCTTACTGAGGTAGTAAATTTCAAATTCTTTCTTCCTAGTCTCGTCTTGCTGACCAAGAACGCAACCCATACTATCTTCGAGCACAGTCAAATACATGATCAACGGTCTTCCTTCAATAGGTGGAGACAAAATCGGAGGTTCAAGCAAATACTCCTTGATACTGTCAAAAGCTTTCTGGCAGTCTTCGGTCCAATCACAAGACTGATCTTTCCGAAGAAGCTTGAATATAGGTGCACATATGGCAGTCATGTGGGAATTGAATCTGGAAATATAATTCCAGCGGTCGAGAAAACCTCTGACTTGCTTCTCAGTTTTGGGCGCTGGCATCTCTTGTATTGCTTTGACCTTGGCAGGATCAACTTCAATACCCTTCTCGCTGACAATAAAGCCCAACAACTTACCAGAACGAACACCAAAAGTACACTTATTGGGATTCAAGCGGATTTTATACTTCCTCAAACGCTGGAATAGCTTCAACAAATGCTCAACATGTTCCTCTTCATTAATGGATTTAGCAATCATGTCATCGACATATACTTCGATCTCTTTATGCATCATATCATGAAAAAGAGTAGTCATTGCTCTCTGGTAAGTCGCACCAGCATTCTTTAAACCGAAAGGCATCACTCTATAACAGAATGTTCCCTAAGGTGTAATGAATGTGGTCTTCTCCATATCTTCGGGTGCCATCTTGATCTGATTATAACCAGAAAATCCATCCATAAGCGAAAAGACTTTGAATTTAGCAGTATTGTCTACCAACATATCAATGTGTGACAGAGGGAAATCATCTTTCGGACTGGCTTTATTCAAATCTCTATAGTCAACAGACATGCGGACTTTTCCATCTTTCTTCGGCACAGGCACAATATTGGCCACCCATTGCGGATACTCAACGGTTATAAGGAAACCGACATCAATCTGCTTCTGCACTTCCTCTCTGATCTTCACAGCCATATCAGGATGCGTTCTTCTCAACTTCTGCTTGACTGACGAGCGTTCTGGATTCAACCGCAATCTATGCTCCACAATCTCAGAATCCAACCCAGGCATGTCTTGATAGGACCAAGCAAACACATCTGAATACTCTCGAAGAAGATCAATCAACCCCTTCTTGACTTCTGAACACAGTCGAGACCCAATCTTGACTTCCTTCACATCATCCTCGGAAGCCAAATTTACTAACTCGACTTGCTCTTCGAACGAATGAATGGTCTTTTCATCTTGCTCAAGAAGACGAGACAATTCATCACTCACTTCTACATCACTTTCCTCCTTGGCCTCAAACACAGGGGATTCAAAATTTGGAGAAGGAGAAGGATCATTGTATTCAATGGGGTTAGGAACCAACCTGCATAATAATTTGATATTTTGATTTTAGAGAAATGAATTTGTGACCAAATATTATGCAGATTGACAATTATATTATTTATTTATGTTTTTTGTGATTACCATTTTCAGAATAAAGCAAAAAGTAAAAATAAACATCAAAGATATGGATGAATAAAATTAATTTTATTGATGATTAATTTGAATGCCCAAATAATGTTCACTTCTCCCTTAGGCATAGGAGAAGGATTTTAAAATATAAAAGCAATTACTTAGATCGATGCAAAATAACAGGAATATCAACAGCAGTCCAATTGTTGCATGTCTTTCCATGCGTAACAAAGTTGGTGAAGTCTTCCTCTTTGCTATCCTCTAGCACAGCAGCTAAGTGTTGTTCATTGCCATGAATGAACCCTCCGCTACGGAAGCTGAATTGCATATCTTCAGATCTAGCAGTTGATGAGCCTTTCTGGAACCCTAAACCAGTTCTGCCCTTGTTGTCGGAGACCTCTACCATGAGCCCCCACTGATCAACATCACCTTCTTCAACAATCTTCTGAGCATCTTTCAACGAGGACATAGGTGCCCCAACTCTCTTCTCAGCAGCAATAGACAAGGCTTGGAACGGAGTTCCAACCTCATCCTTAGCTTCAACATACGAGAAAGATGACAGATGGTTAACCAACAGCGCCTTCTCTCCTCCAACAATCACAAGCTTGCCATTCTTGACAAATTTCAATTTCTGATGCAGAGTGGAGGTAACAGCCCTTGCATCATGAATCCATGGCCTTCCCAATAAACAGTTGTAGGCCGAGTGGATATCCATTACTTGAAAAGTAATATGAAAATCACTCGGACCTATCTTGATTGGAAGGTCCACTTCACCAATTACTGTCTTGTGCGAACCATCAAAGGCTTTGAAGATTACACCGCTATACCTCATAGGCACTCCTTGGTGAGATAGCTTCAACAAAGTTGACTTCGGAAGCACATTCAGTGACGAACCAGTGTCAACAAACACATTTGACAAAGCATCTTCCTTACAGTTCATTGAAATATGCAAAGCCAGATTATGATTTCTTCCCTCCTCAGGGAGTTCTTCGTCGCAGAAGCTCAGATTATTGCATGAAGTGATGTTAGCCACAATGTGATCAAACTGATCCATAGTAACATCATGCTCTACGTATGCTTGTTCAAGAACTCTTTGTAGTGTTTCTCTGTGCGCTTCGGAATTCAAAAGCAGAGACAACACTAAGATTTTTGAGGGAGTCCGGAGCAGCTGCTCAACCACATTAAACTCACTCCTCTTTATCAATCGGAGTACCTCATCATCATCATCATTGGCTTTCAAGTTGCTGAATTCACCTGACTTATCTTTTGAACAGCCAACTGGATCTACATTAGGCACCTCCGCCTTCTTACCAACAATCGTTTCCTCTTTGTTTTCTGGGAACACCGGCCCAAACACTCGACCACTACGGGTCACCTTCGTTACATCAGTAATGCTCACTACTGAACTAGTTGTAGGTAACGGGACCTCTTGACCCTTCTTTATCATTGTAGCATTGTACTGGTATGGTACAACCTTATCAGATGATTACGAGACTGGGCCCGCTAACCGTATTACCAACGGCTATACTGATCTTTGACTGACATTCTTATTGTTGCTGCTATCATATTGAATTACTAACCGCTCTTGTTGTTTGAAAACGGGCACTATGACATTGACGTCGTCATCTACATGACGGGATTGAAAAATTTGAATCATGCCTTCATCCATCAGACGTTGGATGTCCCTTTTCACTACAACACACCCTCTTGGGTTCACACTACAAATAACATAACCATCATGGTCATGTTCACAGTCACTCACCAAACAGATATCCTTATGCATCTGCGCCAAGGATCTTCGAATAAACCGGACATCATAAACCTTGAATTCTCCAGGACAACCGTCTACCATATTTACTGAAGAGTTCCCATGAGCGGGCAAAGGGTTTGCTTTCACATTTAGCGTGTGGTCCTCAAAGGATACCATACCACTCTTCATAAGCTTTTGAACCTCATACTTCAATGGATAGAAGTTTTCAATATCGTGTTCGGGTGCTCCTTGGTGAAAATCACAACGGAGCTCAGGTTTATACCACCAGGGAAGTGGTTCTGGGATCTGCGGTGGGTTCCTCGGTTGAATTAAGTTCTTGAGAACTAGCGAGGGATACAACTCTGTATACGACATAGGAATCGGGTCAAAAGAGACCTTCTTCCTCTCAAAGTTCTGCTGATGATGATTGTTGTTGGTATTATTGTTGTTGTTGTAGGTGTTCGTTCTTTGTTGTGGTTGTTGTTGTTGACGTTCATGTTGTTGTTGTTGAATTGGTGTTGTTTGTTGATTAGAAAATACCGGAATTACTGATGACACTTGATGATGGTGATGTTGACGGGGTGGTTGATTTTTTCTGATCTGAGGCCTCCCCTGCCTCCATCTTTGCGCGTACTCTTTGAATGTCTCCTTATCCTTCTGAGACATAGACCTCAGTTGGTCTCTATCAGGCGCCATTTCCACATTATACTTGTATTGCTTCATAAAATCCTCTCCCAAGTCGTTGAAAGTGCGAATGCTTGCGCTATCCAACCCCATGTACCAACGGAGTTCAGCACCAGTCAGACTATCTTGGAAGTAATGAATAAGCAATTGATCATTGTCGGTCTGATTAGACATCTTGCGGGCGTACATCACAAGATGACTGAGCGGACAAGAGTTCCCCTTATATTTTTCAAAGTCAGACACTTTGAACTTCACCGGGATTTTGACGTTGGGCACTAAGCACAACTCAGCAACACTCTTTCCAAACAAATCTTTACCTCTCAGCGCCTTCAATTTCTTGTGCAGCTCAAGAAACTGATCTTTCATCTCGTCCATCTTCTCATAAACATCCGGACCCTCAGACAGCTCGGAATGATTAGTGGTATCCTCTACGCGAGGCAAAGTGTGCACAACGGGAGGTGGCACAGACATGACCGAGCTAGATGACAGCATGGAAGCAAATGTAGGCGCAAAGCCTTCTGGCACAAAGTTGGGCGGCATTCCCCACGAGAATCCGGCAGGCATATTCGGTGCGAAATGGGCGGTAGCAGCAGGCATGGTAGAGGTAGTCACCTCTGAAGTAACAGTCCTCGCGGGAGGAGTTGCAGGTGTTGGAGAAGCTTGATTCTGAGCAGCAAGAACTGACTCCATCATGGCAGTCAGGCGAGCGATCTCGTCCTTCAGCTCTCTGTTCTCTTGCTCCAAATGTTCCATGATTTTCTGATGATTGGCGCGGGTATTGTACCGGTGAGTTAGCTTGGCTAAAGCATAGAAGAAACACCAATCAGACATCTGTCGAAAACCTGCTTATGCAAATGATGCATGAAATGCAATGCTTGATTATTTTTATTTTCAAGTAACTTACTATGTCGTTTGTAAATATATAATTTTTAAATGGCAATTTCAACAATTTGATATGACCAAAAATCTCTTTTTATTTATATAAATTGGAAGGATTACACTGAGTACAATTTCAGAAACCAAATGAAAAATACAAGAGAAAAAGAGACTAGTCATCCTAAGGATCCCTAACAACAAGGTCAGAAGATCTGGCTGAAGGCGCGTACTTCCTTCGAATACGACGGATCTCGGTCTCAAAAGAAGCCTTCATCTGAGTCTTCTCGAGGACAAGTTGGTCAACGATCTTCTTCCAAGCAACGGAAGGCTGAGGCATGCTAGAAGATGAAACCTCGGGCTCTCTCTGTCTCTTCGTCACTCGGTCTTCAAGTAGCTTAATCAGTGCATCTTTATCCTTAGACTCCAACTGCAACTATTCATGCTTCTTGCTCAAAGCACAAAAACACTCTTCCCACATATCCTTCTCTTTCTTCATCTTGACGAGTGCGTCTTACAACTCCTCTACATCTTGGTTAGGGAGAGTTAATGGCTCAACCACAACCATAGACATAGGTCTTTCACAAGGATAAGGCATCTTCAACTCCATATCTCTCTTCTTCACCCAAAGAGTGTAAGCTTCCAAAGCTACACAGTTGCATGGACCAAGCTCGGATCTTCCTTTCCTATGCACATTATGCCAAGCATGCATAATCTTTTGCTTCAAATGTTGTGGATCTTTACCCTCTTGATAGAAAAGACCTTCTAACAATATGTTATTAGGTTTGTCTCTCAAGGGAAACCCAAGTTGATGACGAGCCAAAGCAAGGTTGTAGTTAATTCCTCCTTGTGTACCAATGAGAGGAACATTTGAGAATTCACCACAACTATCAATAATCTCCAAACTGCTTAAAGACGGATCATACCAAACTATATCATCATTAGTGAGAGACATAAGTCTTTAAGACCACCTTAGACATTGTTTGTTCTCCACAAAAGCAGGCGTCTGAGGCAAGTGCGAAATAAACCACTTGTACAGAAGAGGGATACAACAGACAATAGTTCCACCACCTTTAGAATTCCTTAGATGCAAAGAGAAATACATATCACCCAACAAAGTAGGCACAAGATTCCAAATCAAGAAAAGTCTAATGGCGTTAACATCAACAAAACCGTCAATGTTAGGGAACAAAGCTAATCCATAGATGAGCAACACAAAGATAGCTTTGAAAACGTCCACACTACCAGCTTGAGCAAGAGTAGTAGCTTCCTTGATGAGGAAAACAAATGGCAACCCAAATAATCCTTCTTTCTTCACCCAATGAGCCTCTATCTCAGACTTCTTCAACTGAAGGGTTTAGCAATAATACTAGATCGGGGAATCTCCTCCTATCCACTAAAAGGCACTTTACTAGAAACAGGTATCGCCAAAAGATGAGAATACTCCTTCAAGGTAGGCACAAGCTGAAAATCTAGGAAAGTGAAACAATGGTAGAGAAGATCATAGAGCTGCACTAGCACACTCAAGAGTCCTTCAACCACATCAATAGACAAGATGGACAGAAGCTTCCCATGACGTTGTTTGAAGTCCAAGGGATCTAATACAAAAGATGCTAGCTTCCTTAACTCTTTCAAGTCGGGACATCTGAAACTGTACTTCTTAGTGTTCCTTCGTCCACAATCCGTGGTCTGAAAATATTTGCAAATGATACCTTAGTTCCTTGAAATTTTCGTGTGATGAATGTTATGATGCGCATGAATGCATGAATGCAACAATCACAAATAAGGGATCACACACAAGGCAAACAAAGTTCAAGGTATGAATCAAGTCATTGTCAAGATCAATCATCCATTTTGGTGGATTATGGTTTACACCTTATCAACACTCAAGTTACATTGATATTGACAAGACTTGATTGGATCAACCAAGAATCAAGGGTTTGTAGTGAGTCACGAGCATGGAGTCTGGGTTAAGAACCATCCCAAAGGAGTGAACTAGGGATAAAAACCTGTAGATCATGTTCTAAAAAGTTCCCAAAGTCTTAATTCCATCTACCGGATATTACAAGTTAAGATGACTGACTCATTGACCCATAATATTCTCAAGAGATACTCGTCTGAGTGTAGTATCGCGTAACAACTATTATCAAGTCTACACTTGAACAATTTCCGCACTACGCCCTAAATAGGCCAAGATGGGTTAAATGTTCTAAGATCCTCAGCTTCTCAGACCCAATTAGAAATAGTAATGCCTACCACAAATACTTGTGTGACATTTCCAAATCCAAAGGAGTCTCCACAGAGTAGATGGATCTCAAGCCAACTTGTTAAGGACTACTCCACACAAGTCGAACATGACTATACCATCCTCCTATCTTAATTTCACTCAAGTTCGGGTTAGAACTTATCTCACCACTCAGAGATCACCAAGCACAACAAGAAGATTATATATTACATAGATATATACAAACATCACATATATACAAATATATACACACAAAAAGTAGGCTAAACCCACTAGAGACTACTCCCCAGCAGAGTCGCCACTTAATTCCTGTAGCAGGAAATTCATGATCATCAAGCTATGGACAAGCTAGAGATCAAATAACAAGAATCGCCACCGGCTTTTATTGTTTCCAAGGGAACAAGGGAAAAAGTACGAACAAAACCCAAAAAAAGTAAGAAGTTTTCAAATCAAAACTAATAAAAAGTCCAAGATTACAGGTAAGGGGGTTGGTTACACAGAGGGAAGGTGTTAGCACCCAAAGTGCCCTAGGTACTTCTAGGGATCCCTTTTTGTGTGCATATGTACTTGGTATAAAGTGATGTTTACAAACAAATAGAATGGGGAGATGAGAAAAGAATTCATTAATTATATTTTTCCATTTGACAAGACCTTCGGTCTTGTGCCTACGTACCAACATAAAAATGAGGGATCAAAACCTCGTAGTTCGTGATACAAATTTCAAAGTGGATGCATTGTTTTTAACAAAAATTAAGTTTGAAAGGCAGAAAGGCCTAAAAGTGGTTTGAATGAATTAGTTCTTTTTGGCTTTTTGAAAGTTTAAGTCAAGTATAGTTAAGTTTATTTACAAGTTTAATTTAAGAAAAGAAGTTTGAAAATGCAATGGCATAAGGCCAAAGTTTCTATCTTTTTGCAAAAGTGGTCTAAGTTTAGAACAAAAATAGTTCACACAAAGAAGATTTTGAAAAATGGAGGGAGAGATTTTGAAATTAAAGAAATGGGGAGAAGATGAAGAGACTATCCTATGTACAAAATTAAAAGTTTAGAGTTGAAAAGATCTGACCAAATAGGTAGCAATCCAATAGACAAGAATGTCAATAGAAACCCAGAATTCCCTTGGACTTTTAGAATCAAGCAACACACAAATGCACAATTATATTATCTTGAAGATCAAGGCATCAAATAAAGATGGCCACATCCAAGCCTATCCATTCCATGATCTTCTTCAAAATAACCCATGCAACATATGAATTCTATAAGTCACAGGTTCAAAATAACAACTTCACAATGATCATGTTGCAGATGAACTTAGAGATGTCTTCAAAGATGTATCGGATGAATTTCAAGTTGCAAGCACTTGGTTCTTTAACAAGTTGGCATTGGCCAAGTCCTTTAGCATAGGAAGGTTGCCTAGATTCTATGTCCATTTGTCCAAGATCAAGCCAACAGTCCGCACAAAAGTTTTTTAGGGTTTTTTGTTGTTATTATGTACATTAATGGTCAAAGACTATACAAACAAGAAAAGTATACACAAACAAGATATATAACACAATATGGTCCAAGTGGACAAAGTGAAAATTGCACTAACATAAACAATTAGAATGATATGAACAATGGCAAATGAAATAGAGTGATAAAAGTAAATTGCATTAAAGTAAAGGCTTGAAATTAAAAGTTAGTAGTTAATAGGTTAGAAGTTAGTATTGTTTTGCTTTTTGTTTTTCATCTTAAGACATTATTTGGAGAACACTCAACCCACTTATCACAAGCATGAATCCTTGAGCCAAAACATCTTCCAAAGGAAGGAAAGAAGGCCAAGTTTCCACACAATACCATGAAAGAGAGGAGACTTACAATCTCACTAACTAGAATGCTTATGCCTTTAATGTCACAAATTTAGCGCTATGTTAAGCAATCGTAATTGGACTTATGTAGAAGTCACAACTATTTGAGGTCGGGCAATAGAATTTTGGTGTTAATGCATGTTAGATACATAGTATAATGGACTATGCTCATGAAACATACCACACACAAAAAGAATATGCAAAAGATGTGGCCTAATCTCATCCACACTCATGTCAATTTCTCAATCAACTAGCATTATGACTTTGAGATATCATAGGCCAAATGAGATGAATGCATAAAGAAGGGGAATGAGATGAAGAGGGAGGGGAATGGATCAAAAAACAAATTGGTCAAAGGAGGACTTTTACCAAATTAATATTATCCATTCATTTTGGGAGATGGAATGTACATTCCATCAATCCCCTAAATTCAATGATATTAATTTGACAAAGTCAAATCAACATTGACCAAGGCCCAACAACAAGAGTCAAACATAAACAAGCCATTACAATTTGTCAACAAATTTATTTGGCATTTATTCAAATTAAAATACTAAAATAGTGCATTTAAACTAAATATGGTTTGTCCAATTCCTAAAATCTCATCAAAACACCAAAGAAATGGCCATGAGATTTATCATAGGTCAAACAAGGTCAAAGGACCTTGGAGAAAAAAATTCATAATTTTTGGGCATTTAAAAATATTTTTAAACAATTAAAAACAAATGCAAAATCATTTAATTCATGGAGAATGAGGATTGCTCGTGCCTGATCTCCCTCCAAATGCTTGCAGAAGAAGGATTGAATGCTCAAAAGGCTGTGGATTCCTGGAGATTTGAATTTCAAAACAGTGGAAATTCAACCTCAAATTCAAATGAATTTCTCAGGTTTATCCTTTGCAAAGTGAGGGTTAGAGATGGGGGATCAAAGGTGGTGTGAATATGTGTTGATTGTTGAGCATATGAGGCTCTATTTATAGCTGAAACCATTGATATTTGCACACTTGAAATCACTTTCCAAATTTGGTCATTGATGATGCATGGGTGCATGGGTGCACATAGGCCCATAAAATCATTGCCATAAGTCTACAAATGAATGTTAGATAGTCTGAATTCAGCTTGGATTGCAAGGCAATGTACATTCGGATTTGAAGTTTGATCTTTGCCAAGTGATGACACCATGTTCATGCCATGCGCAGCCTATGCATTCCCTCTCCAAAATGAATGATTTTGAGCTCTTTGTAAAGTTCAGATCAAGAGGAACAACTTTCATGTTCAACACTTTTCCATTTGGAGTTTGTAACTTGGAGAAATTTGAGGTGGAAGTTTGGAAATATTTGACATATCAAAATTTTTCTAAGTGTCAAGCCATATGTCTCAATATTCCACCTTGCTTAACTTTTTATATGAGCTTCAAATGAGAAAAGTGTCTTCATCAAAGTCATAGTTCTCTCAAAGACCTTCAAATGGTAACCAATTTCATGTCATTTGTATTTGAAATGATAGAGTTATGTATTTTTGAAGTTTGGAAAAATCACTTGATCAATGGTATAGGTCAAAAGTGACCTATAATGTAACCTCATATCACATGCTCAAAAAAGTGGAATTAGCTCCCACTCCAAACATAAAAGTTGAAGTAGACACATTTAATTTGATTTTACAACTTGGAAATCTTTCATCTTATAAAAATTGAGAAAGTTATGGCCTTGGGAAGTTGACTTTCAAATTAGGGTTTAAACAAAATGACCTATAATGTTTCAACATAGAAAATGCTTTTCCAAGCAAACCTAGATCTAGGTCTCAACATGAAACTTGTTTGAAATGTTATTTAGAGTAACTTTTCTCTTGGAATTATTTTCATATTGTGAAAATTGTAGGAGATAGGGTCTAGGGAGACCCAGTTTTGATCTGATGAATCCATCTGGCCAACCATCATCAACCGACTTGCTAACTTCCAATTCTATTGATTTTCTTGGCTCATGGTAGATCATATATGCATAATATGATTAATTTTGAAGTGTACCTTGAGAAATTTGATCAATTGGTGAGATAGCTTGTTGGAGAAGTTACTCAAGATACCCAGTCAAACTAGGGTTTCCAAGGCAAATTATCCTCAATCTCTTGAAGAGAACTTGATCAATATAATATGTAGAGAACATTGGGACTCATATATTATGCTCATAACCATTATTGGATCAATTCTTGGTTGTGCTCTTTGTTCATGGGGGTCTCAAACCCTAGATGTGAACTTGATGAATCAATGAGATCACACCCTTCCTACAAAAGAGTTAGGCAAATGCAAAGACATATTTTTGATAATTTGGTTAGTGAAATGATAAAATACAAGTATGATACAATCAAAAAGTTCTTGGTGATCTCTCCCAAAACAAACCTAATGGAAGAGGGGTAAGGAGGATGCCAAGATATGATCCCAATGCTAATGCTTATGATGGAATTGTATGAAGGATCTTAGGGTCAAAATTGGGGTCTTACAGCGCGTACTTCCTTCGGATGCGCCGAATCTCAGACTCGAAAGAGGTCTTCATCTGAGCCTTCTCAAGGACAAGCTGATCAATAATCTTCTTCCAAGCACCGAAAGGTTGAGGCATACTAGAGAAAGGTGAACCCTCTGGCTCTCTCTGGCTCTTCACTACTCGATCTTCAAGAAGTTCAATAAGCGTATCTTTTTCCTTTGATTCAAGCTACAAATCTTCATGCTTTTGACTCAAAGCATGGAACCGCTTTTCCCACATGTCCTTCTCTTGCTTCATCTTGGCGAGTGGGTCTTCCAACTCCTCTATATCTTGGTTAGGGATAGTTGGTGGCTCAATCACAACCAAAGACATAGGTCTTTCACAAGCATACGACATGTTCAACTCCAAAGCTCTCTTTTTCACCCAAGTAGTGTAAGCTCCCAAAGCTACACAGTTGCACAGACCAAGCTCGAATCTTCCTTTCCTATGCACATTATGCCAAGCATGTACCATCTTCTGCTTCAAATGTTGGGGATATTTACCTTCTTGATAGAAAAGACCTTCTAATTGAGTGTTATTATGTTTGTCTCTCAAGGGGAACCCAAGTTGACGATGAGCCAAAGCAGGGTTGTAGTTGATTCCTCCTTATGTACCAATGAGGGGCACATTAGAGAATTCACCACAGTTGTCAATAGTATCCAAGATACTCAATGCATAATCATACCAAACAATATCATCATTAGTGAAGGACATAAGTCTCTGAGACCATCGTAGACATTGTTTGTTCTCCAGAAAAGCAGACGTTTGAGGCAAATGTGAAATAAACCACTTGTACAGAAGAGGAACATAGCACACAATAGTCCCACCATTTTTAGAATTCCTCAAATATAAAGAGAAGTACATATCACCCAGCAGGGTAGGTATATGATTCCCAATCAAGAAGATTCTAATAGCGTTAACATCAACAAAACCTTCAATGTTAGGGAACAAAGCAAAACCATAGATGAGCAACACAAAGATGGCTTCAAAATCATCTATACTACCGGCTTGAGAAAAGAGAGTAGCTTTTCTAATGAGAAACTCAGAAGTAAATCCAAACATTCCTCCTTTCTTCAACCAATGAGCCTCAATCTCATACTTTTTCAAATGAAGAGCTTCAGCTATGATATGAGATCTGGAAATCTCTTCCAATCAACTAAAGGGAACCTTGTCAGAAACATGTATTCCCAAGAGATGTGCATACTCCTCTAACCTAGGCATAAGCTGATAATAGGGAAAAGTGAAGCAACGGTAGAGAGGATCATAAAACTGCACCAACACACTTAGAAGTCCTTCAACCACATCGGCAGATAATACAGACAAAAGCTTCCCATGACATTGCTTGAAGTCCAAGGGATCTAATACAAAGGATGAAAACTTTCTTAGCTCTTTCAAATCAGGACATCTGAAATTATACTTCTTAGTGTTCCTTCGACCACAATCCATGGTCTGAAAATATTTGCAAATAAGACATCAGTTCCTTGAATGTTATTTTCATGTGGTGAATGTTATGATGTGCATGAATGCATGGATACAACAATCACAGATAGGGTATCACACACAAGGCAAACACAAACAAAGGTCAAGGGGTGGATCCAGTCATTATCAAGATCAATCATCCATCTTGGTGGATTATAGTTTTCACCTTATCAACACCCAAGTTCCATTGATATTGACAATACTTGATCGGATCAACCAAGAATCAAAGGGTTTGTTCTGAGTCACGAGCATGGAGTCAGGTTAAGAACCATCCCAAAGGAGTGTACTAAGGATAAAAGCCTGTAGATCATGTTCTAAAAAGTTCCCAGAGTCTTAATTCCATCTATCGGATATTATAGGTTAGGATGATTGACTCATCAACCCATAATATTCTCAAGAGAAACTCGTCTGAGTGTAGTATCGTGTAACAACTGTTATCAGGTCTACACCTGAACAGTCTCCGCACTACGTCCTAAATAGGCCAAGTTGGGTTAAATGTTCTACGGTCCTCAGCTTTTTGGACCCCAAATCAGAGAAAGTAATGCCTAACCACAAATAACTTGTGTGACATTAATAGCTCCAAAAGGGTCTCCACTGAGTAGATGTGTCTCAAGCCAACTTGTTAAGGACTACTCCACACAAGTTGAACATGACTATACCATCCTCCTATCTTAATTATACTCAAGTTCGGGTTAGAACTTATCTCACCACTCAGAGATCACCAAGCATACCAAGCAGATTATATCACACAAACAAGTATACAAACATCAAATATACAATTATATACACATATAAAAAAGTAGGCTAAACCCACTGAGGACTACTCCCCAGCAGAGTCACCACTTAATTTCTGTAGCATTAAATTCATGACCATCAAGCTATGGATAAGCTTAACGTCAATAAAACCAGAGTCGCCACCGCGCTATTATTGTTTCCAAAGGAAAAGGGAAAAGTACGAACAAAACCCAAAGATAAGAAGTTTTCAAATCAAAACTAATAAAATGTCAGAGATTACATGTAAGGGGGTTGGTTACACAGAGGGAAGGTGTTAGCACCCAAAGTGTCCTAGGTACTCATAGGGAGCCCTTTTTTATGTGTGTACGTGTGTTTGGTATAAAATGATGTTTGAGATAAATAGAATGTGGGAATGAGAAAATAATTTATTGATTATATTTTGTGTTTGATAAGACCTTCGAACTTGTGCCTACGTACCAACATAAAAATGAGGGATCAAAACCTCGTAGTTCGTGGTAACAATTTCAAAATGAGTGGATTCCTTTTAATCAAAATTTAAGTTAAAATAGGCACAAAGGGCCCAAAAGTTTGAATGGGTGTTAGTTCTTTTTGTCTTTTGAAATTTTAAGCCAATATAATTAGATTCATTTACAAGTTTGATTTAAAAAAAAGAGTTTGAAAATTCAATGGCATAAGGCCAAGGTTTCTAATTTGAAATCAAGTCTAAGTTTGAAGTCACAAGCAAAGAAGGTTTTGAAAGGGGGGAGAGATTTGAAATTTAAGAAGTGGGAGGATATGAAGAGGCTAACCTAAGCATAAAATTAAAAGTTAAGACTTGAAAAGATCTGACCAATGGGATGCAATCCAACAGACGAAAATGTCATATAGAAAACCCACTTTCCCTTTGGACTTTGAATCAAGCAATTAGAAATATCAGACATCGTGAAGATAAATGCATCAAATAAAGATAGTCACATCCAAGCAAGAAAAATCCATAGCTAGCAGTCTTCTTTGTCTTCTTATGTATCAGATGAAATACTCTTTGGTCATCTCAGAATAAAGCATTAGACACAAGAACAAAATAACAGTTGAATCAAGACCATGTAGCAGATGAATTCCAAGGGATCTTAATACTTGCATCAGATGAAAGCTCAAATTACAATAACTTGGTCTCAGAAATGTTGGCATTGGCCAAGTCCTTTTGCATATGGAATGTTGCCTAATCCTAAGTCCAGAAGTTCATATCAAACTCAATAGTCCACACAAACATTTTTTAGGGGTTTTTATTGTTTATTAAGTATTTTAAGGTCCTAAGACCACAAACACAAACAAAATTCACAAATAAATATATACAATCACAATATATGGCTCAAATGAGCAAAGTGAAAATGACATAAACATAAACAAGTTTTAATGGTATGTAAATGACAATGAATGGTAAATAACTAGAAATTAAATTGCATAAAGTAAATGGATTAAAATTAAAGCAATATTAATAATGGTTAGTGTTAGTCAAAGTTAATTAGATGTTAGTTGGTTTCTCTTTTTAATATATTAAGTCATTCTTTGGAGAACACTCAACCATCTATTCACAAGCATCGATCCTTGAACCAAGACATCTTCCAAAGGAAGGGAAAAAGACCAAATTTCCACATAATACCATGAAAGATGGGAGACTTACAATCTCACTTACTAGAATACTATGCCTTTAGGGTAAAAATTTAGCTCTATGTTAAGCAATCGTAATTGGACTTATGTAGAAGTCACAACTATCTGAGGTCGGGCAATAAAAATTTAGGTGTTAATACATGTTAGAGATTTGGTATGATGAACCAAACTCCTAAAACATACCACACACTAAAATAAAAGATCAAAATGGATGGACCTATCTCATCCATACTTGTATTGGTTCATCTAACACAAGGTTATTGATAAACCAATTAGCCTTAGGATCTTGAGATTTCATTGGTCAATGAGAGGGATGGGAGATAATGGGATGAAGATGAAGATGTAGGGGAGATGAGAGAACCACAAATTTGTCATGGTATGAATTTTATCAAATTAAAATCATTCATTCATTTTGGGAGATGAAATATACATTTCATCAATCCCCTAAATCCAATTATTTTAATCCAACAAAAGTCAAATCAACCTTGACCAAGGCCCAAACAAATAGGCAAACATCACAAGTCACTAAAAATGGCTCAACATAATTTTTACAAAATTAATCAATTAAAAATCAAATTAAAAATGCATTAAAATTCACTTTAGTTTGGTCAAAACCTAAAACCTCTTCAAAACACCAAATAAATGGCCAAAAGATTTATCCTAGGTCAAACAATGTCAAAGGATCTTAGACAAAAAAAAATCATGATTTTTGAAAAGTCAGAAGTATTTTTAAATAATTAAAAATATGCATAAAAACATTTAATTCATGAAAAATATCAAATTTAATCCAAAAAGTAATTTTAATTCATAAAATTAAAGAGGAAAATATTTAAAGATTTTTGGTGAAAGTCTCATATTTTTTGGATTAAAAATGAAATTATTATGAATTAAACAAAATAAAGCAATTAAATGAAAAATCAGAAAATACAAAAAAACAAGGACCATTAGATCTCCCTCAATAATTGAGGTGGCAAATCTGATAGCCACATGCGCACGTTCCATGGTGGACCTTGGTCAAACAGATGTACGTGTGGTAATCAAGTGGAACGGTCCAGATTATAATATTTCAACTTTATCAGATGGCCAGGAAGCGTGACAAGACACCACCGGAGCTAGGCCTCCGGTCATCTTCTTCGGTGACCTTCAGCGGACTGGTCCAACTTCATTTCAATGGAAAATGACAAACAAGGGAACTATTTCAAAGAGAAAATGCTCAGGATCACGAATCTGGCCTCAATTTTCTCCAATTCCAAGTATATAAAAAGATTCAGGGATTTGAATTTCGAGGATCATGAACTGAGTTGGTTCGATTTGACCTCAAAGCAACTCAAGCTTGTTGCCTACATTGGTAGAACTTAAGCCAACCAAAAATCACAAATAATGGTGAAGAATTGAGAGATAATCAAAGAGATGAAGTTTCTGAAAAATCACCTTCAAGTTGCTTCAAATTCACTTGATCTTGATATGGATTTGCTTGCTTTCTCTTCCTCTTGCTTGCAGAAACCAATTGAGATGAAGAAGGCTATGAATTCTTGGAGTTTGAACTTCCAAACAGAAGATGAAGTTCAAACTCGATTTCAAATGAAACCTTCAAGAATTTTATGAAATGGAGGGTTTGGATTGCTTTGGAAAAGCTTGGGCAAGGTGTTGATTAAGTTCTGATGACATTGCTTCTCTATTTATAACCAATGCATATGCTTTTCACACACTTTCATTTGAATGTTCAAAATTAGAAACTTCCTTCATGAGCTAGCATGGGCGTGTGCAAAGCCCAAATAATCATTTGAAAAGGTCCAAAATCATGCATAGGTCATACTGAAAGTGTTGCATTAAGCCATGCAATGTTGAAATGAGTTTGATCATGAAATCCTTCCAAATGGTACCACACATTGCACCCACGGGCAAGTCATTCAATATTGATCCAAATGAGATGATTTTGAACTTTCTCAAAAGGTGAGATCAAGGGGAACAACTTTCATGTAGAACACTTTTCCATTTGAAGCTTGGATCATGATGATTTTTGTGGTGGAAGTTTGGGAAATCAAACATATTTGAAAGTTTTCTAAGTACCAAGTCAAATGTTCACTTCTTCCACCTTGAATAACTTTTGCCTTGGACTTCAAATGGAAAACGTTCCTTCATAAAAGTTGTAGATCTTTCAAACCTCTTCAATATTATCAAAAATTTGACCTCATTTGGATTTGGCATGAAGGCGATATGCATTTTAGAAGTTGAGGAAAATCACTTGTTCAATGGTAATGGCCCAAAATGACCTATAATGTTTCCTCTTGGCACATGCATTTGCAAGTTTAATTTGAACTTACTCCAATAATAAAGGTTGAGGTAGGCATCTTTAATGTGATCATGGAATTTGAATGGATTTCATATCATAAACAATGAGCAAGTTATGGTCTTGGGAAGTTGATCTCCTAACTAGGGTTCAGACAAAATGACCTATAGTCGTTCACCATAAAAAATGACTTTCCATGCAAAACTAGCTCTTGACTTCAACATGAAAGTTGTTTGAAATGTCATTTTGAGTAACGTTTATCTTGGAATAATTTTCATATGACAAATATTGTAGGAGATAGGGTCTAGGGAACCCCAGTTTTGACCAGTTCACTTTCTCTGGTCTACCACCATGAACCATCTTGCTAGCTTGTCATTATCTTGATATTTGGGATTCATGGTGGATCATATAGGCATAATATGATGTAATATGAAGTATACCTTGAAATATTTGATCAATTGATGAGGAAACTTATTGAGGAAGTCACACAAGATACCCAGATGAATTAGGGTTTCCAAGACAAACAAACTTCAAACTCTTGATGAATTCTTGATCAAAATGATATGTGAAGACCATGGGGATCCATATATGATGTCTAAAGCCAATGTGAATCATTTCTTGATTGATCTCCTTGTATTGAGGTTCTTAAACCTTAGATATGAGCTTGATGGAGCATAGATGAGCATACACACTACCTACAAAAGCAACAAACTATACATTCACATATTTTTGGTATTTTGGTTAGTAAATAATGAAAAACAAAGTATGATGCAATCAAATGTGCTTGATGATCTCTTCCAATGCACACCCAATGAATGAGGGTTAAGGAGGATGCCAAGGTGTGATCCCAAGGCCAATGCATATGATGAGATAGCATGCGGGATCTTAGGATCAAAATTGGGGTCTTATAGTGGGCACAAAATCCCAACCCAACTCTCCATTTTTTGGCACGTGTGTAGGATGACCCAGTGGGCCATGGCCTATTTTGCTACCCCTAGGAGCATCACATGACATTACCATAATTCCCCTTATGTCGGTCATTACAGTAGAGAAAGGACAACCATAAAGGTCTTACAAGCAGGGTTTTATTGGCCATCATTATTCAAGGACACATATGAGGATGCCAAGAATTGTGACAGCTGCCAAAGGGCAAGAGGAATTTCCAAACGAAACGAAATGCCTTTACAAAACATGTTGGAAGTATAGGTTTTTAACTGTTGGGGTATTGATTTTGTTGGACCATTTCCCTCATCATTTTCAAACGAGTGCATCTTGGTGGCGGTAGATTACGTGTCAAAATGGGTGGAAGCAATAGCATCACCAAAAACGGATAGCAAAACGGTGATCAGATTCTTGAAGAAAAACATTTTTACACGGGTTGGAACACCAAGAGTGTTAACCAGCGACGGTGGATCACATTTCTGCAATGTTGAGCTAGCAAAGACACTTAAGCACTACCATATAAAACACAAGGTTGCAACACCGTATCATCCTCAAACCAATAGGAAAGCAGAAGTTTCCAATTGTGAAGTTAAGAGGATTTTGGAAAAAATTGTGTCCACGTCAAGAAAAGACTGGTCATTGAAACTGGACAAGGCGCTTTGGGCTTACTGTATAGCTCACAAGTCACCAATAGGCCTCACGCCTTTTCAAATGGTGTATGGAAAGGGTTGCCACTTGCTGGTAGAATTAGAACATAAGGCTTTTCGGGCATTGAGATATCTAAATTTTGACCAAAACCAAGCTAGAATGAAAAGAAAGGTACAATTGAATGAACTTGATGAATTAAGGTTGCAAGCATATGAATCCTTTAAACTGTACAAAGAAAGAATCAAGAAGTATCATGACAACAAGATCAATCCCAAGGAATTCAAAGTTGGACAAATGGTTTTGCTATTTAATTCCCGATTGAGGTTGTTTCCAGGAAAATTAAAGTCAAAGTGGTCTGGACCATTCCAAATCAAGAATGTTAAGCCTTATGGTGCGATTGAGTTAGAAGATCCAATTTCTAAGGCGGCATGGAATGTCAATGGCCAAAGAGTGAAGCTGTATTTGGGTGGTCATGCTGACTGACTCACCACAACAATTCCATTACATGAACCATAAAGCAAGACAGGCGTCGAGCTAAAGACTTAAAACAAGCATTTGTTAGGAGGCATCCCATTGTTTAAAGGTTTCTTTTTATTTTGTTTATCATTTGGATTTAGTTTTGTATTTTGTATTAAAAAAATCAAAAGTTAGAAAAGTATAATTTTTGCATAGAGCCCTCAACCCTAAGCATAGAACAGGTGCATTATGCGCAATAGGGGAAGGCATAATGCTAATGCACAATGTGTAACATTCTCGGGCTACACGTAAAATGAAGACAACCACCAACCAACATTTAATGACTTTTTAATGATTTGAGCCACTCCCCATGTGCATTGAACTACATTTTTTCGATTTTCCACCATAAATTTAATGTACAACCACTCACTTTTTAGATACTTTTATCAATTTCTCTTCTTCTATCAAAACCCTAGCCTCCATTTTTCACTTCTCATTCTCACAAAATCTCTCACACACACAAGGTTTCAATTTATTTTGTTCTCCATCTGCATCAAGTAGTACCCTCAAGTGTGCTTATGTCATTCATCCATAACACAAACGTTTGCATTTACATTAAGTTGTTCTTCATTTTTGAATGCATCTCAAAGTGAATTATTGGATAATCTTTGTATGAATTTTAGTAATGTTTGTTTCCAACCAAACTTGAATATCATTTGTTTAAATCTTTTTAAATACAATCATGTGTGAACTTAATGTAGTAAATGGATTGGGTTGCATGCATTGTTTAAACCTTTTGAACCAAGTGCAGCAGCGCTACAACGCTCCTAAAGCACAATCGTGCTTTGTACATAAATTCTGGGCATAACGCTCCTGACCTATTCCAGCTTGTTGTTTTACAATTTTTATGGCTTATTTAAATTGTACCACATGTTTTAAAATTTTGGAAGAATTTTTTGTTGTTGCAGAAATGGCTCCTAAAAAGCAAGTTACCGCCAAGAAACAAAAATTTGCATAAGGGACCTCTAGGGGGCAAGTGCACTTTGATGCGATTAGGTTTTTGTGTAATTTGCAAGAGTTAAGGTTTAGGGAGTTATCCAACAGAAGGATCTGGTCAGAAACAAGGTTCAAAATTCATCCAGAGGGATGTTTCCGAAACTGTGTTCATCTTTTTACCGGTTGTTAGGATAAGTTGGCAAATCCTCTAATGAATCTGAATTATGAAATCATAAAGGAATTCTATGCTAATGCTCTTCCATTGGAGGACGTAGAATATTCGTTCATTACTATGGTTTAAGGAAAGATGACTCCATTTGATAGAAATGCCATAAATGAATACTTGGCCAGTCCTCTCAATCTTGAGGAGGGAGAGACAGATTCTTTCTCAAGGCGTATGCATCGAGGAACGTGGAATATTGGGAGGATCTCTAGAGCTATTTTAACAAGGGGAAGAACTGTTATGAAAAATACTATAGGAATTCCAACAAAGTTCAAAAAATAAGATATGACCACTAGAGCACAAGTGGCTTTGACTTTGATACTAAACAACATCAGGCCTCATAGCCACACATCCACCATTTCGGTGGAAAGTTATTACTTGATTTACTATCTTGTTGATGGAAGGGATGTTGATGTAGCCCAAAAAAATGCAAATAAGATCAAAACAATAGCGGAAATTGGTACCAAACTAGGGAGCAAACAAAACTGCCCATTAGCCTTTCCTGGACTGATCATGGGATTATGTAAGAAAGCTAAAATTTATATTCCTAATCAGGTTCATTAAGTAATTTCAGGTGTAGTGGATGAAAGATACATTTCAAGGTATTGCAGTCCAAAACCAGATGAATCTCATGAAGAAAATCAAGAAGATGACAACGCTGCTCCAGGTTTACGAATTAGGTTCGAAGAATGGATGAAATCAGTATTACTCACAACTGGGATCAAAATGCATCTAACCATAGAGCCATTTCGTATGTGCAAGAATCCTTGTATCATCTTCAGTTCAGAGTGGTGGACCATAAGAAGTACATTTTCAATTCATGAATCCAGAGGCATTTCAATCACACATTACTTGTTCTGGGGACAAACCAATTTTTCTAGAGGGGACACATTCAACTGCAGTAGAGGCGGAACAAGGTGAAGTTGAAGAGAGTAGTGAGGAAGAGCAAGGATAAAGACAAGAAAACAATGATGATGAAATAGGAAGTGGAGAAAACACTGAAGAGGGTGATGAAGACGTGGGAGATCAGAATGACAATGATGGCATGGAAGATGATTGATTTGGAAGAAATGATTGAAAGCTCGCCGAAATCTGAGGGAAATTTTAAAAAAGCTTCTAGTCAATTATTTTATACTTATGCTTTATAGTAATTTATTTTTTTCTTATGTTTAATTTCTGAGCTTGTAATCTGGTGATCGTTTTTGTGATCTGTTTCTGAACTTGTGATGGCTTGATGGTGTTATTCACCATAGTTTCACTTGTTATGATCTTTTTGGGATTTCGTTCATTTAAACCAGTATTATGTTTCAATTTTCTTGGTTATGCGAAATAATTTTTTTTGTGTTTATCTTCATCATCATTTAAGTTGCTTGAAAAAGAAATGAAGATTCAAACAAGCTTCAAAGAACTCAACATAAATGTAATGATAATGATAACAATTTGGATGAATTGCACACAAGAAAAGGTACATGTTTATTGCTTTGTAGAATGTAGCATGAATTTGAACTTTGTACTTTATATAAAATCATTTCATGCATCATTTTGTAAAAACATATCTTCATGCTTGAATCACATAGTTCCAAAACGAGAAAATGTGAGGAAATCTGTCCATTGTTTATTGATACACCATAATAGCTAATACTTCTGTATGACTCGTTCGATTCATGTCCAATCTTGCCACCGTTTTGAGATTTGCGGAGCATAAAAAGGTTAAAGGCAATTTTTCTGTTAGAGCAAAACTACTCAACCAAAACAACTTCATCTTACCTTATGAGGGAGTGAGTATTTGCAAACCCCTTTGAGCCATATAAAACCATGAATGGATCAATTGTTGAAAATAACAAATTGATAAGTAAACCACTTGGTAAGATTGTTGTGTTGCATTTAAAAACAACAAACAAATTCATCATTGATCCATTCTATTTTTCTTTGAAAACAAACCCGGAACCAATGTATGATATAATCACCAAGAATTAAGAGTTGATTTGTGAAAAGAAGAGAGGAGCAATTAAGTCGGGGACATGGTATATTTTGAACAAGGAAACAAAACGATGAAATCAAAATAAGAAGAAAAAAAGATGCAATCAAGAAAAGAAAAGAAAAAGAAAAGCAAAGAAAAGAATAAACATCAAATGAAGGGTGATTGCATAAAAAAGAAATGAGGGGTGAAAAAGAAAATGAACACAAGAAAGGAAGGAACAAATAGTTTTATTTAAAACACTCTTCATTAATTTGGACCAAACTCTTAAATAAATAGCCTTAGAAAATATCCTTTCCTTGCAAAACCAGTCAAGTTACAACCAAGAACAAAGCCCTTAGTGATTTATGCTCCCAAATTCTTAAAGATGAAAACATGAATTGATTAGGATGTTAGCAAAAGTATTAGATGGGAGTCCATTTCCCGCATAATTGCACAAGGTTCTTCATCCATTTTATGAAGAAGAGTGTTAGGGTGATATTTGTATGCAAGAACTCATTTCATAATCCTGCTTCTGTTCTAGACAAGTAATAAACACACCTGTAACATGTGTATTTGTCAGTTTGAACCATGCATTTTCCATCTCTTGCTTAAAAACTTTGCTGGGATGTGAGACTTGATAGAATGTCTTGTCTTTAAGGTTGTTTTAACTTTGATTAAGTACAAACAAAGATTCAAGTTGGGAAGAGTTTGATAAGTGCCAAATGAAGGGTATTAAAGCATAAGATTTTCCACTTATAAGATCTACTTGTGATGAATTCGTTGGTATTTTTCAAAGTGTTAAATAGAATAGGGATTCATGAATGAGAATGGTTACTTTTTAATATCCTTGTGTATTAAGGCATGAAGGATCACACAATTTCAGGCATAAGCATCAAAGCAACAAAACAAGCATGCTACAAGGGCGTTATAGCGCAGAAGCAGTGAGAAAATAGGGAAAGACACGAGCAAGAGCGTTACAAGCACGCTGCAACGCACTACAACAAGCATGTAACATCAAGGTTCCAGTGAGGCTGTGATGCTAGCACGAACGCAATGAAGAAAAGAGTTTGGTTACACTACAATGCGCAAAACACCGTTGTAGCATAGGAGTATTGCAGTGCAAAATTCACTAAGTCGACTTAAGTCCAAAGGCGGTTTGCAGAACTCTTCAAAGCTAAGCAACCTGGGTACGCTGCAGCATAACTTTTCTGTGCAAAGCACAAGCATAGAATTTAAGAAAAACTATAAATAGCAGCCAAGTCCGTTCAGAAAATTCATTCATTGACTGTTAGATCCCACTTGATATCAGTGGAATAGATTGAACAAAAAGGAAGAGAGGGAAGTGATGATATGAGCTAGATACACATCATGAGTCGGGACATCGTTGTTAATGTTGATTCATCTCAATTCCTTCATTTTGTATCAAGCTACCATGAGAATGGCTAGCTAATTTCCTTCTCTTGTTGGGATTGGATAGAATCCACCATAACCGTATTGTATATTTATTGATTATATTTTGATATATAAACCTGTTAGTCATAATTATCGAGGTTATCTTCATTTTATCCATTGAACTTATAGATATCGATTGTGATTTAGAAACACTTTTGGATCTTGATTTAAGATAATAATCGGTTAAACGCTAATTGCTAGACATAGAATTAGGGTTCAATTTTTACAATAACTAACAACTTTTAATGCGAGTAATTTATTTCATAGATTAAGAAATCATCGATTAAACAAACTAGTTGAAATCCAAACAAATATGTAGACATACGCTTTGTTGTGAGGGTTATGTGAAGATAATAATGAATAATAGAGTTATGCAAAAGTAATTGATAATTTACATACGCGCACTGTAGAGGAAATCCAATCCCAACAAGATTACTTATCAAGTGAAACCTTATTTACTCAATATCATTTTATTTTACATGTTGTTTTCATCTCAAACAATTATCTTGTAAACCTCAACTTGAAATTATATTAATTATCGAACGATAGTAATATCGCACTAGTCCCTGTGGATATGATATAAATAATATTTACTTTTGATTACTGGACATCAGTAGTCTTCGGAGAATTGGGGTCACGTTTTTGATTCTGAAAGATAAACTATGTCAAAATTTATTTCGATAATTAGAATAGTTCGAAGAGAAAAGACTTACCTTTTTCTTGAGTTCTTAGTTTTTCTTAACTACACCAGCGTCAGAAGGTCCCTCGATATTGGTGTCAGTTTGTGTTTCAGGTTCACCTGAAATTGAAATATGAGAAAACAAAAGATGTATGAGAATTTGAAATTTATAATGAATATCTACCTTTTTGTTCTGGATGATTTGGGACGTTGGAGAAGACAGTTGATAATCTTTTTCGAAAATTTTCTTCTGGAAAGTGACCTTAAAAGTATTGTGTCCACTAGTTATGATATTTGACCATAATGAAGAAGGACTATTGATATTGGAAAGTAGGGAGTTCAATAACTTGGTTTCAAGCAAATATCGTGCAAGCTTTGTAGTCTTCGATACTAAATTTTCTTTCGGACTGGAAAATGTCAGTGTCTCGAGTTTAGAGTGTGTGTGGTAGTAGCTAGATGAAGCCGAATTGCTTGGATACTAAGTTGGGTTGATAGCCAACAAGACCATAACAAGGAGTCCTAGTTTCGATTATGGTAGATATGAGCGTAGGAGTCAAAAAGGTCGCCCAAATGAAATTCGATGTGGCATCGGCTGAGGGTAAAACACCAGGAAATCTATTTCTAAACCAAGATGGGAATACACACCGGTCCATGAAAGGAGCCGTGGTCGAAACAAAGGTGGTCGACTCGACAAACAGTTCTATGTATTTCATAAATGTGATTCTTGAGGGAGTGTCACAAGGAGTGGTTAAAGCAAGCCTTGTGCATTCAATGGAAATGCATTCAGTTTGTTCTATCAAAGCTTGGGATTCAGTTATTTGATGTTTGGGCTCAAATGTGGCGTTTATCCAGAGTTGTAGAACCAATAAGGGACCAGAAATTAGGATCAATTTGTTAGTCTCGGGAAGGTGTTTCAGCTTGTAGGAAGCTTCACCAGGTGATTGGTAAATGTTAGCCAATAAGAGTTTACTTAATGATATCTTTCGACTCTCATGAAGCTGAATAACTAAAGGTACAAATTTCTTAGCTACTTGTAAGGAACCAGAGCATAAAATGTAGTAGGAAAGCCAAAGGGTTTAAAAGGCAACGTGCTCATAGTCGGACTTCTGCAATTTTCTTGTCGTGATTATCAACGATAAAATTCTTGAAACTAAATCGTTTGATAGTGAACTCATTGGTAGTCTCTAAGGTAGGAGTAAAGTTATTGCCTAAAGGTTTTAGTCCTGTGATGGTTGCCACATCGAATAAAGTTGGTGTTAACATACCACAAGGGAATTGAAAGGTGTTGGTCGAACCTTCCCAGAAAAAGATCGTCGCTAAAACATGGTTAGATTGTATATTGGGCCAGTTCTATAGATTTTGATCATGTCATAGATAACTAATTCTTGCCATTGTTTCTTTCTTTGGGGATGAACTTTGTTGAGCCAAGCGAGGTAATCTTTATTCTGGGTCAGAGGCGCAGATCGAAAAACACACGCAGGTTTGGCCATAGAAGACAAATCGAGAGCGCGTTCTTCGAACGTTGAAGGCATTGTAACTGGGTAACCTGGAAAGAAGTTCTTAACTTTCCCAGAATATGACTTGCAGTTGGGTAAGACCCTAAGAATGCAAGGAGTTTTCCAGACAAAGAAAAAAGGATAAGTACCTGGTTCACCCAGTTTGAGATCTTTTCCTTTAGCGATTGTGGTTCGGATAGAAAATCCCTACCTTGATCGTTTTCATTTGGAAAAATCATGAATGCCAAAGGATTCTTCCCAGTGTCAGACTTTGGAGTTAAAGTTTTGGCTGCCATTGTTGAAGTTAGTAGAGTTTTTGCAAGAGAAAGTGAAGGATTATTCTGCGTAAGAAGGTCAAAGATATGAATGAGAGAATAAAGTGAGAAGAAGAATAGATCTGGTTATTTATAGTATCAATTTCTGGTCATAATCATACACATGGCATGCGAGTGGAGATAATGGAGCAATTTCATGATTTACGAAGTAACATCAGTTATGTGAGTGAAACAGTTAGTGAAGACTTTCACATTCATGTATTCCTAGAAAATAAGAGTAATGATGAGATTCTGAAAAGATCTTATAAAAAATGATAACATGCAGTAAAGTGGCAATGATGAAGATGACGTCGACAATGAAGTTGAAACAATGTCAAAAATATGCTAAAAAATGCCACCTTTCTCTTTTCTAATATAAATCAAAATATGGCATTTTGGGGGACAATTTGTTACCTCTGATTTTCAACACGAACATTAATGGTAAGTAAGACACAAGGACATGTCATGGTGAGGTTTGGAGTTAAACATGGTCAGTCGAGACCATAGGATGAGTTGATACATTTCGACCCGTCGAAGGGTGGTTTAGCAGTTTGTTATTCGAACCTTGTACTAAGAATAAAGAAGTCTTTGTGGAGTATGGACTTAGTGAAATATCCAATATTTGAGTTGTTTATTTTGATTACTTGAATAAGGAAGATTTGGATTGAATTGGGTGGTTATTCGGAGACACGTGGAAGTCTGTCGAAGATAACAACTGCATGAAGGCGAAATGTGGTGCGATGTGTCTAGTCGACCGTTGTGGGTAGTTATTTTGGACTAGTATATAAGTAGATGTTTGTTTATGTTGTAGGGGTCCATAATTGTACTAAAAATCCTGCAAACTCAAAGTATATATGTGTTGAGAAACGAGTGAGGAAATATGTACGTATGCGTTCCATATTTATAAGTTTTAAAATATTTTTACATTCATGTCATTCTTGCATTTAAGTTACTTTGTCATTTTTAGCTTTAAAGTCTTTACGTTTTAATTTCAGTCACTTTATATGTAATGCTTTTAAGTTCCGATTTCACTCAATTTCAGATCATTATCTTTCAAACGTTGTGTTTCAATTTCGATAACATGTTCAAAAGTCATAATTCACACAAATATGTTTCAGAATATTTTCGAGTTTGATCCTTTTAAGTATTAATAGAAACTTTTTTTGTTTAACAAATTTACAAGTAAACATGTCCATTTTTCAAAGATTCTAAATCTTCTTTAAGCTTGTAAACCTAATTCTCGTTGACAATATTTATCTTTTTAGAAAATGGTTTTCTAAAATATTGAAGATCTTTATTATCCATTTATTTAAATGCAATTTACATATCATCATAAGTCGAAATAAATTCAAAATATGAATCAATTAGCCCAAAGCCTTTTTCCTTGTGATGTGCTCTGAGGCAAAAATGTTATATTTCATCAACTTTTTAGTTGCTTGAGGAAGAAGACTTGTTATATTTATCCCCTGATATGCATGCTCTACAACCTTTAGCTTTACCCTTAAGGTTATAAAATGAATTTCTCTTATGTTTTACTTGATTTGGACACTCGCTCTTTATATGTACAATTTCTTGATTTTTTTTTTAAATAACCAGTATTTAAAAAAAAAAAAATCCAAAATAACCACCTTTCAAAACAGATGCGCCATATGAACTGGTGCATCCATTTCTCTTATGTTTTACTTGATTTGGACACTCGCTCTTTATATGTACAATTTTCTGACTTTTCTTTATAAAATAACCAGTATTTAAAAAAAAATCCAAAATAATCATTTTTTCAATTTTTTTCCAAAATAACCACCTTTCAAAACAGATACGCCAGATGAACTGGCGCATCTATTTCCCCTTAGGATGAGGCGCCTGATTGAGTGACGCATGCATCGGAAGCCTCATGAAGAGGCGTCAATGCCTCTGGCGCATGCATTTGGCATGTGGTGTATGCGCCAATTCATCTGGCGCATACACCTTTGTATTATTTTATTTTTTAAAAATTTAATTTAATTTTTATTTTTTTTATTAAATAATGAAATATAATGTTACTTTTTTTTTATTCATGATATAATAAATGTTACATGAGATTGACAAAAAATTTATGACCGGTCCGATCGAAACGTCCCCTGTTCCACATCCAGGTGCGTTAGTTTGTCTTCGAGGTCTCTCACGATTTTCCTGAGGTGTTTAGGGTCTTTGCGTGCTGAACTGATCGAATGATGGCTGGTGTGAAGGTCTGACGGAAGTTCCAGCGATATTTGATAGATGTGTCATCATTTGTTCCCAATATCCGGGGGGGCTCTGGCCAACGGCGCTTCCGTAATGGAGTTCGGTGCCCATGTCATCATAGTTAGGTCAAGGAGGTTGGGTGGATTGTGGACTATATAGTTGCCCGAATTGGGACATTGAATCATTTTTGAAACGAAACAATGATTCCTAGGGTGTATTATAGTTAAACAATGCTTGTGTGTTTTGGTGATGGGCTGTTTGAGTGGTCATTGGTGGGGGGCTATGATGAAGTGACCAATATGAATCATCTGGGCTATAAACGGTTGTGGTTGGAGCGTATGTTTGTTGGTGGGTGGGGTTTGATTCTTGGTTTTGTGGTTGGGTGAGTGACATGAATGGATTGCGACGTTAGGTGTTTGGTTGTTGGGTGGATGACATGAATGTGTTGCGAAGTTGGGTGTTTGGTTGTTGGGTGTATGTGGTAGGTTGATGGTGTGAGGTTGGTTGTTGGGTTTGGGTGGTTTGACATTGGTGTTGGACGGGGACTTGTTGTTGGACGTATGATGACGAAGCTAGTTGGCGTGGATCAATCAAATATCGCGGCTCATACATAAATTGTTGCATTATTACCGACCTAAACCATGTCATATATTGTTGAGTTGGTCTTGCACCATAGATTACTGGTTCGTTTAAGATGTGTTGTCGTCGATTCCTTCATTGATGACACCTCTCTTTTGCAAAGTCTCTCTCGTCGGAATAATCCTATTGGGCATCAACTCATTTTTGATGCCAATCTCCCAAACACGCCGGAGGTTTTGGAATTTGTTGTTGCATGTCGAACTGCAGTTTTACCCGGTCACTCTGGTGCATATCCACAATAGTGAACCGAATAATTGGTGTCTTTGATGTCCAAACTGCAACATCGTCATGGTTAACCTGATGATCAAGACCCAGATATGACCTCCAGATAAACTGTACAACAATACGACATGATTAAATGATAAATAATTTGATAATTATTTTTAAGTTAAAATAGAGTTGTGTAGGAATATTACATCGTCCAGTCCAATGTGGTCCAATAGATTGCGATAAACTACTATAATGTGTTTCAGACACCTATTGTAGTTCATCCCCCTAACTGACCACCTAGATCAAAAAAAATTGAAAAATATTATTTACAGTTAATTGTAATATAAAGTATAATTAATTAAATGGTAAAGTGTTAAACTTACTTTGTTGCAAACAAGAACATGAATGGGTTCTCGTTTACCGGGGCGAGTGACAGAATTCTTGACCAACCCCATGCTTGTAACAAATACGCACATGAATAAAAAGTACAAGTATTTTTTTGGCATTTTTACACATTGCACTATATAGATGGGCCAACACAGCTGAACCCAAACTATATGTGCTTACCTTATTAATGTTGCGTAACAACGGTAAATACATAATATTTACTGTATTACCTGTACTTTCTGGAAATAAAAAATTACCAAATAAAATCATAATATAACACCAAACATTAGTTATTTTTTCGTACTCGGTTGATTCTTCGGACAATATTATACTCGCATAATATTGTTTAAGATATTTTAAATTTATAACTTGCCCCCTTGCTTGACCGAATGACTCTCCCTCAGTTTGGTCGTCACACAAAGAGGCACCCAATAATTCATTGTAGATAGAGTTGTCCTAGTTAACTCTACCATTCACGACCTTACCATCTATACGGAGACCCAACAACATGTACACGTCCTCAAGTGTGACGGTACACTCACCGAAAGGAAGGTGAAATGTGTAGGTATCGGGTCTCCATCTCTCCAACAAAGCAAGAATGAATTTGTAGTCCACCGAGTACGAGACTATGTTGAGGAGATTTCCAAATCCATGTCCTCTAATATATGGTTCTATCAAAGGATCGTGGGGTACATATTCATGTACACAGCATCGAAAACGCTTTGGATCCTAATAACACATAAGTAAGAAATACAATAAGAAGAAGTAATATATAATAAAAACATATATAAGAAAGATATACGAAATAAATATGAAATAAGTAAAAAGAGAGTGATAACATACAAATGTCGAGATATTCTCTATTGTTCCTCTGTGTTCATCATCCATAGTCAACAGAGACATAATGCTGCAGAGGTTGAGTGTTGCAGAGCTTGAGTGTGGTAGAGAAAAAGTGTAGATGACTAGTGTTACAGATGATTAGATGTTTTGATTTGAAGCCTTATTTATAGATGAGGAAGTCTTACTAGGTTTGCAACCTACGTAGCATGTGATTAGATGCATAAATGGCAAAGTGTAGGAGTAGCCATAGCCTCAGGCGCATGCATGTGAATATTCACATGCAAGGTCACATGCGCCAAGGGAAGTGGCGCATGCATGTGAATATTCACATGCAATGAAGAGACGCCCATGGTATTGGCGCCTAGGTTACTTTTTCATGAAGAGGCGCTCATGGTATTGGCGCCTATGTTGCTTTATGCGCCTAGGGAATGGGAGTCTGTTTGGACTATTAGGGAAGAGATTCTTGTATATTCCTTGTGTGTAGGCGCATGCATTGTGTGTCCTTGTCTCTGTATGCATTATTTTTTCTGCATGGTCAAGTCTGCGCAGATGAATTGCGTGACCAATGCATTCAACGTTTATACTATTTAAGTGCATCAGAATAACATATGAATGCATTCAATTTCAGTACCCATACAAATCAAAAGAAATACTAAAGTTAGATTTTAAAAAATGTCTTCCTCACAACATTACATGATCAGTGCCCATATCGAAGGTGAAATATTTGAGCATCAATTGTTGGGTTTTTGTTTTTGCAACACAGAGGTAACTCGGTTTACAATAAATCAACGATCAAATTTTTCACATTTGAAACAAAGAATATAAAAGAAATTGAAGTGCAGTCCTATGGGGAAAATCATCTATAAAAATCCGGTTCGGTTTGCAGAAAACCATATGAAGTTTTATCAGAAGAAAATTCGAGATGATGACGGTGTTCAACATATGTTTATCAGTCACGAACAATCTAGGTACAACGATATAGAGTTGTATATATTACCATAACAACAACAAGTGTCTCAGTTCATTGATCAGTCACAAGTGTTTTGTGAAACTGATGATGACGAACAAGCTGAGGTGAATGTTACAGATGACGAAGAAGAAGAAGTCGAGATCTTGGTTGATTCAATGGTGAATGCTGATGACAAAGAGGAGCCATTACCAGCTAGTCATGTATATTGTCCACCTCAACACATGACAAGGTTGAATTTGGATTTCGATGAACCTTCATCAGATATATGGTACAATCCTTATGTGAAAATGCAAGGATATTTGAAACAATGAGACATATTTCGCACAAAAGAAGACTGTGTAAAAACCATTAAAAATTTCATATGGAACTATCAGCTGATTTCAGAGTTGATAGAACTAATGCATTGAGGTACAAAATTTATTGTCCGAATGAGCACTGCCTTTTCAGGTTGTCAGTTTCGTATCGGAAGAGGTGCGATTCTTGGGAGATTGGATCCATGGGTGCAGTTCACGCATGCATGCTGACAAACCCAATGCAAGACCATCGGAAACTAAGCTCTCAGCTAATATGCGATGAAATATTGTCTATCATTGGCGACAATCCGTCGTTAAAGGTGAGTACAATAATCTCGCATATTGTAGCACAATACCAGTACACTCCATCATATAGGAAGACATGGATAGCTAGGACAAAGGTTGTTGAAAAAGTGTTTGGCAATTGGGAGGAGTCTTAGAAACAACTCCCAAAATACATGTTGGCTCTAAAATAGTATGCTCCATGGACTATTGTCAAGTTGGAAACGTTGTCCGCGTATACAGCAGACGGAACATGTGCTATTGGAAATGGAATATTCCATTGTCTCTTCTGGGCGTATCAACCATGCATCATAGGTTTTTCTTTCTGTAAACCTATTAAACAAATTTATGGTACATGGTTGTACGAGAAATACAAAGGAACGTTACTGATGGAAGTGACACAAGATGGAAACAACAACATTTTTCCAATCGCCTTTGCCCTTGTTGAAAGGGAGACTGCTGAGGGATGGAGTTTTTTCCTAAGAAATCTCCGATTGCACGTTGCACCTCAGCCTAACTTATGTTTGATCTCCGACAGACACCCTTCAATCATCAGTGCATATAATAACATTTATAATGGATGGCAAGATCCTCCTTCGACGCATGTCTTCTGTATTAGACATATTGCTCTGAATTTTATGCGGGAGATCAAAGACAAAACGTTGCGAAATAAGGTTGTCAACGCAGGTTACACATTATCAGAACCTTCTTTCAAACACTACCACGAAGAAATAAGATTGTCAAACGCAAATGCAGTACAATGGATCGACAGTATTCCATTGGAGAAGTGGACTAGGGCATACGACAACGGTCAACGTTAAGGCCATATGACAATAAATCTTGTGGAATCAATGAACTCTGTCTTCAAAGGCATTTGTAACCTACTTATAACCGCTTTGGTGCAAGCAACATATTTCAGACTAGGGGCGCTGTTTGAGACTAGACGTTCCAAATGGAGTTCAGTGTTGCAATCTGGGCAGTTGTTTAGTGATGCTTCAATGAAATTCATTAGACATGAAGCTTCCAAAGAAAATACACATGTGGTCACGATGTTTGATCACACTAAAGATTGGTATAGTGTTGCCGAGTCCATAAATCACAATGAGGGCATGCCGATGGGACAATACAGAGTCGAACTAGATAGAGGCTGGTGCGACTGCGGAAAGTTCCAAGCCTTCCGTACGCCCTGCTCCCATGTCATTGCGACATGTTTAAAGGTTCGAAGGAATCCATCCTACTTGCTATCTGACGTTTACAAAGTCACCAGCCTATCAAATGTTTATAAAATTAGTTTTTCCGTAGTGGCAAAAGAGGATTACTGGCCAGAATATCAAGGAGACATCGTCTGGCATAACGAAGTTATGCGAAGGAAGAAAAAGGGTCGCCCAAACAGCACCCGTATTCGAACCGAAATGGATACGGCGAACAAAATGGTTAGATTATGTAGTTCATGCTATCAGTTAGGTCACAATCGTACTAACTGTTCTAGTGTTGGAACGAGCACAATCAGATAAATTCATATGTACCTCTGTTGTAATATATGAAAAACTAAATTTATTTCATATTATAAGTTTGTGAGGAAAATACCATTACATAAACAACAACACAAACAATTAAAACAACTATAATACAATAACTAAGCGATTACAACCATCAAAACAATTTTGAACATGTAATGCATCATCCTATGAACGTCTCGGTCAATCTTAATATCCACTCATTCACGCACTTCTCCATTTCGGTTGAACGTGGACACAAGCCATTGGATTCTTTTAATCCTTTCATCATCTCCAATTTCTCCATCTAACCAACTGTTCAACATCCGATTAAGACGTTCAAACGAATATATATTCCAAAGTCGAATCTTTATCAGAGGTGCAATATCGGAAAATATTAAATCGGCATTTCGCTTGTGAATGTATTCAGACATGGTTAAAACTCAAAAATTTGAAGGAGAGTGAAGTTGAATGAAATAAAATGTGGTTATAGGGTAAGAGTTGTGAAAAATATTGCATACATGGCAATGTATTTATACAAAGGAGCTAGAAAATGCATGCACCAAAGGGTTAAGCGTCTCACATGTCAAGACATGTAAGCGCCAGAGGCATTGACGCATCTTCAAGAGCCAAATGCATGCGCCAGCGGCATTGACGCCTCTTTCAAGAGTCCGATGCATGCGCCAGCAGCATTGACGCCTCTTCATGAGACTTCAAATGCATGCGTCACTTAAGCTGACGCCTCCTCCTAAGGGGAAATGGATGCGCCAGTTCATCTGGCGCATCTGTTTTGAAAGGTGATTATTTTAGAAATTTAAAAAAAAGTTATTTTAAAAAAAATTCCAATTTTCTACGTTAATATAATGTTATTGACTTATATTCCTTCTTATTTCTTTTCCTTCTTTATAGATTTTATAAATTTCATTAGGTTTTTATTGTTGTGTATTAGACCATTTTTATTAATGTAGATGTGGTATCTTCTAACAACTCCATCTCAAACTTTCACTTGTATCATCCTCTAAAATTTGTGCCTTGGGAGTAAAGGCCTTTAGAGATATTTTCTTCATTTACTCTTTACTTTTCTATTATTTCTAGAGTTACTTTCACTTGCGTTAGGCTTTATCATCTCTTTCTAATGTTTCTTGAGCTTTACAATGAATGTTGCAATCTTCAATGTTTAAAGGCCCTGCGATTATTTTATAGCCTTAATTTTAGACTACCAATCCTTGAATATTTGTAAACAACCAAAATCTCCCTGATATTGAATTCTTATTTCTTTCCTTCAACTCTAAGTCATTCATTTATGTAATATCTTATATTGCTCATACATGTTCTTAACAAAGAGGTTCTTTTAGAATACTCTTTAAAAAGTCCTCACACTTATGAGGAGGGGAATCTTTATTATTTTGTTTTGGAAAATCAAACCCTCATAAATTCCTTTTGTTTAGAAAACTATACTATTCACAAGTCTAGTGAGGCCCTCTAACTTGGAACACTCTTCCAAGAGAAAATCATAAAGTTTGTTGAAATTTTTTGAGCGAGGAATGAAATGAGTCTTAATGATTTATATAGACGTATCACATGAATACAAAAATATACTAAGAATAATGTAAATAGTCAATTGAATCGGTTTACATAAGTGAAATATTCGATTGATTTGACCCAATCAAAATTATGTTTAATTTTTTTTGATTCGATTCAAATGAAATAAGAATCAGTTCGTATGAATAAATAATCAATTCTCGTGCATATTGATTCGATTCAGATGAGATTATCTAAAAAAAGTTATGAACTTTCTACAATTTGATTTGATTCAAACCAAATCATTATTTGATTCATTCGAATCGATGTAGGCATAATTTATAATTGATTCATAGAGATAAGTGAGCATTAAAAAAACCTTTAGAAGAGAAATTTGATTTGACTCACAACATTAATGGGACTCACAAAAAAAGTTAAATCTAATTTAATTCAAACATGTAGAGTTTTTTAAACAGATAATTTTATGCAGGTAAACTACTAGACAACCTTCAAAACAATAAACTAAAACCTACAAGGCCTATAAACAAGAACGGGCGTACAACTATACACTCGTCATAAATATAATTCTTTTTTGAAATTTTTGTGTCTTTTTATATGATTCTCTATGGATTTTCAACTATATTAAATTTCTTTATAAAATATTTCTATACCTGCATATCTCTGAATTTAATAAGATTAACCATCATGTTTACACTCTCATCTAATAGAAATATATCATTCAGTCATATCACATAATAATTTAAAATTTTTAATTTGACCTAACAAAATATATGATCTGTCTGCATTATCCATTTTCTCTATCTCTATATGTAAAAAAAATGGATGAGTATAAATTTCTGAGAAAGAGTCACATGTTTAAATAGGGCAGTAATGAAAATAAAAACATTCAAACATTTGTAGACGAATATAAAATAAATAAAAAAACCCCAATTTTGATTACAGAGAGAGTAAAATTTATAGCAGGACAGCACAGACGTACGTAAAAGAAACCAATATCCTCACCAACCAACCACACCAACCAAACCCTACCTTATTATTATTACCTACATATATATGATTCAACATCTACATGTCCCTAACATGGAAATAGTTCTTGTTCTTAACGACAATGTCATACATGTGCATGGGCTTCAGCTTGTTGAAATCCTTTGGAAGAGAAATAAGGTACACGGTGGAGCGTTTGTGGAACTGAAGCAGATGATCAGGGTCATCGTAGTAGCGTTCCCAACCAAGAGAGCTTAGTTTTCGTTCCAGCATAGAATAGGAAGTGATTACTTCATTGGTTGGGGTGTGTACAAGCACTTTTCTCCTTCCACTATTCTCACCCCCCTCGCCTCCTGGATTCTCTACTAGCCTCACCACCCCGTTCTTAAATACCCAAACCCCTGACATCAATTTATGTATACACAAAACAAACACTAAGAAGAAAGATATATGTTCTTGTTTTTGTGTGTGTTTTTGCAAACTTACTAGCTAGCTTGGATATAATAGGATATATATAATGGTGGAGGTGTGAGAAGTAAGGGTGAGATATCGGTTAACAAGTGAATTATTTTATTAGATTATATACTCGTATCAACGTTATATATACATGGGGGAAGAATGGGAGATTATAATGTTTTATGTGAATCCAGCTAATGTGGGACCCCGCATGGAAAAGTCCTAGACAAACTAAATTAAGATTCATTTTCTGGACAACTAGTGTGTGTGTTTTGGATAGGTGAGGTTCATATCTCATTATCGAATTGGGGGAATCTTTAGTCTAAATCTGTAGCTCCAAATTAAGCATCTCTTAATAGTCTAAATCTTAAGTCTATTAAGCAACTCCAAGTTGAGGGATATCGTTAAAACAGTGACATGATTATTGATTAGTAAAAAAGGGCATTGAGCATTTGGAAATATTATCGCTCAAACATTCAAACATTATTCAAAGTCACTGAGAGAATTAAAATGATATAAAAATTAGAATGAATTTGAAAAGTTAATAATAATTTTTAATATGAATAGTCAAGGGATATATTGCAACCAACAATGTGAACGGGACGATGGACGATGCATTAAAATAGAATTATCTATTTTAAATGAGAACGAAGGAACATCTAAATTAGAATTATCTATTTTAAATGAGAATGAAAGAACATCTTAATTATCTATTTTGAATGAGAATGAAGAAACATGTGTTAGTTGCATTCGTTTCTCCCATTTCAACTCATATATATATATATATATATATATATATATATATATATATATATATATATATATATATATATATATATATATATATATATATATATATATATATATATATATATATATATATATATATATATATATATATATATATATATATATAATTAAGTGACTTAGGCATTCGAGTTAATGATAAAAATTTATTAAAACAAAATATTTTTCAAATTTTTAATTCGAAAATTAGATTCGAGTTTAAGATCTCTAAATAAATATAGATCTTTGATACTTTATGAAACATCATTGCTATGTGTACACCACAAGTTACACCTACACCGTATGCACTGTTCACAAATACGGTGAACAGTGCCGTGAATAGTAAATCCGTACATGAACAGTGATGTGAACAGTACATGAACAATACCAGTACCATGTGAACAGTACGTGCGCATGAACAGTACCCCTGTGAACAGTGTCTATGCACTGTTCATGAATAGTGATTCATATATTAAAATAAAATTGATTAATGAAAGGTAAAATATTGGTTAACGAAGTTATGAAATTGGTTAATTAACATCCAGATATAAAAATAATTTTTAGTTGTAAAATAAAGTTGGTTAATAAAATATTAAATATTGGTTAATGAAGTTATAAAATTGGTTAATCACACGATACTCTTAAATAAAAAAAAATTATATATTTTTATAAAATAATATTTTATTATTATAATATTTTACTGTTCACCGTATTGATGAACAATAAAATACGGTGTAGTGTATGGTTTAGTGTAGGAATATCATTTCTCTTTATGAAATACTCTTAGGTGTTGATCTCTACTTTCTGACATAAAAACTAACAAGAATAACAAATGACTCTTCAAAGAAAATCTGTTCTTTTGGTTTGGCAGAGAAATAGTTCTTCTAGAAACACTCCAAAAAATATAATAAAGTCTGTCCATATATATATATATATATATATATATATATATATATATATAGTTGTGTGCATGACAGCATCTTACCAAAGAGTATCACGTAAAGGATTTAATTGGCCAGAAAGGAAAGGAGCTATTTATAAAATTGTGTGATAAAGTGGTAATGGAATGAAAAATATGAGAAGGGGAGTGAAGAAATATAATTAGCACATGTATGGTTATTATGGAATAAATTTCTTTATTGTAAATAGAAACTTTAGAAAGAAGGATCTGTGCGTATTGCATAAAGTGAGGAGTGGGGGTGGGGACCAAATATAAAAGGAATGGCTTTTGAATTAATTAGGGTCGTTGGTGTAGAAATAATATTGGTGATTTGCATTACACATAACATGTAGAAGAGTTTGTATTGGAGGAGGCTTTAATTCCAAGCATTTTTCTTTTTGTTTTATTTCCCAATCTGTCCATGCAAACTATTTATTCCTCAAAATAAAAAAAAAAAGAATTTTTCTTCTTGACTAATTTTGACAACTCAAATTAGTAGCTTTCAGTTTATTAATATGAAGCTAGAAGTGAAGAGAAACATGAAGAAGTATAAAGGTGTACATAATATCACTATAAGGGTGAGAATATTTAGATGTCTTAATAGGTATATAATAATTTGTGGTAGTTAGAGCTTGCTCACGGCGCGAGAAGCTTTGTATGGTGATGTTTATTGTGGTTTAGAGGACATGTTCACGTGAGGTGAGAGACTTTGTATATGTGTTTGGTGCTTAGGTATAAGCGAATGAATTAGGATTTGTCCCTCTCCCCTTGTAGGAGAAGTATTTATAGAGACCTTTTGAGCCTAGGATTTAGGAAACCCCTAGGGACAATAACAACTCCCCTTATTAAGAGAGACAGTTGACCACCTATTTCTCAGGGAGCCGTGGTGTGACTCATTCCCACATAACGAATGAGAGATAATGATATTGTACATATCACATGTTCCAAAGGCGAGCCCCCCATGCTCTTTAGGGATGTCGCCCGTGCGACATCACTCTAGACGGGGACTCAAGAGTTGTTCTTATTTGGGACCCTTACAAATACAACACTAAACAATCCCTCAAGCACGAGGGTTTTGTAAAAGGTGAAGTATTTTCAAGGATTCTTTCATTAGCGAGGTACCTCAACTTGGAGTGAGTTCCTCAACTGAAAGCGACATTTCTAATGAGAGGCGAGTTCCTCCGGTTGGAGCGAGTCTCTTAGCTGAAGGAAACCTTTCTAAATTTAGGCGCCCATTAGCTTGGGATGAGTCCCTCAGTTGAAGGTGATCTCTTCCATTTGCATAAGCCCTATATTAAGGGATGCCTCATCTCCTCTTGCCAGATGTCTCCTAATTAGCTAAAAATATCAGCTAGGAATGTCAATCAATCATTCAGATGGTCACACTTACTTTCATTTAATATAAGCATTAATGGCCTGATTTTCAAGAACTTAAACGCTAGTGGCACGTTTCGAAGACGTGCTGAGTGTTTCAAAATTATGGGGGAGTCTAAAGGGTCCCTTGTGGTTCTGACTCCCTATAAAAGCTTTCTCCTTCCATCTCATTTGATCCACTTTTCTCCATACTTATAGAAGCTCATCTGAACTACCCATCTCCTCATATCCCCTGATTCCTTGTTTACAACCTTCTTTCAGGTATGAATTTATCTTTCTTTCACTTTTTCCTGTAGTGAGTAGGGTCTATGAAGAAACATTTGAAATATGGCTTAGATTAGCATATGGTTGTAGGTTGTATGGATAATAGTTGCCCCCTTTGAAAATTGCAACGATGGTGGTATTTCTTTTTCTCTTACTGTTTTCCCAGGAAAAAAAGATAATGGTTACCCACTTTATCTTGTCCAAGGACGTCGAAGATACTAGACCTCAATAAACTTTTGTCGAACAGGTCCTTCATTTTCAATCAGAAGTGGAGGTTTCTTCTTCAGAATTTGAAGACGGAGCTATTCTTGAGGCTTGTTCGCCGTTGAAAAGGGTGACCACACTCGTCTCCTCCGATCCTCCTTCTCCATAATTTTACTCCTACCTCCTTTTTATTAGGATATGGGGATTATTTTTCCCCTTTCCCCTTTTTCTATGGATGTTTTAGGATTTCTCAATGTCGCACCCTACCAGATATTCCCTAATAATTGGGGTTATATTAGAGCCTTCGAGATGGTGGTTGTGAGGACCTCGATGTTACTCCAACAGTGGGAGCCTTTTTCTCTTTTTACACCACCAAACCGTCAAAAGGTAGATGGGTGTCCTAAGGCGTCTGCTGAGGAAGGCCCTTTTTTATGTCCCACTCCAATCACTACAAATATTGGAAGGACAAGTTTGTCTGTGTGAGGGGGCGAGAGGATTCCTTCGGCATGTTAGGGGATGATGGCGAATTCTCTTTCATATATCCTAGACGAATGATCTTGTGGAGATCATGCAAGATGATAAATAGTACCTTACTCTTTGGGAGGTGAGGATGGTTCGCCTGTTGTGGAAGTTTAAAGTTATAGACACATATAGTAGTTAAGCCATGGTTAGAGGGAAGAGACAAACTCGTTGTTTACTTATGTAAATTCAGCATGCCTTTTCTTTTTCTCCTGTAGGTATTTTTTAGACAACATCTCTGACCTCTATGCATTATTTTACAGATCATATGGTGAATCGTTGAGGAGAGAAGAAGAAAACGAGAGAAGATCCAGGATGTCTGTGTGAAGATTGATAGCCCCTAGAGTCACCTAGAGGGCTTTAGTGTCAAAGGACAGTAGAGGAAAGTCGAAGACACAACTCCATGTTCACCCAGCACGATGGATCAGAGGTTATAGGAGAGTTCTTCCCCGTTGATGATATCATCTACGCCACCTCCTACTACTTTGTGGAGTGACGTCAGTTTTAACGCTCTCTGATTCAAGAGTTCCCACCTTCCTTTCTCCGAGGAGTTTCCTGCTGACTACCAGGCTCTCCGCTCTAAATCAACCCCTGCCACTGTAAGCATGAATTATAATATTCTGTTGAGGGCTCTAATGATGCAGGATGTCGACCAATAGATGGAAGATAAGGTTGAGAAAGAGCTAGAGGCAAAGCTCTAGAAGTATATGGACGCCTATGATAAGAGCCAGAGGCTGCTGAAGATTCTTAAAAAAAACAAGGAGAAGTGGGTGAAGAATATGGTGGACGTGAAGGCCAAGGATGAAGAGATATCCAGTCAGGAAAAGTACTTGCATGAATCCCTAGACGCCCCCTCCTTCCCAAGGAGGCGTTAGAGCTTACCGATGAGGTGGTGTCTACTTTTGGCGTCTACTTCGAGCGCGCCAAAGAAGAACCTTCCTTCCTCTACCCAAGTCTAGATCTGAACCAAATGGACTACCTTAAATTCGTTCATGATGACCAGGTGGTGGATGAGGAGGAGGTTACCCCTAAGAGCCTAAAACTTTTGCTCCTATCAAAGAAAACCATGATAAGTGTAACGCCCTAGACTGCTTTCAGAGTAATCGACTGACCCCACAAACCAACACAGGTTTTTTCAGCAAGCTTTTTCCTCACTCACACATTTTTCGAGAAACTTTCCAGAAGGTCACCCATCCAAATACTAATCCAAGTCAAGCACGTTTAACTATGAAGTTCTCATTTGTTAGGCTACTGAAAAGAAGATTCATCTTATTGGTATAAGTAGTACCAATCAATCCTTATAAGCCTTCCTTGAACCATGTAGTTCCATATCTGCACAGCCTCAGAAACATATCCTTCCAATAAGAATTCGGGCGATCACTCCCCGTCTTCTTCGGCCTCAAGTGTTACAACCACTCCCCTCCCTCTTCGGCCTCAGGTGTTACATGCCCATCATCTTCCTCTTGGTTCATCCTCGAACCATATTATACTAGGAGAGGTATGCTCCAATACCATTTATAATGCCCCATACTGTTTTCAGGATTACCGGCTAACCCCACAAACCAACAATTATCTTTTCAATATGCTTTGTCTTCACTCACACGCTTTCCAATAAACTTCCCAGAATGTCACCCATCCAAATACTATTGAAGGTCAAGCACGCTTAACTATGGAGTTCTTATTTGTTAGGCTACCAAAAAGTATATGCATCTTGTTAGTATATGTAGTACCAATCAATCCTTATAAGCCTTCCTTTAACCATGCAATCTCATACCTGCACAGTCTTAGAAAACACTCATTTTGATATGAATTCGGGCGACCACTCCCTCCCTTCTTCGGTCTTGGGTGTTACAATAAGGGAGGGGCGACGAGAGGCAATGAATCTGGACTCCCTCATTCAAAGAATTCTACCGGGAAGGAGTTAATTCAGAAGGAGAATTGATTATTTGGTTTGCTTGTAATGTTCCTTGGCCCCTAATGGCCTTTTGTTGTATTTCATCACCCCTTCGGGGGATTTTTGTAACTGTAAGAACAACGGCACCCCTTAGGGATGTCTTTTATGTTAACCCCCTTTATTGTATTCTCATTCGTAGTTTATTTTGTACAATTATTCTTTAGTTTTTAGCTAGGATGTTAGTTGTCATGTCTCCCCTTGAAATAGTTTGATTGCTTTTAAGAATTGTAGGGGGACCCAAAGTTTTTTCCGGCTTAAAGGATGGAAAGGATCGCGTTTAGGGGTCTATCTTTTCGATCACCTCATTGGACGACAAGGGTCCCGCTTAAGGATCCATCATTTTGATTGCTAAGGATGTTAGTTGTCATTTCTCCCCTTGAAATAATTTGATTGCTTTTAAGAATTGCAGGGGGACCCAAAGTTTTATCTGTCTTAAAGTATGGAAAGGATCATGTTTAGGGGCTTATAATTTCAATAACCTCAATGGGCGACAATGATCCCACTTAGGGATCCATCATTTTGATCGCCTCTATGGGAGGTAAGGGTCTCACTTACAGATCCAGTATTTTGATTGTCTCTATGGGCGACAAGGATCCCACTTATGGATCCAAAGATTTAAATGCCTCTATGGGAGAAAATGATCCCACTTCATCATTTTTATCACCTCAATGAGCGACAAAGATCCCACTTAGGACTCCAACATTTTGATTGCCTCTATGTGCGACAAGGATCCCACTTAGTGATCCAGCATTTTGATCACCTTAAGGGGAGGAAAGGATTCCAATTAGGGATTCATCGTTTTTATTTCCTCTATGGGTGACAAAGATCCCACTTAGGGAGTCACCATTTTGATTTCCTCAATGGGCGACAAGGATCCCACTTTGAGATCATGTGTTTTTATTGCCTCAAAGGGCGACAAGGATCCCACTTAAGGATCCAGCGTTTTGATTACCTTATAGGGCAATCTTATCTAGAGCTTTTAGGTTTCCTACAAAAAAGGGAGTAACAAGAAAACATAGATTCTCTAAGATAAAAAATTGAGGTACCTCATTAAAAAACCATGTCCTATGAAAGGCATAGAGGGAAAAGAGTGCACCCCATAAAATAACATGTCCTTACAATCAGAAGAGATGTAATACTCGTCTATAAAAATCAACGACATAATATCTAAATAGTGGTACATAAAAAAAAATAAAGGACAACAATGCGGGTAACTCCTATAACACCCTAAACTCACAAACTCTTATTTAAATAAAATCATGTAAAAGAAATACTTTTTATTCAGGAAAGGGTGTCACATCTCTCTCAAAAAACCATCATTCTCAAAACTTTAGAATAAAGCAGCGAAACTCAAAAATATGTTTCAACTTAATTGTCTCATCAAAATAGAAATCATTTTAACTCAATGAAATATTAGTTTAGGTAAACATAACAACTCGCATAATAAAAAAAGTAAATGATCCCAATCTAAATGTTAAAATATCAGAGCGATACAAGGTAACTAAATGACACGGAAAACAATAAACAAAGAAGGCCACTAGGCATTTTCCACACAAGCAATATCTAAGAATCCTCAGTATCTGCTTGAGTATCTGCACCATATGCGTAAAGCCAACACAAGAAACAAACAGGGGGTGGAAATGTGTAGCGAGAAATTCATGATCATTAAGCTATTGACAAGCTAGAGATCAATTAACAAGAGTCGCCACCGCGATTTTATTGTTTCCAAGGGAAAAGGGAAAAAATACGAATAAACCCCAAATAGTAAGAAGTTTTCAAATAAAAACTAATAAAAATCAGAGATCACAGGTAAGGGGGTTGGTTACACAGAGGGAAGATATTAGCACCCAAAGTGTCATAGGTACTCCTAGGGAGCCCTTTTGTGTGCATATGTACTTGGTATAAAGTGATGTTTACAAACAAATAGAATGGGGGGAATGAGAAAAGAATTGATTAATTATATTTTTGTGTTTGACAAGACCTTCGGTCTCGTGCCTACGTACCAACATATAGATGAGGGATCAACACCTCGTAGTTCGTGCTAGAAATTTCAAAGTGAGTATGTTGGTTTTAACAAAATTTAAGTTTGAAAGGCACAAGAGCCTAAAAATGGTTTGAATGAGTTAGTTCCTTTTGGCTTTTTTGAAAGTTTAAGTCAAGTATAGTTAAGTTAATTTACAAGTTTGATTTAAGAAAAATGAGTTTAAAAATGCAATGGCATAAGGCCAAAGTTTCTACCTTTTTGAAAGTGGTCAAAGTTTAGAACAAAAATAGTTCACACAAAGAAGATTTTGAAAATAGAGGGAGAGGTTTTGAAATTAAAGAAATGGGGAGAAGATGAAGAGACTATCCTAGATACAAGAAATTTAAAAGTTTAAAGTTGAAAAGATCTGACCAAATGGGAGCAATCCAATAGACAAGTATGTCAATAGAAATCAAGAATTCCCTTGGACTTTTTAGAATCAAGCAACACACAAATGCACAATTATATCAATCTTGAAGAGCAAGGGCATCAAATAAAGATGGCCTCATCCAAGCTTATTCACTTCAATGATCTTCTTCAAAATAGCCCATGTAGCAGATGAAAACCACAAGTCATAGGTTCAACATAATAGCTTAACAAGGATCAATGTTGCAGATGAATCTGGAGAGATCTAGAATGATGTATCAGATGAATTCCAACTTACAAGACTTGGTTCTTCAACAAATTGGCATTGGCCAAGTCCATTAGAAAAGGAATGTTGCCTAAATTCTAAGTCCAATTGGGGAGATCAAAACAACAGTCCACTCAAATTATCTTTTAGGGTTCTTGTTATTATTATGTGCATTAATGGTCAAAGACCAATCAAACAAACAAAGAAAAAAAGTATATCACACAATATGGTCCAAGTGGACAAAGTGAAAATTGCATAAACATAAACAATTAGAATGATATGTACAATGACAAATGATAATAAAAATAAATTGCATTAAAAGTAAAAGCTTGAAAGTAAAGGTTAATGGTTAGTAAGTTAATAGTTAGTTTTGTTTTGCTCTTGATTTCAAGACATTCTTTGGAGAACACTCAACCCACTTGTCACAAGCATGGATCCTTGAACCAAAACATCTTCCAAAGGAAGGAAATAAGGCCAAGTTTCCACACAATACCATGGAAGAGGGGAGACTTACAATCTCACTAACTAGAATGCTTATGCCTTTTATGTCATAAATTTAGCGCTATGTTAAGTAATCGTAATTGGACTTATGTAGAAGTCATAACTATTTGAGGCCGGGCAATAGACTTTTGGTGTTAATGCATGTTGCAGACATAGTATTAAGAACTATGCTCATTAAACATACCACACACAAAAATATGCAAAGGTGTGGCCTAATCTCATCCATACTCATGTTAATCTTTTAATCAACTAGCATTATGACTTAGAGATATCATTGGCCAATTGAAATAAATGAATGAGGAAATGGAATTAGATGAAGAGGGAAAGGGTATGAATGAGATCAAAAATTGGTCAAAGGAGGACTTTTATCAAATTAATATTATTCATTCATTTTGGGAGATGGAATGTACATTCCATCAATCCCCTAAATCCAATAATATTAATTTGACAAAGTCAAATCAACCTTGACCAAGGCCCAACAACAAATGAGAAACTCAAATAAGTCAATTCAAATGGTCAACACAATTAAAATGGCATTTATTCAATTAAAAATATTAAAATAATGCATTAAATTCAAATATGTTTTGTCCAAATCCTAAAATCACATCAAAACACCAAATAAATGGCCATGTGATTTATCATAGGTCAAACAAGGTCAAAGGACCTTGGATAAAAAATTTCATAATTTTTGGACACTTAAAAATATTTTTAAACAATTAAAAATCAATGAAAAATCAATTAATTCATGAAAAATATTAATAATGATCCAAAAAATAATTTTAATTTAGAATATGAAAGAGAAAAATATTTGAGAATTTTTGGTGAAAGTCCCATATTTTTTGGATCAATATTAAATTTATTATGAATTATTGAAAATAATGGAATTAAATGGAAAATCAAACAATGCAAAAATACATGGACCATCAGATCTCCCTCATTAATTGAGGTGGCAGATCTGATGACCCACAACGCGCGTTCCACCAAGGCACTAGTCAACTGCGTGGCAAACTTGTTAATCACAATGCACGGTCAAGATTAGAACGCAGGAATTGGATGACACGGTCTAGACCTCAACCACATCATCACCGGAGCCAGAGCTTCGATTGTCTTCTCCGGCGAGCCTCGCCGGACTGGTCATCATCAACCATCACCAAAATTTCAAACAGGGACATGATTTTAAAGAGAAAACATCACTGAGCACGAATTTCACCTCCATTTCTTCCAATTCCAACTATATTGAGAGATATGTGGAATTGAAAAATGAGGTTCATGATCTGAGTTGCTTCTATTCATCATCAAAACAACTCAAACACCTTGCCTACATTTGTAGGACTTCAGCCAACACAATAATCAAGAGAACTGAGCAAGAAACAGGGAGAATCGAAGAGATCAAATTTTCTGCAAAATACCTTCAATGGAGGTCTGAGCTTGCTAGATCTTGATCTGAATCATGTTTTGCTTCACTCCAATTGCTTGCAGAAGTGGAATGGAATGGCTTAGAACCAATGGACTCCTGGAGAATTGAATTCCAAAACAGTGGAGATTCAAGCTCAAATTCAACAGAATTTTTCAGGTTTATCCTCTCAATATGAAGGGTTTTCTGTAGGGAATCAAAGCTTGCGCAGTGTGTGTCCTGATTATGAGCAATTGAGCTTCAATTTATAGAGGATTCAAGTGTTAATTGCACACTCCATTCAAGTTTCTAAAATTGGCAAAGTGATGTAAGCAGCTGCATGGGCATGCATAGGCCCATCAAATGATTGCTGAAAGTCCAAATTTGAAGTTCAGATATGTTGAAAAAGCTTGGAATGCAAGGCAATTAAACATTGATACTTGAAGTTGGATCCATGACACATGATACCAACATTTTTAAGCCATGCGCAGCCTATGCATTTCTCACCCAAAATGCATGAAATTTAGCTCTTTGGAAAGGTGAGATCAATAGAAACAAGTTTGATGTTGAACACTTTTTCATTTGGAGCTTGGAACATGGAGATGTTTGAGGTGGAAGTTTGGGAAAATTTGACATATCAAAAATTTTCTAAGTGTCAAGCCATATGTCTCAATATTCCACCTTGCTTAACTTTTTATATGAGCTTCAAATGAGAAACGTGTCTTCATCAAAGTTGTATCTATCTCAAAGACCTTCAAAATGGTCACTAATTTCAGGTCATTTGGATTTGAAATGATAGAGTTATGCATTTTTGAAGTTTGGCAAAATCACTTGATCAATGGTATAGGTCAAAAGTGACCTATAATGTAGCCTCATATCATATCTGCAAAGAAGTTGAATTAGCTCCCTTTCCAAACATCAAAGTTGAATTAGACACATTGAATTTGATTGTGCAACTTGGAAATCTTTCATCTCATAAAAATTGGGCAAGTTATGGTCTTGGGAAATTGACTTTCAAATTAGGGTTTAGACAAAATGACCTATAATGTTTCAACATAGAAAATGATTTTCCAAGCAAAACTAGATCTAGGTCTCAACATGAAAGTTGTTTGAAATGTCATTTAGAGCAAGTTAGCTCTCTGAATCATTTTCATATGGTAAAAATTGTAGGAGATAGGGTCTAGGGAGACCCAGGTTTGATTAGATGAATTCATCTGGCCAACCACCATCGACCAACTTGCTAACTTCCAATTCTCTTGACTTTCTTGGATCATGGTAGATCATATATGTATAAGATGATGAAATTTAATGTGTCCCTTGAGAAATTTGATCAATTGGTGAGATAGCTTGTTGGATAAGTTACTCAAGATACCCAGTCAAACTAGGATTTCCAAGGCAAATCACCCTCAAACTCTTGAAGCAAACTTGACCAATAAAACATGTAGAAACGATTGGGACTCATATATGATGCTCATAACCACTCTTGAATCAATTATTGATGGTGCTCTTTGTTCATGAGCGTCTCAAACCCTAGATGTGATCAATGAATCAAGGAAATCATGTCCCTACCTACAAAAAGAGTTAGATAAATACAAAGACATATTTTTGGTATTTTGGTTAGTGAAATGATAAAATACAAGTATGATATAATCACAAAGTGCTTGGTGATATCTCCCAAAACAAACCCAATGAAAAGGGGTAAGGAGGATACCAGGGTATGATCCCAATGCTAATGCTTATGGTGAAATGCATGAGGGATCTTAGGGTCAAAATTGGGGTCTTACAGCTGCCCCTATTTAGGGACATTCTAACTGAGGAGGTGAAGGTTAAAATCTTCAGTTCGACTCAGTAGAATGAGCTTAAATAACAACATAGAGAAACAAATTTTGGTCCCTAAGAGACCTCATGATGCATATCATATGAATGTAAAAGTTAATGCTTTGTGGGGAAATATTGCCACAAAGGGAAAAAAATAAGAGGGACCGAAAATCCGCATGAGTATAATGCATTCCATAAGGAAAATTCACTGGGGAGACAGAGACTCTGGGGGATAAAAGGAGTTATGCGTAGGCCAGGCTACGACTTAAAACTACTAGGGGACTTGAGGGGATCCATATAAAATGGAAAGACTCGGCCGAGGAAACAAACACTCCTGCAGGGGGTACGAATAAGCCAGGATAAAACTGAAGTATTCGACTCATGCAGGGAAGCAACGATTTCACTAAGGAAATGCGCACTCGACTCGACTGGGGAAGCGTTACATTTTAACACAGGAGGAGCAAAAATCTATTATCTACTACCTGTTACTGGGTAAGGAGATAATAAAGATCTGACAGAGAGAACATCTGTCATCGGTTAGGATGAACATATCAAGGATGACTCGCTGAGGACCACCAGAAGGAAGTATTCTTTACCGGTTACTGGGTGAGAATAACCTTGCTGGGGAAAATTGCAGAAAAAAGGATTTACAACTACCAGTTACTGGGCAGTAGACCAAAGGGTGAGAGTATCCGTCATCGGTTAAGATGAACATATCAAGGATAAACTCAACAGGGAAGAAAATCTGTCACCGATTAAGATGAACATATCAATGATTAAACTCGCTTGGGAATGTCAAGGAGGATACCCGTCATCGGTTAGGATGAACATATCAAGGATATACCAACTGAACGAAAAGGGAATTACATCTATAAAAAACTGGATAGAAAACCGTCGGAGAGAGAATCCGTCACCGGTTAGGATGAACATGTCAAGGATTAAACTCTCCGAGGGGACAAAATAGGATTTACAACTACCAGTTACTGGGTAGAAGACCAATCAAAGAGAAAATTCGTCATCGGTTAAGATGAACATATCAAGGATAGACTCTGAAAGAGGAGAAAATAGGGATTACATCTATCAGTTACTGGATAGAATACCAAAGAAGAGAAAAATTCGTCACCGGTTAAAGTGAACATATCAAGGATTGACTCCGCTAAAGGGGAATAATAGGATTTACAACTACCGGTACTGGGTAGAAGACCAACAAGGAGAAGAAAACCAGACATCGATTAAGATGAACATATCAAGGATTAACTCTCTGGGGAAACAAAATAGGGATTACAACTACCTTTTTACTGGGTAGAATACCAAAGAAGAGAATACCTGTCACTGGTTAAAGTGAACATATCAAGGATAGACTCACGCGGGGGAATGAAAGATATTCGTCACCGGTTAAGATGAACATATCAAAGATATACTTTCGGGGGACTCTACTAAGGAGAAAAGGGGTACTTTTGCCGGGTATTGGGTAAGAAGTAACAAACCACAAACTAAAAAGAACAATCAACCAAGACTCAACCCAATGAGGACATAACTCAAGGGGAGTAATTCCATCCAGGAAATTTGCTGGAGAGGAAACTGAAATAACAGTCATCCACGAGGAAACAACTCAGTGGGGAAACAGAGAAAGTTTAAAGTCTTTTCTGCTTAGGGGATGACACTCTACACTTGAAGGAGGACAGACACCAGATTTGGTATGGGGATAAAGTACCGCCATAACAGAGAATGAAAATCTCAAACCAAACAAATATGCAGAATATGCAAATCATGAATTTATATGAATGTATATGTATATGTATATGTGGTGATTATGCTGACAAAACGATCATGAAGGATACAGAGGTGTCGCAAAGAAATTTGAACCACCGGTTCAATCCTCGGCCAATCCACAAAAATCATGGAGACAAACTGCTAAAGAACAGAGAGATCAACATCCAAAAGCTCAAACCTAGCTGGGGAGGAGATCTGCTGAGGAAAAAAACATCTCCAACTGTAGGGAATTTTAGGTCAACACCATAAAAGTGGGATACAACCCTATCGGGGAGGAATCAAAAACTGCTCAAAAACCAGGGGGAAACTCTGACTGGGAGCAAAGATGCGACGATTGGTAGAGATACCAAAACGATCTATTGGGGAGAGATCAAACATCTTTCGATGATAATTTACCTGCTGAAGAAATACGAACTCGGCTGGGAAGGCCGAAACTTTGTCGGGGATGGAGAAAGAAACTCCACTGGGATATTCAAACATCTTTGCGACTTCACTATGGAAAACAATACGCCATAAAGTATATGAATCAACCAACTCAGTTGGAGAAACAGAAAGAAACTTTATTGGGGAACCAAACACTTCACCAGGGAACTGAATCCGCTAGCTAAGGACAACAACACTCTATTGAGGACATGAATCAACACTGATGCCTAGAGATACCCGAAGAGTTACTGCTTGGGGAATCTCAGATGCTTTACACTTAAGAACTTGTTTCTCACTGAAATGCTGTTGATATTATTGTTACTTGCTTTGGAAAAGTTTTTGCATTTATATTTTAAAGAAAACTTGATTTTGATTTAAAAATTTAATTTCAAAATGATCATAATAAAATTTAAAACTATTGGCCGAAGTAAATAAGAATAGAAACAATTGGATAAAAGCTCAACTTTATTTAATAGAATGGTAGTCTGTAAATGACAAGACTCCATAGATTTTACAAAGTTGAAAATGGTAATTTACATGGAAAAAGGGTTATATTGAATACAAATGATCCTTAATCCTTCTACCAAATCTTGATATCCACTGTGTTTTTGACCGCTACTGAGGTGATGAATCAATGTCAACCCTTGTGCTCAAACAAGCCTTCGCAAATCACTGAAGATCAGCAGAATGCAGTTATTTGCCATAAATCCCTAATTTTTGCATAAGTTTCCCCAAGGTGGGGTACTCAACTTATCGGGAAATTATTTCTGTTTTTATGTCTCTAATTTTTGCATGGATCGCCCTTTCGGGTTTTCAATCCACCGAGACGCTCATTTTTGCCTAAGCCGCCCTTTCGGGTTTTCAACTTAGCGAGCTTTCTTTTCTTTTTTAGGAGAAGTATTTCTTGACTGCATTTGCGTTCACAGGACGAGTGAACTCTTCACCATCCATAGTTGTAAGAATCAATGCACCGCCTGAGAAGGCTCTCTTAACAACATATGTGCCTTCATAATTGGGAGTCCATTTTCCTCTGGAATCTGACTTGAACGACAAAATCTTCTTGAGCACAAGGTCACCTTCTCCGAACACTCTAGGTTTGACCTTCTTATCAAAAGCTTTCTTCATCCTCTGCTGATATAACTGACCATGACACATGGCAGTCAATCTTTTCTCTTCTATCAAATTCAACTGGTCAAACCTGGTCTGACACCATTCAACTTCAGTCAACTTGGCTTCCATGAGCACACGCAATGAAGGAATCTCAACCTCTACGGGGAGCACTGCTTCCATACCATAAACAAGTGAGAAAGGGGTTACCCCTGTTGAAGTGCGGACGGATGTATGATACCCATGTAAAGCAAATGGGAGCATCTCATGCCAATCCTTATATGTGACAACCATCTTTTGGATAATCTTCTTGATGTTCTTATTCGCATCTTCAACAGCCCCATTCATCTTGGGTCTATAGGGAGAAGAATTATGATGTGCAATCTTGAAGTCTTTACAAAGAGCTTCCACCATATTGTTATTCAAGTTCGATCCGTTATCAGTAATGATCTTACTTGGCACACCATAACGGTATATAATCTGATTCTTGATAAACCTTACAACAACTTACTTGGTTACATTTGCATACGATGTCGCTTCAACCCATTTTGTGAAGTAGTCAATTTCCACTAAAATGAAATGATGTCCATTCGAAGCTTTGGGCTCAATCATCCCAATCATATCAATTCCCCACATGGAGAAGGGCCATGGGGAAGAGATAACATTCAAGAGTGTCGGAAGAACATGAATCTTATCAACATAAATTTGACACTTGTGGCATTTCTTCACAAACTTGCAACAGTCAGATTCCATTGTCAGCCAATAGTAACCTGCTCGCAACATCTTCTTTGCCATTGCATGTCCATTGGAATGAGTACCAAAGGAACCTTCATGCACTTCGGTCATCAACAAGTCTGCTTCGTGTCTATCCATGCATCTGAGCAAAACCATGTCGAAGTTTCTCTTGTACAGTACATCACCATTCAAGTAGATATTATCGGCTAATCTTCCCAAAGTCTTCTTATCTTTCAAAGATGCCCCAGGTGGGTAAATTTGACTTTGAAGGAAACATTTGATGTCGTAATACCACGACTTCTCGTCTTTGATCTCTTCAACAGCCAACACATGAGTTGGCCTATCAAGACGCATCACAAATAAGTTGGGAACTTCATTCCAATACTTCACTACAATCATTGATGCCAACGTTACAAGAGCATCTACCATCCGATTCTCATCTCGAGGAATATGATGAAACTCAACCTTTGTAAAGAAAGTTGAAATCCTCCTCACATAATCTCTATATGGTATTAAACCGGGTTGATTTGTCTCCCATTCTGCTTTGATCTGATTTACTACCAAAGCTGAATCACCGAAGACATCCAAATATTTGATTCTGAGATTCATGGCCTCTTCAAGCCCCTTAATGCAAGCTTCATATTCTGCCATGTTGTTTGTACATTTGAAAGTTAATCTAGCTGTAAATGGTAGATGTGTGCCTTGAGGAGTAATAATCACTGCCCCAATTCCATTTCCATATTGATTAACAGCTCCATCAAATACCATGCCCCAACGGGAACCAGGTTCTGGCCCTTCTTCTAGCAATGGTTCATCGCAATCTTTCATTTTTAAGTACAAAGTCTCTTCATCTGGAAAATCATATTGTACTGACTGATAATCTTCAATTGGTTGGTGAGCCAAATCGTCAGCCAAGATACTACCTTTGATCGCTTTCTGAGATCGGTATTCTATATCATACTCTGATAACAACATCTGCCAACGGGAAATCCTCCCAATTAAAGCAGGCTTCTCAAATATATACTTGATCGGATCCATTTTGGATATCAACCAAATGGTATGATTCAACATATATTGGCGCAGACGCTTAGCAGCCCAAGCTAATGCGCAACAAGTTTTCTCAAGCATTGAATACCGAGTCTCACAGTCGGTGAACTTCTTACTGAGGTAGTAAATTGCAATTTCTTTCTTCCCAGTCTCATCTTGCTGACCAAGAACACAACCCATACTATCTTCTAGCACAGTCAAATACATGATCAACGGTCTTCCTTCAACAGGTGGAGACAAAATCGGAGGTTCAAGCAAATATTCTTTGATACTGTCAAAAGCTTTCTGGAAGTCTTTGGTCCAATCACAAGACTGAACTTTCCGAAGAAGCTTGAATATAGGCGCCCATGTGGAAGTCATATGGGAAATGAATCTGGAAATATAATTCAAGCGGCCGAGAAAACCTCTGACTTGCTTCTCAGTTTTGGGCGCAGGCATCTCTTGTATTGCTTTGACCTTGGCAGGATCAACTTCAATACCTTTCTCGCTGATAATAAAGCCCAACAACTTACCAGAACGAACACCAAAAGTAGACTTATTGGGATTCAAGCGGAGTTTATACTTCCTCAAACGCTGGAATAGCTTCAACAAATGCTCAACATGTTCCTCTTCATTAATCGATTTAGCAATCATGTCATCTACATATACTTCATTCTCTTTATGCATCATATCATGAAAAAGAGTAGTCATTGCTCTCTGGTAAGTTGCACCAACATTCTTTAAGCCGAAAGGCATCACTCTATAATAGAATGTTCCCCAGGGTGTAATGAATGTGGTCTTCTCCATATCCTCGTTTGCCATCTTAATCTGATTATATCCGGAAAATCCATCCATAAACGAAAAGACTTTTAATTTAGCAGTATTGTCTACCAACATATCAATGTGTGGCAGAGGAAAATCATCTTTCGGACTGGCTTTATTCAAATCTCTATAGTCAACACACATGCGGACTTTTCCATCCTTCTTCGGCACAGGCAGAATGTTGGCCACCCATTATGGATACTCAACAGTTACAAGGAAACCGGCATCAATCTGTTTCTGAACTTCCTCTTTGATCTTCACAGCCATATCAGGATGTGTTCTTCTCAACTTCTGCTTGACTGGCGGGCATTCTGGCTTCAACAGCAATCTATGCTCCACAATATCAGAATCCAACCCAGGCATGTCTTGATAGGACCAAGCAAACACATATGAATACTCTCGAAGAAGATCAATCAACCCCTTCTTAGCATTTGGACACAGTCGAGACCCAATCTTGACTTCCTTCCCATCATCTTCAAAACCCAAGTTGACAAGCTCAATCTGCTCTTCAAATGGCTGAATACTCTTCTCATCTTGCTCAAGAAGACGAGACAATTCCTCACTCACTTCTTCATCACTTTCCTCCTTGGCTTCAAAAACAGGAAATTCAAAATTTGGAGAAGGAGAAGGATCATTGCATTCAATGGGGTTAGGAACCAACCTGCATAATGGTTTGATATTTTGATTTTAGAGAAGTGAATTTGTGACCAAATATTATGCAGATGGACAATTATATTGTTTATTTATGTTTTTTTGTGATTACCATTTTCAGAAATAAGCAAAAAGTAAAAATAAAACATCAAAGATGTGGATGAATAGAATTAATTTTATTGATGATCAAATTAAAATTCCCAACAATGTTCACTTCTCCCTTAGGCATAGGAGAAGGATTTTTTTAAAATATAAAAAGCAATTACTTAGATCGATGCAAAATAACAGGAATATCAACAGCAGTCCAATTGTTGCATGTCTGTCCATGCGTCACAAAGTTGGTGCAGTCTTCCTCTTCGTTGTCCTCTAGCACAGCAGCTAAGTGTTGTTCATTCCCATGAATGAACCCTCCGCTACGGAAACTGAGTTGCATCTCTTCTGATCTAACGGTTGATGAGCCCTTCTGGAACCCCAAACCAGTTCTTCCCTTGTTCTCGACGACCTCTACCACGCACCCCCACTGATCAACAGGACCTTCTTCAACAATCTTCTACGCATCTTTCAGAGAGGACATAGATGCCCCAACTCTCTTCTCAGCAGCAATAGACAAGGCTTGGGACGACGTCCCAACCTCATCCTCAGCTTCCACATATGAAAAAGATGACAGATGGCTGACCAACAGCGCCTTCTCACATCCCACAATCACCAACTTGCCATTCTTGACAAATTTGAGCTTCTGATGCAGAGTGGAAGTAACAGCGCCTGCCTCATGAATCCATGGCCTTCCCAATAAACATCTGTAGGCCGGGTAAATATCCATTACCTGGAAAGTAATTTGAAAATCACTCGGACCTATCTTGACTGGAAGGTCCACTTCACCAATTACAGTCTTGCGCGAGCCATCAAAGGCTTTGACAATCACCCCACTATATCTCATGGGAGCTCCTTGGTACGATAACTTTGACAATGTTGACTTTGGAAGCACGTTGAGTGACGACCTAGTATCAACTAGCACATTTGACAAAGCATCTTCTTTGCAATGCATCGAGATATGCAAAGCCAGATTGTGATTTCTTCCTTCCTCAGGGAGTTCTTCATCACAAAAACTCAAATTGTTGCATGAAGTGATGTTAGCTACAATGTGATCAAATTGAGCCACAGTAACATCTTGCTCCACGTATGCATGTTCGAGAACTCTCTGGAGTGCTTCTCTGTGCACTTCAGAGTTTAAAAGCAGAGACAACACAGAAATCTTTGAGGGAGTCTGAAGCAACTGCTCAACCACGTTAAATTCACTCCTCTTGATCAACCAGAGTACCTCATCATCATCACTATTGGCTTTTAAATTGCTTGATTCACCAGACTTATCTCTTGAACATCCAACAGGATCTACACTAGGCACCTCCGCCTTCTTACCAACAATCAAATCTTCCTTACTCTCTGGGACAACTGACCCAGAAAATCGACCATTACGGGTCACCTTCGTAACATCTGCAATGCTTACTACTGAATTGGTCGTAGGCAACGGGACCTCTTGACCTTTCTTAATCATCATAGCATTGTATTGATACGGTATAGCTTTATCAGATGCATACGGGACTAGGCCCGCCAACCGTATTACCAGAGGCAAAATTGATCTATTGTTGACGTTCTGGCTACTATCATACTGCATCACCGACCGCTCTGGTTGCTTGAAAACGGGAACAATGACATTAACATCGTCATCTTCATGACGGGATTGACAAATCTGGATCATGCCTTCATCCATCAGACATTGGATGTCCCTTTTCATAACAACACACCCCCTTGGGTTCATACAACAAATATCACAGCCTTTGTGATCATGTTCATAGTCACTCACCATACAGATGTCCTTGTGTATCTGCACCAAGGATCCACGAATGAAACACACATCAAAAACTTTATATTCACCTGGACAGCCGTCCACCATATTCATTGAGGTATTACCATGAGCGGGCAAGGGATTAGCTTTCACATTAGGCGCGCGGTCTTCAAAAGACACCATGCCACTCTTCATAAGCTTTTGCACCTCATATTTTAGCGGATAACAGTTCTCAATATCGGGCCCAGGTGCACCCTGGTGAAAAGCACATTGAAGCTCAGGTTTATACCACCATGGAAGTGGTTCTGGTATCTATGGTGGATTCCTCGGTTGGATCAATTTCTTGAGGACTAAAGATGGGTACAATTCTGCGTATGACATAGGAATTAGGTCGAAAGAGACCTTCTTTCTCTCGAAGTTCTGTTGCTGGTGATGATTATTGTTGGAATTGTTGTTGTTGTAGATGTTTGTTCTTTGTTACGGTTGTTGCTGACGTTGATTTTGATATTGATGTTGTTGTTGTTGAATCGGTATTGTTGAATGATTGGAAAACACTAGAATAATAGAAGATACTTGATGATGATGATATTGACGCGATGGTAAATTCCTTTCTGCTTGAGGCCTCCTCTGCCTCCCACTACTTACTGCATTTGTTTCATTTTCCTTCCTCTTGCTAAAATTACTCCCATACTTCTTGCTAGTTGACGCCTCTTCTTTCGACAATCGTCCTTCACGGACCCCTTCTTCAAGTCTCATCCCCATGTTTACCATCTCGGTAAAATCACTGGGGGCACTGGCGATCATACGTTCATAATAAAATGAATTCAGGGTTTTGAGAAAGATTTTCGTCATCTCCTTCTCCTCTAAAGGAGGAGTAATGTGGGCAGCCAACTCCCTCCAACGTTGAGCATACTCTTCGAACGTCTCCTTGTCCTTCTGAGACATGGACCTCAGTTGGTCCCTATCTGGCGCCATATCCATGTTGTATTTATACTGTTTCACGAAAGCCTCTCCTAGATCGTTGAAAGTGCGGATGCTTGCACTATCTAGCCCCATATACCAACGGAGCGCAACACCTGTCAGACTATCCTAGAAATAGTGAATCATTAGTTGATCATTATTTGTCTGGGTTGACATCTTGCAGGCATACATCACAAGATGACTGGGTGTACACGAGTTTCCCTTATACTTCTCAAAGTCAGGCACTTTGAATTTGACTAGGATTTTTAGATTGGCCACTAAGCACAGTTCAACAACACTCTTCCCAAACAGATCTTTGCCTCTCAGCATTTTCAGTTCCTTGCGCAATTCAAGGAATTGATCCTTCATCTCATCCATCTTCTCATAGACGTACGGGCCCTCAGATGGCTCGGAGTGATAGATGGTGTCTTTAATACGCGGCAAAGTGTGCACAACGGGAGGTGGCACAAACATGACCGGGCTAGATGCCGGCGTGGAAGCAAAAGTGGGAGCGAAACCCTCTAGCACAAAATTGGGTGGCATTCCCCAAGGGAATCCAGCAGGCAGATTCAGAGCGAAGTGGGCGGTGGCAGCAGACACTGTAGAGGTAACCACTTCAGAAATGACAGTCCTCGCGGGAGGAGTTGCAGGAGTTGGAGAAGCCTGGCTCTGGGCATCAAGATCTGACTCCATCATGGCAGTCAGTCGGGCAATCTCCCCTTTCAAGTCTCGGTTCTCTTGCTCAAGGTGTTCCATGATCTTTGAATGATTGGCTTGAGTGTTGTACCGGTGAGTCAGCTTGGCTAAAACATAGAAGAACACTGATCAGAAACCTGGCAAAAACCTTCTTATGCAAATGATGCATGAAATGCAATGCTTGATTATTTTTTTATTTCCAAGGAGCTTACCATATCATTTGCAAATATATATAAAAATTGAAATGGCAATTGCAATAATTTTGATATGACCAAAAAATCTCTTTTCATTTATATAAATTGGAAGGATTACACTGAGTATAATTTCAGAAACCAAAATAAAAGATACAAGAGAAAAGGAGACTAGTCATCCTAAGAATCCCTAACAACAGTGTCAGAAGATCTGGCTGAAGGCGCGTACTTCCTTCGAATGCGACGAATCTCGGTCTCAAAAGAAGCCTTCATCTGAGTCTTCTCGAGGACAAGCTGGTCAACAATCTTCTTCCAAGCAACGGAAGGCTGAGGCATGCTAGAAGATGAAACCTCTGGCTCTCTCTGTCTCTTCATCACTCGGTCTTCAAGTAGCTCAATCAGTGCATCTTTGTCCTTAGACTCCAATATCAACTCTTCATGCTTCTTGCTCAAAGCATGGAAACGCTCTTCCCACATATCCTTCTCTTGCTTCATCTTGATGAGCGCATCTTCCAACTCCTCTACATCTTGGTTAGGGAGAGCTAATGGCTCAGCCACAACCATAGACATGGGTCTCTCACAAGGATAAGGCATCTTCAACTCCATAGCTCTCTTCTTCACCCAAAGAGTGTAAGCTTCCAAAGCTTCACAATTGCACGGACCAAGCTCGGATCTTCCTTTCCTATGCACATTATGCCAAGCATGCACAATCTTCTGCTTCAAATGTTGGGGATCTTTACCCTCTTGATAGAAAAGACCTTCTAACAAACTGTTATTAGGTTTGTTTCTCAAGGGGAACCCAAGTTGACGACGAGCCAAAGCAGGGTTGTAGTTAATTCCTCCTTGTGTACCAATGAGAGGCACATTAGAGAATTCACCACAACTATCAATAATCTCCAAACTGCTTAAGGACGGATCATACCAAACTATATCATCATTAGTGAGAGACATAAGTCTCTGAGACCACCTTAGACTTGTTTGTTCTCCACAAAAGCAGGCGTCTGAGGCAAGTGTGAAATAAACCACTTGTACAGAAGAGGAATGCAACAGACAATCGTTCCACCACCCTTAGAGTTCCTTAGATGCAAAGAGAAATACATATCACCTAACAAAGTAGGCACAGGATTCCCAATCAAGAAAAGTCTAATGGCATTAACATCAACAAAACCGTCAATGTTAGGGAACAAAGCTAATCCATAAATGAGCAACACAAAGATAGCTTCAAAAGCATCCACACTACCAGCTTGAGCAAAAGTGGTAGCTTCCTTGATGAGGAAAACAGATGGCAATCCAAATAACCCTCCTTTCTTCACCCAATGAGCCTCTATCTCAGACTTCTTCAAGTGAAGAGCTTCAGCAATAATACTAGGTCGGGGAATCTCCTCCAATCCACTAAAAGGCACTCTACTAGAAACAGGTATCCCCAAAAGATGAGAATACTCCTCCAATGTAGGCACAGGCTGAAAATCTGGGAAAGTGAAACAATGGTAGAGAGGATCATAGAATTGCACCAACACACTCAAGAGTCTTTCAACTACATCAGCAAACAAGACGGACAGAAGCTTCCCATGACGTTTTTTGAAGTCCAAGGGATCTAATACAAAAGATGCTAGCTTCCTTAACTCTTTCAAGTCGGGACATCTGAAACTATACTTCTTAGTGTTCCTTCGTCAACAATCCATGGTCTAAAAATATTTGCAAATGATACCTTAGTTCCTTGAAATTTTGTGTGATGAATGTTATGATGCGCATGGAATGCATGAATGCAACAATCATAAGTAAGGGATCACGCACAAGGAAAATAAAGGTCAAGAGATGAATCAAGTCATTATCAAGATCAATCATCCATTTTGGTGGATGATGACACTGAATTTCACCATATTTTCGACTCCGATTTCACATGCATTTTAGTTGTTTTATTATTATTTTGTTATGTTATTACTATGTTTTTCTTTATTTTCAGATTTTCAGTCTAATCAGAGCCCCGATCGAGAAAAGGAATGAAAATAAGCTAAAAAAACCTAAAAATCAGCATTTTGCAGTTGTGGTTCCCACTGTGGCTGGCGCCATGGGTCCAGCCATGACGTGTCATAGTTCAACTTCCCCTCAACTGCCATGTCTCCCACTATCTCCACTTGGGCGCCACAATTTACCCTTATGGAGGGCGCCATGGTGTTGTGGCGGGCGCCACAAGAAGAAAGAAGTTTCCCTACCAAATTCAAACTGAAGGGCATCCTTGTCATTTCCATTATTTTCCTTGCTTATAAATAGAGACTCGATTTCATTTGTTTCATCATCCAAACTTAGAACAAACTTAGTTACAATTAGACATATATTCAGTATTGTAAAAGTGGTAATCGCTTCACATCGGAGTGTTGCCACAACTGTGTAATCGAGTTTGTAATCGAGTTTGGAGCACTTTGGAAGGAAGTTAATCCTGCCGCCATTTTCATTTCCGTTTCGCACTTTATTCAACCCTCCGATTGAAGCAGGTTTTTATTACTTTACCGTTGTCTACTTTACTTTCCCGCACTGTCTTTACTTTATTTACTTTCCGCACTCGCACTACTTTTATTTATTTCTCGCACTCGCACTACTTTTATTTATTTCTCGCACTCGAACTACTTTCGTTTATTTCTCGCACTCGCACTACTTTATTTATTTCCCACACTCGAACTACTTTGTTTACTTTCCACACTCGCACTACTTTTATTTAATTCTCGCACTTGCACTACTTTTATTTATTTCTCGCACTCGCACTACTTTCGTTTATTTCTCGCACTCGCACTACTTTGTTTATTTCTCGCACTCGCACTACTTTTATTTAAATTAAAATGCACATTTACTTTACCATGTCTAGCTAAACCTATAAAGGTTAGAATGTAAGGATCGTAATTGAACCAATAATCCGTACAACTGTTCGTAGAAACACTTAAGGGCTATTTTGACTTTCAACTTTAGTTTTCCCGCACTTAATTTCCGTTGGGTAAGACCGAAAGCCGTCCAACGTCTTTTTAAACTTAGTTGTTTTTAACTATTTCAAATACAGCGAAAGCGCTTTGTTTAGTTCATTAGGAGTTTTTAACTTAAAAAGAAAAGTGATTTTAAAACTATTTTCGGACGCGTTTATAAGTTTAGAGTCTGGTTCGTAAGAACCTCTTTTGGTTAAGAAATCCAGGTCAAAATACTTCGTAACTTACTCAAGATACTATATTTCTTAAAAATAGGTTTACTACTCTAACGCAATGCTTGCCTTTTTATAAGTGACAATAAGAGGGTTTGGTTAGGGAGTACAACTCGGTTCTGAATACGCGAAAGCGACAGTTCCCGTTAAATTCATTCTTTTCAAAGTAAGAAACACTGCCCATAAGTAATTCTATTAGCAAGTACTTGGATTATTAATTGATTATGTGAATTACATTTGAACATGTCCTTATTAATTGAATTTTATTTAATACTCTATTTTTCATTGTGCACTCTAAAAACCCCTATTTCGATTACCTTAGATAAACACCATAACAATAGATAACGATAGATTGACACTTGGTCTCTGTGGATTCGACAATCTTTTATATTACTCTGACGCGTTCGTATACTTGCGGAAAGCACGCATCAAGTTTTTGGCGCCGTTGCTGGGGACCAATTTCGTCAAATTTCGTACCCTATAGTTATATCGTTTAGACTTAGGTTGTTACCTGCCGGTCAATGCGAAGAACTCGCATCACCGGAAGCTTAGTATACCCTCTGGCGGAACTTGAAAGTTACGCTCGCGCACATTTATTTTTCCATAGAATTAGGAGATCTATGGCCGAAGACCAAAATCATAGACCTCTTAAGGATTTCGCCCAACCATCCAACGAAGAACCTAGTTCTAGTATAGTAAACCCAACCATCCCAGCTAATAATTTCGAACTTAAACCCTCCATGTTGCAACTAGTGCAACAGAGACAATTCGCAGGTCTCGCTACTGAGAACCCGAACCAACATTTAAAAATCTTTCTCCAATTAGCAGTCACTTTTAAAACCAATGGAGCTTCTCCTGAGGCAATCCGTTTAAGATTATTCCCTTTCTCCCTCAGAGATAAAGCCCTATAGTGGTTAGATTCCCTTCCACCCAATTCTATAACAACTTGGGATAACCTTAGAAAAGTATTCCTTGCTAGATACTTTCCCCCAAGTAAGACCGTCGTTCTTCGAAACCACATAACTAGATTTACCCAGAATCAAGGAGAATCGTTGTTCGAAGCTTGGGAGAGATATAAAGAGCTGTTAAGAGCATGCCCGTATCATGGTTTAGAAAATTGGTTGATCATTCAAACCTTCTATAATGGACTTCACTATAACACTAAGATGACCATCGACCTGCCGCAGGCGGTGCACTGATGAACAAACCTTATCCTGAAGCTAGTGCCCTCATCAAAGATATGGCTCAAAACCATCAATCGTGGGGAGTTGAACGAGCGACAGTTGAGAAGAAGGAAGTCCAAGGAGGAGTACATGAGTTAAGCTCTATAGACATGATGCAAGCTAAAATGGACGCGTTGGTCCTCAAGGTGGAACATATGTGCATAAACCCGAATACTGCAGTTGCAGTTTCGTCGGATTGTGAGATATGTGGAACCAAAGGACACTAATCTGTAGAATGCAATCTCTTAAACGAAACCCACTATGAGCAAGTGAACTACACCCAAGGGAACCCATATTCAAACACCTATAACCCTGGATGGAGGAATCATCCGAACTTCTCCTATAAAAGCAATAACCCTATCCAAAATAATGCACCTCCGAGACAAACAGGTTACCAAGCCCCAAGACCAAATCAACCTATGCAACCTGTGCCACCAAAGTCGAGCCTTGAGAAAATTATGGAAAATTTTATCACTGCTTAAACCCAACAAAACAAAGAGTTCATGAACCAGAACATTCACGTTAAAGAACTGATTACCCAGTTAGGAACCAAGGTTGACCAAATAGTTACTCACACCAAGATGCTTGAAACCCAGATCTCTCAGGTAGCTTTAAACCAAACCCCCCAGACCACACCTGGAGGACAGTTCCCAAGACAACCTCAAGAGAATCCGAGAGGACAAGCCAATGCCATTATCCTACGAAGTGGGAACGCTTATGATGAACCACCAAACCCAAGATTGAGTGAACCCAAAACTTCTAAGGAATATACCGAACCCACGGACGAAGTGAAGGAACCAGAGGAATCTGAAAAACAGGAAGGTCAAGAAAAAGGAGAAGAACCTAAAGACAAAACTTATGTACCACCCCCGCCATATAAACCACCGATACCATATCCGCAAAGACTCAAACAAACCCAGATCAATAACCAGTATCAGAAATTTATTAAGGTTATAGAAAAAATTTACGTAGAAATCCCTTTCACAGAAGCCATCACCCAAATACCTTCTTATGCAAAGTTTCTCAAAGAAATTCTTACCAACAAACGTAGACTCGACGATCCGAAGCCCTTGGAATGCAATTCTATTTCCGAGAATAAGTTAGCCAAAAAGGATAAAGATCCTGGAAATTTCTCCATTCCTTGTGTTTTGGGAAGTCATGTCATCGAAAAAGCTTTTCTAGACTTAGGATCTAGTGTGAGCTTAATGCCTCTAGCAGTTTGTGAGAGGTTAAACTTAGGAGAATTACAGCCTACTAAGATGTCACTTCAGTTAGCCGATAGATCTGTTAAGTATCCGATAGGCATATTAGAAGATGTCCCTGTTAGGATAGGTCAGTTAGTTATCCCTACTGATTTTGTTGTCATGGACATTAAAGAGGACAATGATATACCAATCCTTCTAGGTATACCGTTCTTATCAACTGCAGGAGCCATAATAGATGTCAAGAGAGGAAAGTTGACCTTTGAAGTAGGTGACGAGAAAATAGAATTTATACTTTCAAAATTTCTTTTGGCACCTGTGATGGGAGACGCATGTTATGCCATAGATATCATTGATGAATGCGTTAGGGAAATAGAACAAGAAGAAATTATAAAAACAATTAAGTTGCCATCAACTCTCATACTGGAAGATGATGACTTTAGGAAACCCTACATCGATGATAACCTTTACGAATGTTTATCCCTTACCCCAGATCCTATGCCATGTCCTAAGAAACCAACCTTAGAACTTAAGGAACTGCCTAAGAACTTGAGATATGAGTTCCTCGATGAAGAGATGAACCGTCCAGTTATAGTCAGTGCTACCTTGAGCCAAGAGGAAACAGACCAACTCTTAGATGTTTTACGAAGATATCCCTCAGCCTTAGGATACAATATCTCTGACCTGAAAGGTATAAGCCCATCCGTATGCATGCATCGGATTTTGCTCGAAGAAGATTCAAAGCCCTCTAGAGAACATCAGAGAAGAATAAACCCTATGATGAGTGTTGTTGTTAAAAAAGAAGTTCTTAAGTTACTTGAGGCAGGTATAATCTATCAGATCACGGATAGTAAGTGGGTGAGCCTTGTGCATGTAGTACCTAAAAAGGGAGGCATCACAGTCGTACAAAACGATAAAGGCGAAGATGTGGCAAAACGGATAGAAGGAGGATGGCGGATGTGCATAGACTACAGAAAGTTAAATAAAGCAACCAGGAAGGATCATTTCCCTTTACCATTTATACACCAGATGTTGGAGCGTCTAGCTAGACACTCTTACTTCTGCTATCTAAATGGATACTCTGGATTCTTCCAAATACCTATCCACCCCGAAGATCAAGAAAAAACTACCTTTACATGCCCTTATGGAACTTTTGCCTACAGACGAATGCCATTCGGTCTCTGTAATGCCCCAGCTACTTTCCAGCGCTGCATGATGTCAATCTTTACAGATTACCTAGATGGTATCATGGAAGTATTTATGGATGATTTCTCGGTTTGCGGATTTGATTTCAAAACTTGTCTTGCTAACCTTCAAAAAATCCTGGAGAGATGCGTGGAGGTGAACCTCGTGCTAAACTGGGAAAAGTGTCATTTCATGGTCACCGAAGGGATTGTTTTAGGACATATAGTTTCCGAAAAAGGTATTGAGGTAGATAGAGCTAAGATAGAAGTCATAGAGAACCTAAAACCACCCAAAACTATCAGAGAAGTCCGAAGTTTCCTTGGACATGCTGGATTCTACCGGCGTTTTATCAAGGACTTCTCCAAAATAACTAAACCTTTAACTAGCCTTTTAATGAAAGATGCTGAATTCATTTTCGATGAAAAATGTAATGAAGCATTTAATCTTTTAAAGCAAGTGTTGATTTCAGCACCCATCATGCAACCCCCTGATTAGTCAGAACCTTTCGAGATAATGTGCGACGCTAGCGATTATGCCGTTGGAGCCATTCTAGGACAAAGGAAAGATAAAACATTACATGTGATTTATTATGCCAGTAGAACCCTAGACGCTTCCCAACTTAACTACGCAACAACCGAAAAGGAATTACTCGTTGTAGTCTTCGCTATAGACAAATTTAGATCTTATCTAGTAGGAGCCAAAATTATAGTTTACACCGATCATGCTGCCATTCGTTACCTATTAAGTAAAAAGGATGCCAAGCCTAGGTTACTCCGATGGATTCTGTTACTACAAGAGTTTGATTTAGATACCAGAGATAAAAAAAAGGCACTGAAAATGTAGTAGCTGATCACCTCTCTAGGCTAGAACATCTGAAACCAGACTTAGTACCCATAAATGATGATTTTGCCTATGATAGACTGATAGCTAGACTAGAAACCATTGAAGATGATAGCCTAGGCCCTCATGAGCACTTCCAAAAATCCTTAGCTATAAGTAACGTGCCATGGTATACAGAATTTGTTAATTACCTAGCCGCTGATATCGTACCCCCTGATCTTGACTACCACCGGAAGAAGAAGTTCTTCAACGATGTGAGAAACTTTTATTGGAACGAACCGCTCCTTTTCAAAAGGGGTAAAGACGACATTTTTAACCGATGCGTTCCAGAAGAGGAGGTAAAAAGTATAATTAAGCATTGTCACTCTGCACCCTATGGTGGACACGCGAGCACCTCTAAGACATACGCCAAGATTCTTCAAGCTGGCCTATTCTGGCCTACCATGTGGCGCGATGTCCATGCTTGCATTGTCAAATGTGATAGATGCCAACGCATGGGAAATATTTCAAGACGCGACGAAATGCCTCTAAGAAACATTCAAGAAGTAGAACTCTTCGACGTTTGGGGTATATATTTCATGGGACCTTTCCCACCATCCTTAGGAAACAAGTATATCTTAGTAGTTGTGGACTACGTGTCTAAGTGGATTGAAGCTATAGCTGCACCCACAAACGACACTAGGGTGGTGATCAAGTTATTTAAAAACTACATATTCCCCAGATTTGGAGCACCCCGTTTAGTCATAAGCGATGGAGGATCGCACTTCATATCGAGAATATTTGATAAACTTTTAAGCAAATATGGAGTTAGGCATAGAGTAGCAACACCATACCACCCACGGACTAATGGCCAAGTAGAAGTATCCAATAGGCAGATAAAACAAATTCTAGAAAAAACTGTTTCTATCTCTAGAAGAGACTGGTCTCAGAAGCTTCAAGAAGCACTATGGGCCTACATAACCGCTTTCAAAACCCCTATAGGAACAACTCCCTACCAACTAGTCTATGGAAAATTTTGTCATTTACCTTTTGAATTATAGCATAAGGCCTATTGGGCCATTAAAACTTTGAATTTGGATTACCTGACCGCTGGTGGAAAACGTATCCTTGACATCCACAAACTGGAAGAACTCAGGCAATCTGCCTACGAGAATGCCAAAATGTACAAAGAGAGAACAAAAGCTTGGCATGACAAAAGAATTGTGAAGAAAGATTTCAATATAGGCGACCCTGTTCTCCTGTTCAACTCTAGGTTACGACTTTTCCCTGGGAAGCTGCGTTCAAGATGGACTGGACCTTTCAAAGTATCTAAGATTCTGAGATCCGGAGCTGTAGAAATCAAGAACGAAACCTGTAGTCCATTCATTGTGAATGGGCAAAGACTGAAGCTCTACGAAGGAGGAGACATTCCAACAGACTACTCCAGCCACACTCTGATAGATCCACCGATTCCTACGACAGGTGTATAAATTCCGATCGTCAAGCTAATGACGTTAAACAAGCGCTGCTTGGGAGGCAACCCACGGTTTTCTTATCTTGTTTTAATTTTTGCATTTATTTACTTTATTTTATTTTTAATCATATTTTCATCAGGACTAAATATCATTTGCAATGTTTGTGTTTTCAGGACCCTTTTTCCCTAACCTTTGCAGGATGCAGAACTTTGATGACATGTACGTAGCTTTCAGAGATGATGCCCAGATGGAGCGTTACATAGCTCTCTACCAGCGCCCTATGGCCCCTACACGCTATCCAGACCAGCACTGCATGGAAGCCCTAGGCATTGAGCCGAGCATCAGATTTTTATGCCACCAACTCCAATGGGATGAATTCGCTGATAACCTGAGCAACACCTACAGGAACTTGACATTGGAGTTCCTCAGCTCGTTTTATTATGATCCTTACTCCGGACTAGATGGGTATGTTGTTTTCAGGCTATTTGGGATTAAGTACTCTTTCAGCCAGAAGGAGTTCGGTGACTTATTAGGTTTCCAGACCACCCTCTACGCTATCCCTGAGACGCCGATGGGATACTTTCTGGGTAAGGAAATGGAGAAATTCTGGAGCGATATCTCTGGTGGAGGGAGTCAGGATCCTTCTACTCAGTTGTCCCAGGCTATCCACAACCCTGCTATGAGGTACTTCCAGATGATACTGGCACACTTTTTCCTTGGGAGACCAGATGCTGAGACTTTGCTGAGTGAGAAGGAGATATTTCTGTTATTTTGTGCATCCCAGTCACGCCCTGTGGCATGTGGGAACTTTCTGTTGTGTGGCCTTAGCAGTGTTTCCATATCATCCGAAGGAGTTATTCATGTAGGAGGGATCGTCACACAGATTGCCATTGCCTTAGGTCTATCCCGCAAGCTGCTACATCTCAGGACCTTCTGTGGGTACACTACTATGGATATCGATTTCTGCTTGACCAGAGGATTGATGAGGAGATCCTCTTTCAATCCCAGACAGTTCAGATTGCTGATTGATAGCGAGACAATACACTACTTTACACTGCCAGATCCGATGATGCCAAGTATTCATGACCCAGCTAACTGGAGTTATGCTTTGGAGGGTCATGGAGAGACTATTGAGGAGCCTAGATCCCCACCTATTGCTGAGTACACCCCTACACCGCCTTCACCCCGGGTTACTGTACTCTCTAATAATTTATCTTTGCAGACCCCAGACATCCGCACGCAGATTTCCGAGTGTCGCAGAGAGATTGTCGGGCTTAGGCAGGAGGTGGCTGACCTTACCTTACAGATGGCGGTCTCTGATCTTACACATGCTACTGAGGCTGATTGTTTGTACCAGGAGATAGCAGAGCTTCGTCAGGAGATATCAGAGCTTCGTGGATCCAGTCAGGCAGAGGAACCCCCTGCTATTTGATTTTACCATCTCTTTTTATTTTATCTCATTTATGCTTATATTTTTCGCATTTTCCTAACTCATTTTATATTATTGCATTTGGTATATTCTCTTAACTATGTTAGCACATTGATATTTCCATATATATATTTATTTTATGTGTGTTTATTATATTTATATTTATGTTATAGTCTAATTATATTAATTATTTGTTTATTTATGAGTCTAATGTTTAAATTTTATTTTTATAAAATTATGCAAACCTTATTTCATTAGAAAAAGCAATGAACATGCTATCCGGACCCCCCAACGAAAAAGAGAATGGAGAAGCCCATGCCAAATGAGTGAAAATCCGGCCCAGCTGAAATTAGCCTTGTGGCTCCCGCCACAGCGTCTGTGGAAGCTCGGGGCAGATCCTCATATTCCATCATTTTTAACCTTTCCAACCTCCAAAACCCATTTTTTCACCTTCCAAAAACTCTCGTGAACCCCATAAAAGCTCACACATTTCTCATCTTCTCACCATACAAATCACCTTCCCAACTTCCATTTTCATTTTCATCCGTCAATACTCATAAAAATCCCACCTTTATACAAACCCATCTTCATCTTCTTCATCACATTCCAAGAGCTAAAAAATGGAGTTCAACAGATTTATCCTTCGTGAAGGGAAACTGGGAGATAGGCAGATGAGGATTATCGAAAGATTACAAAATCGGGAAATTCTCCCGACAAGGTACGTGGATGATAATTGTCTTTACACTTTGGGTATCTACCATAGCATTTTTCATTTATTAGATAATTTAGGCTTGCACACTATCTTTTCAAACAGAGAACCTACCTTTGAGCGATTGACAATCGAGTTTTTAAGTTCTTTAATTTATATTGTCAATCCTAACACTGCTAGTACAGTTGGTACTGTCCGATTTAGAATGTCTGCTGTTGAGTATGAATTTAGTACCGACGAACTAGCAGGCCTGTTAGGAATTCCTCATGGGGAAGGTGCTATTTGTGAGGCCCCTTTGGATTCAGATTGGTCGGTCGAGGTGTTTTCCTTCTGGCAGAGATTGTCTAACACTTCAATAAATTCTTTTGAAGGAATTCTTGCCTCGACCATCCATAACCCGACCATCAGAGTTTTTAGATATTTGTTGGCATGTACTATTTTTGGCCGGGAGAATCCAAACAAGGTCAATGCTCGAGAGCTTCTATTTTTGCAAGGAAGCCTCACAAATAGGATAATTAATTCGGTCCCGTTTATGATTGCTCATATGGCTTTAACTCTTAATAAAGCGGGACCTATTGTTTTTGGAGGACTCATTACGTCTATTGCTCGGGCTCTTAACCTGATCAATGGGATAGCTACTTTAGATCCCTTAGCTCCTCGCACAATCAACCTTAAATTTCTGAGAGATATGAATTTGTGCCGATTGAGAAGAGAGGGAGGTTATGTGCTTATGATTCATGGTATAGCTATCCCATCTGTTGTCTTACCGTGCACTAGACGTACTGATGTACGTAATGAAAGGAATTGGGCCTATGTTTTAGATGCTCCACCTGTTTTGGGTCCACTTCCTTCTAATGTTCCTGATAAGGAGGGACACGACACTGATGAAGAGTTTGATCGGAGAGAGCGATCTCCCGTACCTCATGTGTCCCCCCATCACCCTTCACCACCATACACCGCACCATCTTCTTCTTTTGCAGGTTCTGCTCCTGGCTTCTATATTACAGAGGAGATGTGGCGCGACCACATAGCTAGAGAGAAAAGGCGTGTTTGACCTACTCTCCACCATTCAGCAACAACTGGAAGACAACATGAGCTTCATGCAAGAATCGCAGCGGAGGACATATAGATCCTATGAGACTGTTGTACAGTCCCTGCTTACGATCACAAACGAGCAAGCCCGTCAGCAGAACTACCACCGTCAACATTCTGCGCTGAAAGAGGCCACTCAGGGTTCCATTTTAAGCAACCTTCGAGAGGTGAGGACTGCTCAGGATGCCTTACAGGCCAGGATGGATCAGAGAGACAGTCGTCGCAGCCGAACCTGTCGTCCACCTCAGGATGGCGAAGGTACCAGTGGTCAGCAGTAGGATGACAGGTTACTCTCCCCTTATCTTATTTTGAAACATTGGGGGACAATGTTCGATTTAAGTGTGGGAGGAGATTTTATCGCTTTCTATTTTTCTTTACTGTTTTTAGTTAGATTGTTTATTTTTACTGCTTTTTAGTTGTTCACTTTGCTTCATTTTGCTTTTAGTTTGAGTATTTTAGATAATGCATGAGTCTGACGAGTCACCAGTATAGTGTATCTTTAGTACAGTCTAATCTCCCCATTCCTTTAGCCCTACCAAATTTTTTTGCAAAAGAAAACGGTGTTATTCTAAAAGTTTTTGGGTTTTAAGACGGGTTTGAGTAAGGATGTGGTGACTTGGGAGAACTTTTTGAAACATCAGTATTGTTTTAGCACCATAGACTTCATGAATATAGGAATCATTCCCGAAACCCCATATACCATGGCCTTAATCATCATTTCAGTATAGTCCTCAGTAGTTTATTTTAGCAGTCAGCTCCCGCCTACGCATCCTCTACGTAGGGGACCGATGAACATAAGTGAATGATCCAGTGAAATAAATAAAAGAAAAGAAAAGGCAACTCCGATATAGGTGACCCTCACAAAGTCATTTAAACCAAAAAGTTGTAAAAATTTGCTACAAAAGAAAAAGAAAAAGAAAAACTCACCCGTTGTTAGTTGGTTCAGAGGTATCTAGCGCTGAACTCGGTAGGGCGGATTACGATCCGATCCCCCACAACTGCAATTGGGTCAAATAAAAGGGTTTACACAAATTTATGTGCCAGGAACCCCATGTTTGGATCATAATCACTAACAGGTCACTCTGCTATGAAGCATGTACGGGTAACGGGCTTAATGTGATTGCGCCTGAATGAAAAGGACCCAAAAAGAGATGAAGAGGTAGGCCTAGGTATTGTGGGATAATATGGGTTGGTTAATATAGGAATGAAGTTTATGTCCGTGTCTGCGGATAAGTGTCATCACGATACCCTTAGTTCACTCAGTTAGTACCTATCACTTCATCCCGACTTGAACTTAGAAGCCTTTCTAGCACGAATCACTCGTTGACACCAGTTTTTCTTCTATGAACTTTTTAGTGTTTTGCTTGAGGACAAGCAAGGGTTTAAGTGTGGGAGAATTTGATGACACTGAATTTCACCGTATTTTCGACTCCGATTTCGCATGCATTTTAGTTTTTTTATTATTATTTTGTTATGTTATTACTATGTTTTTCTTTGTTTTCAGGTCTTCAGTCTAATCAGAGCCCCGATCGAGAAAAGGAGTGAAAATGAGCTAAAAAAACCTAAAAATCAGCATTTTGTACTTGTGGCTCCCACTGTGGCTGGCGCCATGGGTCCAGCCATGATGTGTCATAGTTCAACTTCCCCTCAACTGCCACGTCTCCCACTATCTCCACTTGGGAGCCACAATTTACCCTTATGGCGGGCCCCATGGTGTTGTGGCGGGCGCCACAAGAAGAAAGAAGTTTCCCTCCCAAATTCAAACTGAAGGGCATCCTTGTCATTTCCATTATTTTCCTTGCTTATAAATAGAGACTCGATTTCATTTGTTTCATCATCCAAACTTAGAACAAACTTAGTTACAATTAGGCATATATTCAGTATTGTAAAAGTGGTAATCGCTTCACATCGGAGTGTTGCCACAACTGTGTAATCGAGTCTGTAATCGAGTTTGGAGCACTTTGGAAGGAAGTTAATCTTGCCGCCATTTTCATTTCCGTTTCGCACTTTATTCAACCCTCCGATTGGAGCAGGTTTTTATTACTTTACCTTTGTCTACTTTACTTTCCCGCACTGTCTTTACTTTATTTACTTTCCGCACTCGCACTACTTTTATTTATTTCTCGCACTCGCACTACTTTTATTTATTTCTCGCACTCGCACTACTTTCATTTATTTCTCGCACTCGCACTACTTTATTTATTTCCCGCACTCGCACTACTTTGTTTACTTTCCGCACTCGCACTACTTTTATTTATTTCCTGCACTTGCACTACTTTTATTTATTTCTCGCACTCGTACTACTTTCGTTTATTTCTCGCACTCGCACTAATTTGTTTATTTCTCGCACTCGCACTACTTTTATTTAAATTAAAATGCACCTTTACTTTACCATGTCTAGCTAAACCTATAAAGGTTAGAATGTAAGGATCGTAATTGAACCAATAATCCGTATAATTGTTCGTAGAAACACTTAAGGGCTATTTTGACTTTCAACTTTAGTTTTCTCGCACTTAATTTCCGTTGGGTAAGATCGAAAGTCGTCCAACGTCTTTTTAAACTTAGTTGTTTTTAACTATTTCAAATACAGCGAAAGCGCTTTGTTTAGTTCATTAAGAGTTTTTAACTTAAAAAGAAAAGTGATTTTAAAACTATTTTCGGATGCGTTTATAAGTTTAGAGGTTGGTTCGTAAGAACCTCTTTTGGTTAAGAAATCCAGGTCAAAATACTTCTCAACTTAGTCAAGATACTATATTTCTTAAAAATAGGTTTACTACTCTAACGCAATGCGCGCCTTTTTATAAGTGACAATAAGAGGGTTTGATTAGGGAGTACAACTCGGTTCTGAATACGCGAAAGCGACAGTTCCCATTAAATTGATTCTTTTCAAAGTAAGAAACACTGCCCATAAGTAATTTTATTAGCAAGTACTTGGATTATTAATTGATTATGTGAATTACATTCGAACCTGTCCTTATTAATTGAATTTTATTTAATACTCTATTTTTCATTGTGCACTCTAAAAACCCCTATTTCGATTACCTTAGATAAACACCATAACAATAGATAACGATAGATTGACACTTGGTCTCTGTGGATTCGACAATCTTTTATATTACTCTGACGCGTTCGTATACTTGCGAAAAGCACGCATCAGTGGATTATGGTTTGCACCTTATCAACACCCAAGTTCCATTGATATTGACAAGACTTGATTGGATCAACCAAGAATCATGGGTTTGTTGCAAGTCACGAGCATGGAGTCTGGGTAAGAACCATCCCAAAGGAGTGAACTAAGGATAAAAATCTGTAGATCATGTTCTAAAAAGTTCCCAAAGTCTTAATTTCATCTATCAGATATTACAGGTTAAGATGACTGACTCATCGACCCATAATATTCTCAAGAGAAACTCGTCTGAGTGTAGTATCGCGTAATATTTGTTATCAAGTCTACACCTGAATAGTTTCCGCACTACGTCCTAAATAGGCCAAGATGGGTTAGGTGTTCTAAGGTCCTCAGCTTCTCGGACCCAATTAGAAATAGTCATGCCTAACCACAAATACTTGTGTGACATTCCCAAATCCAAAGGAGTCTCCACTGAGCAGATGGATCTCAAGCCAACTTGTTAAGGACTACTCCACATAATTCGAAGATGACTATACCATCCTCCTATCTTAATTGAACTCAAGTTCGGGTTAGAACTTATCTTACCACTCAGAGATCACCAAGCACAACAAGTAGATTATATCACACATATATATATACAAACATCACAAATATACAAATATATTCACACAAAAAGTAGGCTAAACCCACTGGAGACTACTCCCCAGCAGAGTCGCCACTTAATTTCTGTAGCGGTAAATTCATGATCATTAAGCTATTGACAAGCTAGAGATCAATTAACAAGAGTCGCCACCACGATTTTATTGTTTCCAAGGGAAAAGGGAAAAAATGCGAACAAAACCGAAATAGTAAGAAGTTTTCAAATAAAAACTAATAAAAATCAGAGATCACAAGTAAGGGGGTTGGTTACACAGAGGGAAGGTATTAACACCCAAAGTGTCCTAGGTACTCCTAGGGAGCCCTTTTTGTGTGCATATGTACTTGGTATAAAGTGATGTTTACAAACAAATAGAATGGGGGGAATGAGAAAAGAATTGATTAATTATATTTTTGTGTTTGACAAGACATTCGGTCTCGTGCCTACATACCAACATATAAATGAGGGAACAAAACCTCGTAGTTCGTGCTATAAATTTCAAAGTGAGTATGTTGGTTTTAACAAAATTTAAGTTTGAAAGGCACAAGGGCCTAAAAATGGTTTGAATGAGTTAGTTCCTTTTGGCTTTTTTGAAAGTTTAAGTCAAGTATAGTTAAGTTTATTTACAAGTTTGATTTAAGAAAAATGAGTTTAAAAATGCAATGGCATAAGGCCAAAGTTTCTACCTTTTTGAAAGTGGTCAAAGTTTAGAACAAAAATAGTTCACACAAAGAAGATTTTGAAAATAGAGGGAGAGGTTTTGAAATTAAAGAAATGGGGAGAAGATGAAGAGACTATCCTAGATACAAGAAATTTAAAAGTTTAAAGTTGAAAAGATCTGACCAAACGGGAGCAATCCAATAGACAAGTATGACAATAGAAATCCAGAATTCCCTTGGACTTTTTAGAATCAAGCAACACACAAATGCACAATTATATCAATCTTGAAGAGCAAAGGCATCAAATAAATATGGCCTCATCTAAGCTTATTCACTTCAATGATCTTCTTCAAAATAGCCCATGTAGCAGATGAAGTCCATAAGTCATAGGTTCAACATAACAGCTTAACAAGGATCAATGTTGCAGATGAATATGGAGAGATCTAGAATGACGTATCAGATGAATTCAAACTTGCAAGACTTGGTTCTTCAACAAATTGGCATTGGCCAAGTCCATTAACAAAGGAATGTTGCCTAAATTCTAAGTCCAATTGGGGAGATCAAAACAACAGTCCACTCAAATTGTCTTTTAGGGTTCTTGTTATTATTATGTGCATTAATGGTCAAAGACCAATCAAATAAACAAAGCAACAAAGTATATCATACAATATGGTCCAAGTGGACAAAGTGAAAATTGCATAAAAATAAACAATTAGAATGATATGTACAATGACAAATGATAATTAAAATAAATTGCATTAAAAGTAAAAGCTTGAAAGTAAAGGTTAATGGTTAGTAAGTTAATAGTTAGTTTTGTTTTGCTCTTGATTTCAAGACATTCTTTGGAGAACACTCAACCCACTTGCCACAAGCATGGATCCTTGAACCAAAACATCTTCCAAAGGAAGGAAAGAAGGCCAAGTTTCCACACAATACCATGGAAGAGGGGAGACTTACAATCTCACTAACTAGAATGCTTATGCCTTTTATGTCACAAATTTAGCGCTATGCTAAGCAATCGTAATTGGACTTATGTAGAAGTCATAACTATTTGAGGTCGGGCAATAGACTTTTGGTGTTAATGCATGTTGGAGACATAGTATTAAGAACTATGCTCATTAAACATACCACACACAAAAATATGCAAAGGTGTGGCCTAATCTCATCCATACTCATTTAATCTTTCAATCAACTAGCATTAGGACTTAGAGATATCATTGGCCAATTGAAATAAATGAATGAGGAAGGGGAATTAGATGAAGAGGGAAAGGGATGAATGAGATCACAAATTGGTCAAAGGAGGACTTTTATCAAATTAATATTATTCATTCATTTTGGGAGATGGAATGTACATTCCATCAATCCCCTAAATCCAATAATATTAATTTGACAAAGTCAAATCAACCTTGACCAAGCCCAACAACAAATGAGAAACTCAAATAAGTTAATTCAAATGGTCAACACAATTAAAATGGCATTTATTCAATTAAAAATATTAAAATAATGCATTAAATTCAAATATGTTTTGTCCAAATCCTAAAATCACATCAAAACACCAAATAAATTGCCATGTGATTTATCATAGGTCAAACAAGGTCAAAGGACCTTGGATAAAAAATTTCATAATTTTTGGACACTTAAAAATATTTTTAAACAATTAAAAACCAATGAAAAATCAATTAATTCATGAAAAATATTAATAATGATCAAAAAAATAATTTTAATTCAGAATATGAAAGAGAAACATATTTGAGAATTTTTGGTGAAAGTCTCATATTTTTTGGATCAATATTAAATTTATTATGAATTATTGAAAATAATGGAATTAAATGGAAAATCAAAAAATGCAAAAATACGTGGACCATCAGATCTCCCTCATTAATTGAGGTGGCAAATCTGATGATCCACAGTGCGTGTTCCACCAAGGCGCTAGTCAACTGCATGGCAAACTTGTTAATCTCAATGCACGGTCAAGATTAGAACGCAGGAATTGGATCACACGGTCTAGACCTCAACCACATCATAACCGGAGCCAGAGCTCCGGTTGTCTTCTCCGGCGAGCCTCGCCGGACTGGTCATCATCAACCATCACCAAAATTTCAAACAGGGATATGATTTTAAAGAGAAAACATCACTGAGCACGAATATCACCTCCATTTCTTCCAATTCCAACTATATTGAGAGAGATGTGGAATTGAAAAATGAGGTTCATGATCTGAGTTGCTTCGATTCATCATCAAAACAACTCAAACACCTTGCCTACATTGGTAGGACTTCAGCCAAAACAATAATCAAGAGAATTGAACAAGAAACAAGGAGAATCGAAGAGATCAAATTTTCTGCAAAATACCTTCAATGGAGGTCTGAGCTTGCTAGATCTTAATCTGAATCGTGCTTTGCTTCACTCCAATTGCTTGCAGAAGTGGAACGGAATTTCTTAGAATCAATGGACTCCTGGAGAATTGAATTCCAAAATAGTGGGGATTCAAGCTCAAATTCAACAGAATTTTTCAGGTTTATCCTCTCAATATGAAGGGTTTTCTATGGGGAATCAAAGCTTGCACAGTGTGTGTCCTAATTATGAGCAATTGAGCTTCAATTTATAGAGGATTCAAGTGTTAATTGCACACTCCATTCAAGTTTGTAAAATTGGCAAAGTGATGTAAGCAGCTGCATGGGCGCGCATAGGCCCATCAAATGATTGCTGAAAGTCCAAATTTGAAGTTCAGATATGTTGAAGCAAGCTTGGAATTCAAGGCAATTAAACATTGATACTTGAAGTTGGATCCATGACACATGATACCAGCCTGTTTAAGCCATGCGCAGCCTATGCATTTCTCATCCAAAATGCATGAATTTTAGCTCTTTGGAAAGGTGAGATCAAGGGGAACAAGTTTGATGTTGAAGACTTTTTCCTTTGGATCTTAGAACTTGGAGATATTTGAGGTGGAAGTTTGGGAAAATTTGACATATCAAATTTTTTCTAAGTGTCAAGCCATATGTCTCAATATTCCACCTTGCTTAACTTTTTATATGAGCTTCAAATGAGAAAAGTGTCTTCATAAAAGTTGTATCTATCTCAAAGACCTTCAAAATGGTCACAAATTTCATGTCATTTGGATTTGAAATTATATAGTTATGCATTTTTGAAGTTTGGCAAAATCACTTGATCAATGGTATAGGTCAAAAGTGACCTATAACGTAGCCTCATATCACATGTGCAAAGAAGTTGAATTAGATCCCACTCCAAACATAAAAGTTGAAGTAGACACATTGAATTTGATTGTGAAACTTGGAAATCTTTCATCTCATGAAAATTGAGCAAGTTATGGCCTTGGGAAATTGACTTTCAAATTAGGGTTTAGACAAAATGACCTATAATGTTTCAATATAGAAAATGATTTTCCAAGCAAAACTAGCTATAGGTCTCAACATTAAAGTTGTTTATAACATCATTTAGAGTAAGTTTTCTCTTGGAATCATTTTATATGGTGAAAAGGGTAGGAGATAGGGTCTAGGGAGACCCAGTTTTGATTAGATGAATTCATCTGGCCAACCACCATCAACCAACTTGCTAACTTCCAATTCTCTTGACTTTCTTGGCTCATGGTAGATCATATATGTATAAGATGATGAAATTTAATGTGTCCCTTGAGAAATTTGATCAATTGGTGAGATAGCTTGTTGGAGAAGTTACTCAAGATACCCAATCAAACTAGGGTTTCCAAGGCAAATCACCCTCAAACTCTTGAAGCAAACTTGATTAATAAAACCTGTAGAAACCATTTGGGACTCATATATGATGCTCATAACCACTCTTGAATCAATTCTTGATGGTGATCTTTGTTCATGAGGGTCTCAAACCCTAGATGTGATCAATGAATCAAGGAAATCATGTCCCTACCTACAAAAAGAGTTAGATAGATACAAAGACATATTTTTGGTATTTTGGTTAGTGAAATGATAAAATACAAGTATGATATAATCACAAAGTGCTTGGTGATCTCTCCCAAAACAAACCCAATGAAAAGGGGTAAGGAGGTTACCAGGGTATGATCCCAATGCTAATGCTTATGGTGAAATGCATGAGGGATCTTAGGGTCAAAATTGGGGTCTTACACAATGCATTCAAAAATGTTAATTGTGTATATAACAGCGAGGATAACCTAAACATATTATTCATAAATCACACAGATTTATTCACAATAATAATCAATCACATAGATTTAATCATAATACAAATATATAATGCAATTCAATTCTCTTATTCTACTCCAATGCATGTGGTACCCGATTGACAGACTCAGCATAGTCATTTGTTTGTGGGTGCTTTACTGATGAGAAATGGTGTTTAATGTTTAAATATTCTAGGAGGTTTTTTGGTATTTTGTTGATGAATTGTGTCTCATTGCCTGTTATGACGGCTTGGGGCACTCCAAACCTAGCCACTATGTTCCTCTTAAGGAACTTAATGATGTTTTTTATGCTGATATTAGCCAATGTCTTGACTTTTATCCACTTAGTGAAATAATCAACAACAATGATAATATACCTAAGCTATCTCGATTGCATAGTGAATGGTTCGAGGATATCTATCTCCTACTGCATAAACGACCATGTCGGTGTTAATATGTGTAGCTTGGTGGTGGGGGCGTTGAAAACATCAACATATCTCTGACATTGGTCGCATTTTTTCACGTATTCCTGGGCATTCTAGATCATGGTCGGCCGATAATACCTTGTTCCTAGAACTTTCTTAGCTAGTGCCATTTCCCCTAGGTGGTGCCAGGAGATTCCTTCATGAACCTCTAGGTGGTGTAATCAGCCTCCGTTTTCCCCCAATCACCTCAGCAACGACATGGACAAGCCCCTTTTGTATAAAGTTCCTCCAACCACGGTGAGCCCCATGAGCTTCTTTTAACCAGCGCTACTTTGGACAAATTTATCGAAAGGACTCCAAACTTAATATACTATTGAATTAGGGTCATCTAATAAGGTGGAGTTGTGTTACTTACCACTTCTATCAATCTCTTCATAGTTTTGACACCGGGGGGGGGGGGGGGGGGGGGGGGGGGGATCTTTCTAATTTCTTGAACAAAATAGTGGTTGATTTTAGGAATTCTACTGTTGGCTAACTGAAATAGAACGTTGGCTCAGGTGTATTCCTCCCGGGGCATATGATTAATCTCAAATGCCTTATATCTGGTCAACTTTTCAGCAGCTAACTCGAGGTATTTCTATAAAAAAGGGGCCATTTTTTGGGCTTCTCCTCTTATTTGGGAAATAACAAATTGATGTCAGTTTATAGCTTAATGCATTCGGCCCCCATTTCTTCCGTGAGTGTGATTCCGATGATGATGAACTCATATTTAACTTGGTTGTTGGTGGTAGGGAACTTGAACCTTATGGAAAATTCCACTAGTAAACTAGAGTTGTTTTCTAAAATTTCACTGACGTTGATTGCCTTCCTGTTGGATGACTCGTCCGTGAAGACTACCCATGTTCGGTTTGTCTTTGTGGGCACGAGAGTCATTTCGGTTATGAATTCAACAAACAACTTAGTTTTAAAGTCTTTCCTTGATTTTAAGGACACCTCAAGCTCGGACCACTCAATGGCATACTTCTTCAGATTCCCGACCATATCTGGTTGGTAAAGCACTTATTTTAGAGGATGATTTGTATGCGTTATTATGGAATATGCGAGGAAGTATCGTCGCATCTTATGCGATATTGTTATTAATGTTATGTCCGCCTTTTAGATCTTATGATACTATGTTTCTAGCCTTGCCAGGGCTTTAGAAATGAATTACATTAGTCTCTGGTGGATGTCAGATTCTCTAATCAGAATAACGCTTACATCTTCTTCAGTAATGACTAAGTATAGGTACAAGACTTCTCCCGGAGAAGGTCGGGAGAGTATTGATAGTGTGGCTAAGGTTTTCTTCAAAGATTTAAACACTTCCTTGCAATCAGTTATCCACTTGAAATCAGTCTTTTTCTTCAATAGTTTATAGAAAGACAAAGTGTGTTGTGCATAATTTGAGATAAATCTATTCAAATCAGTCAATATACCGTTTAACCTATGAACCCCCTTCTTCGAAGTTGGCAATTTCATTTGGAACACTACTTCACATTTATCCGAGTTTGCTTCAATTCCTTACTCGGTAAAATAGAAACCTAAGAATTTTCCCTCCCTTACCCAAAAAGTGCATTTCTCCGGGTTGAGACACATCTTGAATTGTTTGACCCTCTTGAATACCCGTTGAAGCTCCTTTTGTCTAGAATTTATGATCATATTATCCAGGCATACTTCTAGCGTCTCTTTTATCTCTTCTTGGAATATCCTTTTCATCATCTTCTAGTAGGTTGCATCGACATTCTTTAATCTGAAAAGCATGACATTGTATTTGTAATTGGCATGCTCGATCATGAAGGTTGTCTTTATTCGATCTATTTCATACATGGGCGTTTGATTATAACCCAAATAGGTATCCATAAATGAAGCAATTGATATCTCACTGAATTATCGAAGAGTTTATCAATGTTTGGGAGCAGGTAAGAATCTTTTGGGAATGCTTTGTTAAGATTCGTATAATCAATGCACATCCTCCATTTCCCGAGGCCTTCTTCCCCAACATGATATTAGACAACCACTCTGTATACTTGGGTTCGGAAAGGAAATAGGCGTCAAACAAAACCTTAAATGTGCTAGAGATGGCTTCAGTTTTTTTCTAAAGGATCTCCCTAGGATATCTCTAAAGGCGCTCTGACACGATATTATCAAAAAAATGAGGATTACTTTTCTCTTGCACACTCTTTCTCCAATATTACTGTCATATCTTTAGTTCCTTGTGGACAAGTTATGAAATTGTTGAATGCTAATAGATCTCATCCTCCATACAAATTATGGTTCTCTTGCTTGTCACCTATTAGATCCATTGCTTCTAAGTAGATGACGTTACACCAACTTCCTTCGTCCACAAGGAATTCGGTTAGATTGCAATCATTGGAATTCCATTCATTTTTATCATGATCTAGAAATATTAATTCCAATCTATATTTCCTTTACTGAACATATGCATCAGCCACGAGTACGAAGTGATTCGATGAAGGATATGTGCTAGTAGATGTGATATCAGGGAATTCGTCAATCGACGATACATGGTGAATGTTTGACATAGGAGATGTATTCGAGATTCTAGACATAGATATCAGAGTTACCGTTTTTTGCTTCTTTTGTTGCAGTTACATATTTGACTTCAGATCTAGATTAACCTTAAGATGGAAATTAGCGGGAAACAGATGTCGTTTTCCACATACGACGCCATTGTTCCATTCAGGAACCAGAAGTGCATGTAGTTAGAAAATAGATGATCTTGAACGGTGGCTACGATCTCCTTTATGGTGGTGCGAAATGGACGTGCATGGTGTCGTACCCTAAATTTTTCTTGCATTTTACTAGTTTTCTTTTTTGGGTGTACGAAAAGCATTTGAATTTGTTTTTATTTTATACACAATTCAAAATAAAAACATATATAAAAAATATGTATTATTATTAGTTATTCGTGTTTTTATTAAAAAGTCAAAAATATCAACAAAAAGTCAAATGTTGACTTTTTTGGAGTACTTTAATATTATTTTTGTATTTTTTAAATAGGTATTTTTTAATTATTAACTATTCTATTCATTTATAATCACAAAAAATATAAAAAGTCATAATGTATATAATCTTTCCCGATTTGTCACCCTTGTTTCTAATGGGTCTCAATTTGTCAACCTTGTTTCTAATTGGTCGCAATGTGTCATACTTGTTCAAAGGGTTGCAATGTATCATACGTGTTCAAAGGGTTGCAATGTATGATACTTGTTTCTAATTGGTCATAATTTGTCATGTTTGTTTTTAACGGCTCACGATTTGTCACCATAACTTGTTTTCCTTTTATGTAAACCTGAAAAATAAGTATAAATAGGAGTCCAATTTCATAGTAGAGGAAAAACTCAAAGAAAAAATCATTCCACAAGAAAAAAGCCACTCGACCACCACGCACTTCAAGCTCACATTGTCCACATCCATAAACCCTTCACGACGACGTAACCGCCGCCCAACTGCGATGTTCATCTTTCTCCTGTCATCCTCCTTATCTCTTTTTGTTCCCTCTTTTCTTTTCTATTTGTTTCCTTTCCTTTGTATCAATGATTTAATATTTATTTTGAAGGTGGTATGCAAAATAAATGAGAATATGTGTTTATTTCTTTTCTCTCTCTTCATGTAACGTAGATGTTTTTTAACACAAAAAAGCTAAACACCGATAGCTAGATCAACTTTGTGTTATATTATTTATTTAACATTTTTATTGTTTGAAATTAGTATAGATTTAAAAGCTATTAATATATCATGATTAAAATTGTAAGGAATCTGCAGAGTTTATGTTCATTTCATGTTTAATGTTTAGCGCATGCTTTGCTTGAACGGTCATTTGCCTTCCATAAACAAATCTTCACAATAAACTTAGGAGGAATGGGTGAATGCATGCTCACATGTGTTTTTTAGCAAATGAAGGTTGAGCGCACGCTTTGCCTGAATCGGTTATTCATCCTCTACACCAAAAGTCAATCTAAACTCATCAAATTAATATCTTTGCCCTCGTGCAACAAAAATAAACTCTTCATAAAAAGGATAGTGTTTTATCCATTCCGACGCAAAATACAAACATACGTTTCAGCCTCCAAAGTGCGGGCGTACAAGCAAATGTTTAACCGCTCGAATGTGATCTAACATTATTCTCTAAAAACATTCAACACACAAACATTTTATACCAAAGAACTACGTAGCCTTGAGTTCCTCATCGTACCTGGAGATACGTAGGAGCGAGACTTAACATCTCGTCAAGCCCATGAATAAAAAACTAAAATTTTCCCCTTTTTGTAACCGTCCTTTTTAATAAACATAGAACTACAAGCATCCACTATTACAAAATAACCTCATTTCACCTCGGATGTGAAGGTGATATAACCTCGATTACACATGCGAGGTAACGAAGGGAGACTTGAAAAACTACCACTTTACCCCTCGGTTTTTGAATAACCGAGGGGAAAAGTGGCACTGCTCATGGGTTCGATTCCCAACAACTAAATTTTTTGGATTTTCAAAAGTGTGAACTTTTTACCTCAGTTTTTGACAATAACCGATAGGTAAAGTCATGTTTATAAAATTTTATTTTTAACCTGTTTTTTTTCTTCGTTCTAATCTGCAAAGAATCAAATTTGTTGACAAATTCTAAATCTTCATCATCATCAACAACAATACCAATAACCACAATAAAAACAAAATCAATAGAATCCTTAAACATTAAATCTCAACAACAACAAAAATCTATAGGATCTTTAAATATTAAATTTTAACAACAACAACAACATATAAAAAAAATCAATAGAATTGTTAAATACTAAATTTCAACAACAACAACAACAATATCAAATATTTTACTTGATACAACTACAACATTAATAAGTTACTTTCATATTTTTCTAACTAACATTAAACATTTTAACAAGAATTATTAAAGAAAAGATCACGTTAAGAAACTAACCATGAAATATTTTCCTGATCTTGCTTTCATTATCATTGTTTTTAATATGTTAAGTTTAAATTTCAACATTTTGCATCCAAGATGGATAGTTGTGACATTCACGTTTTGATTAGCTAGTGAGAGTTTTTTTCCTAACTAACATTAAACATTTTTAACAAGAATTACTAAAGAAAAGATTATGTTAAGAAACTAACCATGAAATATTTTCCTGATCTTCCTTTCATTATCATTGTTTTTAATATGTTAAGTTTAAATTTTAGCATTTTGCATCCAAGATGGATAGTTATGACATTCACGTTTTGATTAGCTAGTGAGAGTTTCACCGGATCACTAATGTTTCATGTGGATTTATGAGTTGGAAATGTCTTAAATATTGTTACTTTATAAATGGACGACAAATATTCACTACTTAATTTTTTCATCAAATTGGTCATAAATAAAAAAAACACGCTACTTTACCCCTCAATATTCAGCAAAACCGATGTAATAGGTCATAAAACAATTTTAAAAGGTGATAAAATGTAGTTGCTCAGATTCGAAGACGTGTCATCTAAATACTTTGCCCCTTAGTTTTTAGCAAAATCAAGGTAATAAGTCATAAAAAAATTTAAAAAATTAAAAGGTGATCAAATGTAGTTGCTAGGATTCGAAGACATGTCCTCTAAATACTTTATCCCTCGATTTTCAGCAAAATCGAGGTAATATATGGAATTTAAAAAAAAAATGTGACGCGTCTATGGTTTACACCTCAGTTTTTTGTTGGGTGAGGTGAAAATTTCATCATAAAATATATTATTTGTAGTAGTGATCTTTAAGCTAAGCATTATTTCATCTAAACTAATTAAAACGTTCTCGTTGATGACAACGGATGTGAGGGGTGCTAATATCTTCCCCTTGCATAACTGACTCCCGAACCTGAAATTAGTTGCGACGACCATGTTTTTGTTCTTCAAGGGTTTTATCGATGTTTTCCTTTAAAAATAAAACTTTGGTGGTGACTATATAATTTATCTTGAGAGTTAGTATGCTCGGGTATTTTTCCCGCCGTGATAGTTGACGACTCTGTTGGGGAATAAATCTAGCGAGTCAAGCCTATTCTTGTTAGTTTTAGGATTGAGTGTTTGTTTGTTTGCTTGCTTATGCTTATGTTTTATTTATTTATTTTTGTTTTCTATGTTTTTTTATGTCTTATTTTATTACTTTATTTTATCATACACATGCCATATTAGTTTGGGATTGTTTACTGAGAGAAGCTCTCTACCTGAGCTTTAGAAGAAACATAAGTTATAAAGGATGTTGTGTAGTATGGGCCAATGGGATGCACATCCCAATAGGTTTCATACGAAGGCTTTGCATAGAGTATATTTTTTTTATACTTTCGTCATGAGATGGCTAGCCCATCCTAGTGACGAGATTTCGAACATGATCCTTAACTCTGGGGACCTTGTTTAGGATCCATACCAAGTGTTAGACCTGGAGACCCTGTAGTATGGCCTACGAGATACACATCTCATTAGGTATATACGAAGGCATCGCCTAAGGGGAGATCCTTTGGATTTTCATCGTGAATTGGCTAGCCCATACTCGTAGTGAAGTTCCAAATGAGGTATGTGACCTTGGGTTTATTCTTATTCAAACAAAAACCCTAGAGCTAACTGTTGGGTAGAAAAATTAGAACTATCATATCATAAGGAGCATTTCCATATAGGTTGTTCTGTTGTTCAATTACCCATATTATTCCAAATCCTCAATTTCCTGAGTCCACACATGGCATTGCATTGCATTCATTAAAATAAAAACTCTCGGCATATTGCATTTCAGTTCATAAAATTCATTTTGTTACACTACATTCATACCTATTGCATACCCTGTCATCACCCACCAGATAAAACCCAAGTGTTCTTCCACACTCATATTGAACTCATTCTCACAAGTCATGGCATCTTTGATGGAAAAAAGAGGAAATCAAGAATGATTGGCTGCAAATGTAGGGCACCATGACACCACTCCTCAACCATGAGATGTCAATCGTCTTTATTTTTATCACCCTCAAGGGGAAATGGGTATGAGCGAGGAGGCATATCTTTGATTCTTACAATGATGGATAGAAGTCTCTGCTCCCTGTGAACTCTAATGCTATCAAAAAAATATGCCAGAAAAAAGAGAAAAAGAGCCCACTAAGTTGAAAACCAAAAATGGAGAGTTAGGAAAAAGGGCATTGTGTTGGACTGAAAACTCGAAAGAGAGATCCAGGAAAAAGTTAGGAATTTTCAAAAAAGAAAAAAGAAAGGAAAAAAGACTGCAGTACGTGTGCCTGCTATAAACAAAAAAATAAAGACAAGAAGAACCAACAAAAGTGTCCCAGATGCAGCAAAAGTTGAAAACCTAATGTTAGAGAAATCTAAATAAGATGGAGACTCGGAGGATTCTATGTCAAATCATGATGAAACTTGAAGCAACTTCTCATCCTTGGCAAACCTATCGACCTGAATCTTGGATTGGGTAAAAAGGCCAATCAAATAATAAATCAAGCATGGGAGAGTTTCCTCAGCGCTGGCGATCATTAGGCTATCATTTTCATTTGTAATTTCTTCAATTGTTAAATGCAACTTGCTTGCAAACTTGTTATTTTTAGACAGTAATAATAATGAAATCAGCATGCATATTTTGAATCAATCCTTTCGTGTTCACTCATTTTTCCTTTTTTTTTATCGCAATAAAAAAAGTCAATACTTCTCTTTATCAAACTTTTGAATAAAATTCTTTCATATTCACTTTACTTTATCAAACTTTTGTTTAAGCAAAAACCAGAGGGAGAATGATGAAGATAAAATACCCATAATTGTTAACGATGTACTTTTGAATAAAACTTTGCTGACGATGTAAGGCATTGCTTCAATTCCCAAAAACTAAGGAGTTAAGGACTTAATCCCTAGTCAACCCCTTTGATCCTAGAAGATTGTGTTTCTTTCTGTATGAAAAAAACTTTTAATCTTAACCAGAGGCAGGGTAGTTTTTAGTTAATTCAACTATGCATTCAAATTTCAAGAGAGAACATCCCATATGAGGATTAACCACACCTTCTTCCTTGCACACATTATGAAGTGTCAAAGAGATCGTGAAAAATAAAAAAAATGGTTATTCCTAACCAACCAATAACGAGGCAGTCACAACCTTTCAACAGAAAAGGGAAAGAAAGAAAAGCTCGCTAAGTCGAAAACTTGAAAAAATGACTTATGCAAAAATTAGAGCATCCTAGTGGATCAAAAACTCAAAAGAGGCGGTCCAAGAAAAAATAGGGATAAAAATAAAAACTTAAAATAGGTCACTAAAATCCTAAACAAAAAACAAGATTAGATGACCACCATATCAAGAATCAAATGGTCGCCAATATTTTTAACAAAAACAAAATTATGTGACTACCAAACTAAAATAGGTGACTGCCACCTCAAGTAAAAAAAACCCATTGGTTCTCGAACCATCACATTTTCACCTTCAAAATTCACTTGGAAATTGAATATGTATACTAAATTAATTGAAGATATGACCGGAGATCATCAAGGAGAATGGGTGGGTTAAAATCAAATTTTGAGCCTTATACCCTTTTGTTTAGAAAACAGTGAACCAAGCCACATTACAACATTCAAAATACCTAATTGAAGAAATGTTTAATTTGAAATCATACTACAAAAAGATTGCATTAACCTGACTCCAAAGGTCTTTGTTAATCATCTTCATCGGTATCATGCTCTCGCATCATCTTTCACACCTTGAATGTCTGAATCAACATTGCATTCTAACTAGTTATCCATTCACTGTACACCATAATATCATCTTAATATTGATTTTGATTTCAAAACCTGTATGAGCATTCCATTAAAATTACCATTTTGAAGGAACAATTTTATTTTCAAGTTAGCGCTTAGCATAAAGGAAGAACCAATAGTGAGAAATCCATGAGGAACTCGATCATTCACAAATGGTCCAATCAAGGGAAAATATCCTAAAAGACATTATTGGCCTGTGGAAAATCACAAGAGATTTTGTTGATTAGGGAAAATCACTTAAAGAATTGGTTAGTCATGGGCGAGACTGCTTCAAGATTTAGAATATTGAGGCAAGGCATCTTAAGGTCATAACAAATTACTTCAAAACTTATTTTAAGGAAAAAAATTCAAAGACCCAACTGACTAGGGCACGATAAGCAAGATTAAATCTAGAGGTGACTTCTCTCCATATCTTCAAGATGCTCAAGAAAACCCCTTCATACACCAGCAACGATTGAGTTCAACATGAGTTTCGGGAGACCATGCTAGCACAACATCCTATAACCTTTTGACAAGAAGCCTTGTTACAAAAAAAAAACTTCTTAGTCTCAACTACCCATTACCCATCACATGGGTATATGTTGAAACATTCAAGTCATTGCATAAAACATCATCATGCATCAATCATGTTGCATCCTTGTAGCATCAAATCATGTCATGCATATCATCATATTCATCTTCCATATTCCCATAGCATGCATCCTTGTAGAACGAACATGAAAAAAATCACATTCATATTTTTTAGGTACCTCTCAAAAGTCCAGTCTCGCTTGGAACTCTCAAAAGTCCAACCTCGCTTGCCTCAGATCTCGAAAGTCCAACCTTGCTTGACACATCTCAAAAGTCCAACCTCACTTGGCTTTTCTCTAAAGCCCAACATTGCTTGTCACCCAGTCATTTAAAGGTTCAAATTATAACCTCGCTTGACACCTCTCAAAATTCCAACCTCGTCTGGTCCTTTTCACCAAGATAAAACCAAGCTTTTATTGACATGCTAACCTTGAAGTCCAATTTCCAGTGGAACTCATCTGCTAATCCATTACATGCATCGATCATGCATTTCATTTCATGCATATCATATGACATAGTCATACCCTAATTTTCTCCTACCATCTATCTATTTCTTAACTTATTTTACATTTTTTCATCTTTATTTTTAGGTTTGGACCTAGTTAGAACTTAGGAACCATTTGATCAAGGCTTCATATTGCATCAAATTGTATCATTCTTAAACCATACTAGTTGCATTCATGTCTCATTTTGAATTCAAATCTTCATCCATAATAAGCCATCTGGCATATGGACATTGTCATCCTTGATTTGATTTTGATCATCATTATCTTTTAAATAAATAGCTCATTAGGGCTAATGTTTTTCTTTTAGTAGAACTTATATGTGACCATAGTTTGTGTGCTTGGATTTTGGCTTCATTTGAATCTCACCTTCACTCATATGTTTTTAAATTTTTAGTGCATTGAATTTCTCATGTCACTTTACATATCTCACATTTTATGAATAAGTGAACATTTTTTATAAAAGGGGATTCCATGTACTTTCAAACTTTAGAAGTTTAAAATTAAATTCAAGTTGATTTTGAGTGTACAAATAGGGCATTTTTCATTACACTTTTAAATAGTAGGTAATACATACATTGGACCATTATTACAAATATAAAAGAGAATACAAAAGTTAAAATAAAAAAAGAAAAGTTTCAAGCTTGTTTTGGCCCATACAAGTTTTCAAACTTGCCCTCATCATCATCATCCCATGTCTTCTTCTTCAACACCTCAACATGATCCCCTTTCATCACTTCATGCTTTGCCTTCAACCATGCCATTAATCATTCATCTTCATAAGCATACACACCCTGGATATCACATACACACCAAATGATTTGAAAATTGAAAAAACAAATGAAAGGAGGCATGGCACGAATATGTTGTAGTAACATCAACACTAACACCCACCACATACATACCAACATACAAATCATCATCATCACAGCTTCCTCATACAAAATTGAATTAATTAAAAAAACTCAAGTGAAAAAAAATTAAAAAAAAAACAATGCTAAATGCATGATCCCCATACATACCATCATTCCAATATCACATCATCACATACATGGAATTAAAATTAAGTCAAAAAATAAGAAACAATTGCAAGCAGTTCAAAATATGAGTCCTCAAACTAACTTACATCAACATGCTACAATCATCATTCCATACAATCAAAGAAACGCAAATCCTAATAAATTCTAATCTCAAAATCATATCAACCCTCCCTCAATATGTCACACAGATCACCACCTAATCTCCCTCCAATTTGATCCAACAAACTAAATATTTTCCCTCTATTTTTCCCTATCATCGCACTCTAATCCACTATGAGGCTCTCTTGACACACTCTACCAAATTCATCCTTCAACCTCACTTACTTAAAATATCTCTCAATAGGCTACTCAGGTTCATCATCTGAACCTCAGATTTTTAGAGCTAAGCCTCACTCGCCAAAATTTTCCTTAGCCTAAGCTACACAGTAGCCAAATCATACAAGCCAAAAGAAGGAGTGAGAGAAGAAGGAAACAACAATCAGAAGCGTAAAAATACAGAGAGAAGGTTCAAAGAACTCACTTGAGGTTGGTTTCCAGAGTTCTCTCCTGAGTTTTAAGCTCCAACGAGGCTCTATTCTTAGCTTTTCTTCTAATTTCATGCTCGTAGAATGTTTATGTATGTCTGAATGATCGTTTCCCCTTGATAATTGATAATTGCATTAGGTTATGATATTTAATTTCGGACTTAAGGTTTTTGAACTGTAACGTTCAATTTGTGAATTTGTTTTGGGTTTTTGTGATTTTGTTGTTGGATTCATGGTTAGGGGCTTGTTTTAAGGTAGGTTTATGTAGATTATTTTTTGGATTGGGGGCTTTTTGTTGAAAAACTAGGATCAATTGATGAACACCTTCATGGTGTTCATCATGTTCATGTGTGCTTGGTTGTGCTTGATCCAATATAGTGGAGAGAGAGAGAGAGAGAGAGAGAGAGAGAGAGGATAAAAGGTGTTAGTGCGGTGGCAGGTTGAGGAGAGATAAGAAAGAGTCCAAATGAGAAGAGAGAGAGAAGGAAAGTGGGAAAATGAGTTCCCATGTGAGGGTCACCCTCTCAAAACCTCTATCTGATCTCATTCCTTTGGTGACATGTAGCCACACGTGGTCAACTCACTAACCCTTGGATCAATTGTATTTGTCTGTGTTAACTGGGTAATGTGTGGATACCTTTCATTCATTACCATGCGCCCCTCCTTTGTACCCCCTGGTCTTTCTTGGCTTGATTCTGAGGCTAAGGTTGAGTTAACAAAGTTGTCTCCCACAAAACCTCCTTTGGACATGCGTTTGGGCCTTCCTGGGCCTGACTTGCTATACCCCCGCACCATCTTTTATTTTTCAATACAGTCTTTTATTATTGTTTTTTGTTTGTGTTTGGGCCTTTGGGATATTGTTGTTTTATCTTTACTATCTCCATAATCCTTTTATTAATTTATACCCCTATCCTCTTAATATTTCCTTTTATCATTTTATTTATTTATTTATTTAATTGATTAAATAAATTAACGATAAATTAAAATGATTTTTCTAAATATCAAAACCCTTGATCCAATGTCAAGTGGTATTTTTAACACTTGTCATTTTTTCAATCTATTTCTAATTAACAAAAATCAATCCTTGATCCATATCGAGTTTATTTTTCAAATCAAAATTAAAATACCTAATGTTTTTTAATATCTTTTCTTCAAATAAATCATTAAAAAAGGGATTAATTAGGTGCATACCTTATTATTCCTCGAGCATTTGAACACTGGTTGTAGAGGTTGATGTTTGAAAAATCGTCATCCGCGTTAAAATACAATAATGAACCGAATTTAGTTTGTTCTTATATAGAAGAAAAAGGATTCATTGGGTGTAGAACTTGTCCTTCCCCTAGTATTGGGACACTGACTGTAGATCTCATTGTGTGAATACTCATATTCTGTTAAATAACCATTACTAGATTCGCCTCACTTCTTTTACAGTAAATTTTGACAAAAAAGGATAAATTGGGTTTAGGCCCCTTTTCTCCGAAAGCATTCGTACACTGGATGTAGAAATCGTTGTATGGATACTCGTCTTCCACTTAAAAAAGCTTCAACACATCAAACTTACCTTTTCTTGCCCATGCATGATCGAAAAACTTTTGCAAAAGATCATTGTTTAGTCTGTTCTATCGCGATAGAAACAAACGCTTAAAGCCTCCAATTGTAAGCACAAGCAACATTTAACTTCTAGAACACAATCTAAACATTCGCTTAATAAAATCATCCACCCAACACGTAGTTTTCTATGAAGAATTACGTAACTTTGAATTCCTCATCGCACCTGAAGATACACAGGAGCAAGATCCCCAGTCTTGTCAAGCACCCTAATAAAAGCCTGTTTTGCGACCCCTTTTATTTTCACTTTCAATCTTTTATTACTAGAAGAAACCAAATAACATACACTAACCTTCTAATTGCAAATCTAACTAAATGGTTCCTACTGAGTACCATGGATGTGAGGGGTGCTTATACCTTTCCCTCGCATAATCGACTCTTGAACCTGAATTTGGCCATGACAACCATTTTATTTTTCTTTAAAGGGTTTTACTTTTATCGATATTTACCCTTTCCTTCTTTGGAATAAATAAAGTTTGGTGGAGACTCTTTTTAATCATCTGCAAGTGTGTGATGCGCTCGTGGTCATATTTTTTGCGATGCGATAATTGGCAACGCTACCAGGGAAAACACTTCAGCTAGAGAGTGAAGCCTAATTTGGGTAACTTCGCGATTAAAATGTTGGCTTTGTTCAATTGTTTTCTTCCATCTATTTTCTCTTATTTGATATTATTGATGATTTTTCATAGGATACTATGGGGTTCTCAGATTATTGGAATTATGTGAGATAAACTCTATACCCGAGTCTGAGAAAACACCTAAGCATAAGATGATGGTTGTGTAGTGTTTCACCTTCGAGACGTAAGACTCGTTTTGTTGGCATGAAAACCCCACCTAGAGGAGATTATGTTGATAATATTTTCATTTAATGAGTAGTCGTTACAGTGATAATATTTTTAATCAAGATCTATGATTATAAGGACCTCTTTAGAATCTTGGAGTCGATGGTTGTGTAGTATGGACCTGCGAGACTTAGGACTCATTGGGTCAATACGAAGACCTTGCATAGAGTAGATTCTATTTGAGATATGGTTGTCTAATGATGGCTATAATTTTTCTAAGAAGGATCCATGACTATAAGAACCTACAATGATAAAGCCTACCTTTAGAATTCCACCAATCAGAGATACATATACTTTCTCCCACTATTACCCTGATTGACTTAAACATGATATACCTATGATTCTGAACCATGCATATTCTTTGCCTTCTCATGAATATAACACTTAGCATTCGAATTTTTGTTTCCAGGGAATCTAAGAGATTACAGTTGTTACAAGTGTAGCGGTAAATTCATGACCATTAAGCTATGGATAGACTTAACGTCAGTTAAACCAGAGTCGCCACCGCGCTTTTATTGTTTCTAAGGGAAAAGGGAAAAGTACAAACAAAACCCAAAGAAAAGAAGTTTTCAAATCAAAACTAATAAAATGCCAGAGATTACAGGTAAGGGGGTTGGTTACACAGAGGGAAGGTGTTAGCACCCAAAGTGTCCTAGGTACTCCTAGGGAGCCCTTTTTTGTGTGTACATGTGTTTTGGTATAAGATGATGTTTGCAATAAATAGAGTGTGAGGATGAGAAAAGAATTAATTAATTATATTTTTGTGTTTGACAAGACCTTCGGACTTGTGCCTACGTACCAACATAAAATGAGGGATCAAAACCTCGTAGTTTGTGGTATCAATTTCAAAGTGAGTGAGTTGCTTTTAACAAAATTTTAAGTTTGAGAGAGGCACAAAAGGGTTTGAATGAGTGTTAGTTTTTTTTGTCTTTTGAAAATTTAAGTCAAGTATAGTTAAGTTCATTTACAAGTTTGATTACGAAAAAAAGGTTTAAAAATGCAATGGCATAAGGCCCAAAGTTTCTAATTTGTAATAAAGTCTAAGTTTAAAATCGCAAGCAAAGAAGGTTTTGAAAGAGGGGAGAGATTTGAAATTTAAGAAGTGGGATGAGATGAAGAGACTAATCCTAAGAAAAAATTTAAAAGTTAAGAGTTGAAAAGATCTGACCAATGGTATGCAATCCAATAGACAAGAATGTCATATAAAAACCCAATTTTCCCATGGACTTTAGGATCAAGCAAATATCAATACACATATAGCAAGGTGAAGAGCAAGGCATCAAATAAAGATAGCCATATCCAAGCTTAGCAACTTTATGATCTTCTTCATAATCTTCCCCATGTATCAGATGAAATAATCTTTTGAATGGCTCAGAATAAGTCATTAGTCAAAGGTTCAGAATAACATAAGACCATGTTGCAGATGAACTCATAAGGGATCTCAATACTTGCTTCAGATGAAAGTTCAATTCACAATGACTGGCTTTAGAAAAGTTTGCATTGGCCAAGTCCTTTTGGCATAGGGAATGTTCCCTAATTCTAAGTCCAATGTCTCAGATCAAATCCAACAGTCCACACAAACCTTTTTTTAGGGTTTTTGTTGTTATTATGTACATTAAGGTCAAAAGACCACAAACACAAACAAAATACACAAACAAGTATAAACACAAGATATGGCTCAAGTGAGCAAAGTGAAAATGGAATTAAAATAAACAAGTTAAATGGTATGAATAATGGCAAATGATAAAGACTTGAATTTGAAGTGCATACAGTAAATGACTTGAAATTAAAAGTTAGTCAAATGTTAGTTGATCAGAAGTTAGTATTGCTTTTGCTTTTCAATTGTTTAAGTCATTCTTTGGAGAACACTCAACCCTCTATTCACAAACATGGATCCTTGAACCAAGACATCTTCCAAAGGAAGGAAGAAAGGCCAAGTTTCCATACAATACCATGAAAAGAGGGAGACTTACAATCTGACATACTAGAATGTTATGCTTTTGGGTCAAAATTTAGCGTTATGTTAAACAATCGTAATTGGACTTATGTAGAAATCACAACTATTTGAGGTCGGGTAATATAAATTTTAGTGTTAATGCATGTTAGAGATATGATATTATGAACCATACTCTTAAAACATACCACACTTAAGAGAAAATGGCAAAAGGGTGGACCTAATCTCATCCATACTTATGTTGGTTTATGAACCAACTAGCCTTATGATATAGATATATCATAGGTAAATGAAATGAATATGATAGAAAGTGATTGAAGATGAAGAGGGAGGGGAAATGAGATAAACACAAATTGGTCATGGGAGGACTTTTATCAAATTAAAATCATTCATTCATTTTGGGAGATGAAATGTATATCTCATCAATCCCCTAAGTCCAATGATTTTAATCCAACAAAGTCAAATCAACCTTGACCAAGGCCCAACAACAAAAGTCAAACTCAATAAGTCAATAAAAAAAGCTCAACACAATTTATTCACAATTAAACAATTAAAAAAACAATTAGAAATGCATTAAATTAAATTATGTTTGATCAAAAACCTAAAACCTCTTCAAAACACCAAATAAATGGCCAAGAGATTTATCATAGGTCAAACAAGGTCAAAGGACCTTGGAGAAAAAATTTCATAATTTTTGGAAACTTACAAGTATTTTTAAACAATTAAAAAATATGCACAAAAACAATTAAATCATGAAAAATATTAATATTGATCCAAAAAATGATTTTAATTCAGAAAATGAAAGAGAAAAGTATTTGAGAATTTTTGGTGAAAGTACATATTTTTTGGATCAATATTAAAATTAATATGAATTAATGAAAATAAGTCAATTAAAATAAAAATCAGAAAATACAAAAAAAAACGTGGACCACTTGATCTCCCTCATTAATTGAGGTGGCAAATCAAGTGGATCCAAGCGCACGTTCCACATGGTCATTAATCAACAGCACTGCAGGAATGGTAATCAAAACCAACGCGTGAGATTAAAACAATTTAAACAGATCATGTGGTTAGAAGCATGCCAATGCACCACCAGAGTCAGAGCTCCGGTCTTCTTCTCTGGTGGACCTCACCGGACTGGTCCATGCTTAACCATCACCAAAATAAAAAAGGAGAACATGAATTTAAAGTAAAAATGCTCAGGAGCTCGAATATGGCCTCAATTTTGTCTAACTCCAAGTATATAAAAAGATATAGGGAGTTGAATTTTGAGGATCATGATCTGAGTTGCTTCGATTTGACCTCGAAGCAACTCAATCATGTTGCCTATGGTAGGACTTCAGACAAACAAAAATCAACAAGAATAATGGAGAATTGAGTGAGAATCGAAGAGATGAAAAATTCTGAAAATCACCTTCAATGTAGGTTTAGATGGACACAATCTTGCTCTCAATTGTTCTTGGCCTTGCTTCAGATGCTTAATGGAGTGGAAATGGATCAAGGAAGAAGAAGGACTCTTGGAGTTTCAATCTCAAAAACAGTGGGAGATTGAAATTCGATTTTCAATGAAAATCACCAAGCTTATCCTTTGAATGTGAGGGTTTAGAGTTGCTGAATCAAAGCTTGTGCGCCAGGGTCCGTAATTAGGAGTAAGAGGGGCTCTATTTATAGGCCAGGTGATTGATAATTGCACACTTCTTTCAAAATTCCAAAAATATCAATATCCTTTGCATGGATGCATGGGCGTGTGATAGACCCATGTAATGGTGCATTTAGGTCCAAAAATGAGTGTAAGCAATGTTGAAGTCATGTGGAAAGGCCATGCATTCGTGTATGGAAAGTGGAACTTCAAATCTTCCAAATGGTCCTTCAACTTTAAGTCATGTGCAAGTCATTCATTCTTTGTCAAAATGGAATGAGTTTGGACTTTTTGAAAAGTTTAGATCAAGAGGAACAACTTCCATGTTGAACACTTTTTCATTTGAAGCTTGTATCATGGTGAATTTTGAGGTGGATGTTTGGAAAATCAAACATACCAAAAAAAATCTAAGTACCAAGCCATATGTTCACTTCTTCCACCTTCGATAACTTTTTCTATGGACTTCAAATGAGAAAAGTTCCTTGATAAACGTTGTGTCTCTCTCAAAGTAATTCAAATTGGTCACAAATGTGACCTCATTTGGATTTATCATGAAGGAGTTATGCATTTTAGAAGTTGAGGAAAACCACTTATTCAATGGTATTAGCCCAAAATGACCTATAATGTTTCCTCATATCACATGCATTTATAAGTTGAATTTGCTCTTCCTCCAAACATCAAAGTTGAAGTAGACATATTGAATTTGATCATTAAACTTGAATGGTTTTCATATCATAAAAAATGATAAAGTTATGGTCTTGGAAAGTTGACCACCAAATTAGGGTTTAGACAAAATGACCTATAATCTTTCACCAAAAAGAATGACTTTCCAAGCAAAACTAGCTCTTGACCTCAACATGAAAGTTTTTTGGAATATCATTTAGAGTAACGTTATGCTTGGAATCATTTTCATATGATGAAATGTGTAGGAGATAGGGTCTAGGGAACCCCAGTTTTGATCAGTTGACTTCCTCTGGTCAACCACCATGAACCAACTTGCTAGCTTGACATTATTTTGACTTTTGGGACTCATGGAGGATCATATATTCATAAGATGA